>NC_090806.1:54492552-54859218 GCF_036512215.1 Solanum lycopersicum | reverse complement strand
CAAATTGTTGTTCATACTTGTTATAGAGTTTTATGTGGAGAATTTGATGTTGTATTTCTATAAGATAAGTTTAACTGCTTTGATATCCTTTACTTGATTCGAGAGTTTGTATGGAAACATTATTGTTTATCTGCACAGGGTACATGTAAGGTTAGAGTATGCTGTTATTGTTAGATGAGTTTAATTCATTCAAGTTAATAGTTTCTGAGACAATTCTAGTGCTTAAGCTTTCTCTAAGCCAAGGGTTTATCAAAGCAGTCTCTTGTGGTTAAGGACAAATAACTTATGAACTTTTAATCATGTTATCGATAAAAAAAAGTACTTTAGGATAAAAACAATTTGTGTTTTGTGTTGTATGTGCTCAAAAGGACTTTTTTGGGGCACAACACCTCGAATTTATAAAGGGGCGTCTTTTTTTGTGCTTAAAGTCTCCAATAAGCCTCTAACCAAATATGCTACTAGAAAATTAAGAATTCCTATTCCTTCAAAACAAACATAGACAACCGAATAGAACAAAAGAAGGAAAAAAATAAATAATATTGAGAATGACATCCCTCACCACACTAATTTTCCTTCTACTAGGCCAAAACCGTTAGTCTGCCTATCAAGGTTTTGCATATAGGAAGAAATCACCTAAATTGTTTTGTCCTTTTTAGGATTTAAACTCTAGTCTCCATTATATTCTTTCATATCATTGCTCCCTAGTTTATGGCCTTGTGTGGATTGGATCTGACTTACCGCTTTAGTTTTTTCTTCATTTTCTAGTACACTATTGACGAAGGCACACTTAACCCCTGAAACAAGGCTAAGAATATGGTGAGTGCTTTGCTTCACTAAATGTGCATACATAATTTAAAGTAGGTCAAGTAAAGTACAAAGGGTGAATATTACTAATAAGGATGCATCTAACCTTGTGGAAATAATCATACTTACAATTATTAGTTTAGAACTAAACTCATATATTTATTTGTTTTCAATCTATTTTCGCTTTGCTCATAAAGTTCCAACCTTTAGAACCCCAAAAGTTGAGTGCAATTTTTGAATGATCACCATCTGGCCTATAATACTGTTGCGAGTAAATTAAGTTTAGAGAGATATAGTTTAACTTTAACCATCCAGCAAATAGAATCTTGGTGTGCGAGGAGCCCAAAAATGGATCTAATGTATTACACTTGACCTTTTTGTTTTATGAGCTTACTGGCTTTGTTTTATTAGTCTGTCTGTAGTTGTTAATTTTAATATATTGTGAATTGTTGGCATTTTGAACGAGGGAGTCTTCTGCACAACATAAATGCTCACAGGTGAACTCATTTTGTCTAATAAAATTAAGCCATGTGGTTTTTTTGCTTGTACTCATTTCAATTATCAAGTAGTGTCATCAAAGAAGATCGCCTTTGGTCAACGGCGAGGCGAGGCACAGCCTTTGCACCTATTACCAGTCGGGTGAGGCTACCTTGAAATAGCGAGCAAATGTGAGGCAATGACAAGTTGTGAGGAGGAGGTTACAAAAAAAGGAATCACAATTTTGTAAAAAATTGGCCCGATTTAATAACTAAAAGGTGAAATTACAGTTTATTTGGAGTTTTGGAGAAACCAAAAAAATTTTCCCATTTTTTCTCCCTAGTTCGTAGTAGCGTCTCTCTTCTACATCTTCGCGACCTCTAACTAGTACTTCTTCTCTCTTCATCTTCAATTCTTCTTTCTCCTATACTTCGTGACCTTCAATAGGTACATTGTTAGCAATTGTTTTCTTCTTCTCTTTTTCTTATAAGTCTAGTCGGCTGTGTCGACAATCTTAGTTTTTTGTCTGTTCTGTTATTTAATTTCTAAAGATTATTACAATATGCCTATTTGTTTTTTAAGAAACAATTCTAGTCCTTCAATATTTATCTCTCCAAACTCAATTTAGTTTTATACTTATTCTAAAACTATGAAATATGTTTGCTAATGTCTTCATGATAGTGAAATTTTTGATATGTATATATGCAATTAAATATTTTGGATATCTATTTATTCAAAAAGGTGAGTGTGTCGCTGCACAGTGGGACAAACCCTTGCCTATTTGCCTATTTCTTTTATTTGGGTGGGGATATGTGGGGGGGGGGGGGGTTGAGTAAGAATGAGTTAACTGTTTATCTTTCGATCAGATCATCAAATTTCTGTATCCTTTTTGTTTAATTCTTTTTATATTTTACTGATTATATTAAGTATAACTATTTGCATAGACATAAAATTGGTGAACATTCAATTGTCATGTTTTGTAAAAAAAGCATTTGGATTTTATTGCCGTTATGGATTTAATGAAACTTTGTTCATGGGTAGTTCCATAACAATCAAATTGAAAGTGATGGAAAGATTCATCCGAAAAGGACATTTGATAAGGTGATGACTCTAAGCAATGTTTGTATGACATTTAGTTTTAGAGTTATTCCAAAACTATGCAATATATTTGCTAATATGTTCTTGATATTGAAATTTTGGATATGTATATGTTCAATTAAATATTCTGGATATCTATATATTCAAAAAGGTGAGTGCGTCGCTGTTTAGTGAGGAAAACCCATTCCTATTTGCCTATTTCTTTTATTTGGGTAGGGATATGGGGGGAGGAAGGGGGAGGGTTGAGTAAGAATGAGGTAACTTTTTATCTTTCTATAGGATAATCAAATCTCTGCATCCTTTTTGTCGAATTCTTTTTACTTTTTACTGATTATATTAAATATAACTATTTGCCTAGACATGAAAATTGGTGAATAATCATTTTCCATGTTTTGTAGAAAAAAGAATTTGGACTTTATTACCTTTATGGATTTAATGAAACTTTGGTCACGAGTAGTTCCATAACAATCAAATTGAATGATATGGAAAGATTCATCCAAAAAGGACATATGATAAGGTGATGACTCTAAACGTTGTTTGTATCAAACAAAATTTTAAGAAGTTGGAAAAAAATATTTGTGAGAAGAATCTACCTCGCGGAGAGATTTTCAAACTCAATATATTTATTTGTTCTTACTTGCTTGAGTCAAACTGTTTAACTTAGTTTTATAGTTTTCCTTAAACTATGCAATATGTTTGCTAATATGTTCTTGATATATAAATTATTTATATGTATATATATTCTATAAAATATTTTGGATATCTATACATTTAAAAAGGCGAGTGCATCGTTGTGCGGTGGGGCAAAATCTTGCCTATTTTCCTATTTCTTTTATTTGGGTGGGGATATGAGGGGGGGGGGGGGTTGAGTAAGAATGAGGTAACTATTTATCTTTCTATAGGATCATCAAATCTCAGTATCTTTTTGTTGAAATCTTTTTATTTTTACTGATTATATAAACATAACTATTTGCATAGACATGACAATTGGTGACTAGTCATTTGCCATGTTTTGTAAAAAAAAAGCACTTGGACTTTGTTACCTTTATGGAAATAATGAAACTCTGTTCATGGTAGTTCCATAATAATCAAATTGGAAGTTATGGAAAGATTCATCCGAAAAGGACATTTGATAAGGTGATGACTCTAAATAATGTTTTCACACAAAATTGTAAGAAGTTGGAACAAATAATTTGTGAGAAAAAGTTACCTTGCGGAGAGCTTTTCAAATTCTATATTTTTATTTGTTCTTACTTGCTTGAGTCAAACTGTTTGTGATATGAACACTTGGGATATGTCAATTACAAAACCTTGTAAGGAAACCTATTCAACTTACAATTTTGTCTATGTTTAAGCGCAACAAATGAAAATGTCAAGTATGTGTAGAATATATGTATGCTAAGCATTCTTATAAATCTGTTGAAAGGAACTTTAATCCTTTAGAATTGATTTACACTAATATTTGTGATATGAAGTTAACATCATCTGGTGGTGGGAAAAATTATCTTGTTACTTTTCTAGAAAATTGCATTAACAAAGACTATGTCTATTTGCTAAATGGTAAAAATGAAGCAATAGAAACGTCTAGACAGTCTAATATTGATGTTGAAAATCAGTGGCTAAAAAGATAAGAAGTAATAGGGATGGAGAGTATAAATATAATTTTGCATAAATATGTTTGACAAGTGGAATTATTCATCAACATGCTACCCTATTCACCCTAATCCAATGGAAAAAAATTTGATGGAAATGTCAAATAACATCTTGTCTGTAACATCTCGCAACTAGAAACGACAAGGAAAGAGGTCAAAACATGGAAATATTTATTTTTTGAAAGAATAAGAAAAGTCCCAAAAATTGTTTAAGTTAGGAAAGTTATTTTTGCTCATTTTTAAATGACCATAGCTCCTAGATCAAGATGAGTTGGGAGTAGTTCCAGATATTTTGAAAATCCCTGAGAAAATATTCGCAACGCCACCGAGTTTGCACAATTTTGACATAGTATGAGTGAGATATGCCTTCCGGAAGTTGGGTTGTTGGATTAAGGAAAGTCCAATCCGGATTTGGGAAGGGCAAAGTTCTTTTTTCCTTCCTTAATATAATTAATTCATTTTAGGGACTTATTGGGGTAAAAAGCTAAATTTGGTTCAGTTTTGAAAAATAATAACTACGTGTAGGTCTTTAAGATGAGATAAAAGAAGAGGAAGGTAGAGAGAAGTCAAGGATTCGCCTAGAACATCAAGCTTTGCGAGTTGAATTTGTCGATGGTGATCCCTATAAAAGTATGTGAGATTAGTTAGTGGTGGTTCATATCACCGACACACAAAATATGTTTCAATTAAGTGACTGGTGAGTTGTTTACTTGTTAATATTTGAAGTTCCTAAAAGAACACTGGCAAATTCTTGTTGGTTGAGTTGTCGAATGCATAATATTGATTTGATCCGTGTTTCCAGGTTTCATTTCTAGTTAATTCTATTGGTTATTGAGGGAACTAATGACCCTAAGTGTTTGGGTAAATAACCATGGAAGTTTAGAGGGTTTAGAGATGAAAAACAAAAAAAAGAAAAGTCGAGAACATTTGGGTACAGGGGTTTAGGAATTGCGCCTCCCACAGCTCCATAAGGATAATCTCTATCCATAGGTCTTTGGGGTGTCGCGCTAGCCAGAGCACCCAACTTGGACTTTGATGTTTAGGCCTGGTTCCCACGCCTCTCTGAGCGCCAAGGACGCCAGTTCACCTTATTCTTTCCCCTCCTTTTCGTACTAGTTCCTAAGTGATGTACCCATGTTTCTTCATTTATTCCAACATTATAAGGTAGATCTAAACATCATGAAATAATTCATAAACATTGAGATAATGAACTTTGAATCCATAATCCAATTCAAGGAAAGTTTATCAAAGTCAAAGATGTTACGAGTCAAGTCTTGAATTTAAGAAGATAGTCAAAACAAAGTTCTTAAGAGTCCCCAAGGGTCTTTAACAAAGTTTAACTTTGTTTTTAAGACTCAAGTTTCAAGTTAAGTAACAAGTAAAGAGTTGAGGGCATTTCTGAAATAGTTATAACAGAACTAAGTATTTCCTAGGAGTTTTTTTAAGACTCAAGTTTCAAGCTTAGTAAAGAGTAAAAAGCTTATTTCATTTCTCAAAAGTTATAAGGGAACTATGTATTCCCTAAGAGTTAAGAAATGCTTTTCAAATATAAGATAAGAGGAAACTATGATTTTCCAAAAGAGATTGGAGCAAGAAAAGGGAACATGGATTCCAAGAGATCTTATAAAGCTAAATGTTGATCAATTATCTCAACTATGAGAAAGAAGTTATTTCAAAATTACATGAGTTAAGTATATTTTTGGGAGTAGTATTGATCACTTATATGGGTATGCGTGTTCATAATAACTCAAGTCTCTATAAATCATGTAGCCATAATGGGGGATTAAAGGATAATTTGTTTAGATGATCACTTAAGTTAAGCTAGTGGATCCATTAAGTTAAGGTCTATACCGATGGCAAGGTATAGGATGGTCATCATCAGCGTGACGTAAATCATCGTGCCATCAATTAGGCTCATAGTGATGGTTTTTGGTTAGAGAACCCCCCACAATAGTTATATTACTCAAAATGAGTTATGTCATATATATATATATATATATATCGCATGTGTTTCTCGAGTACGCGTTCGTTCTTACTCTTTTCAAGCTTAAGTTGTTTTAGCATTTACACTCTCATACTCGTACATTCAATGTATTGATGTCAGTTGGCCTGCATCATGTTAGGATGCAGATGCAGGTAACTAGGATCAACATTCGATGTACCGTTAATCTAGTGCACAGCTCAAAGTCATTTCGTGAGCGTCCCTTGATTCCATAAGTCATTTTTATGATTCATTTACTGTTTTAGTTTTAGTTTTTTAGGATGATTCGGGGTCCTGTCCGAACATCGCTCTTTATTTTAAAGTCTTCATCGATAAATATTAGTAGTTTCTTAAGTCTTTTCATTTCATTTCTAAATGATTAAGAATTAAGTTGCCATTTTTATTAAGTATTAACGTTATTTATTACTTGAGTTATTTCTCTTGTGCTTAAGTCTTCCACTGAGTAAGTACATCAGTCCAACGGTCCACTCGAGGCCAACAATGGTTTTCGAGTGCCAACCACGTCCAGGGTGTGGGCTTGGGGCACGACAACTTCCTTTGAATATGATTTTTTTATCATTTCTTGCATCTTTTGTAGACACCACTTTTTTTATAGATGGTGTCAATAGTGACATTTGTTTGATCTTGAAAATTCTTATTTGAAGTTTGTTGATCTTCCTCAAGGAAATAAGCTTTTGGGTTCAAAGGAAAATGAAAGTCAATGTAAGTGATTACAAATATAAAGCAAGAAATTTTGTCAAAGGTTTTAGACAAAAACAAGGTCTTGATCTTTCCGACACATACTTGCCGAGTAACTAGAATTACATTCATTAGGATGTTGATTGTGTTAGTTGTGGAATATGACTTTCAAATTCATCAAATGAATGTGAAAACAACTCTCTTAAATGGAGAATTGGTGGAAGAAATTTATATGGACTAACTCGAGGGTTTTGTAGTTCCCAGTAAATAAAAAAAAGTGTGCTAACTTTTTAAGTCACATTATGGACTAAAACAAGCATCCAACAATGACATAAGAAATTTACCAAATCATATTTGCAAATGGATTTAAGAATGATGGTAATGATAAATATGTTTACATTAACATCACAAGGTCGTTGTTTGTTTGTATATTGGTGATATGTTGATCAACAATAAAGGCAGTAATGGCATAAATTCAACTAAACGTATGCTAAAAGGGAAGTTTGGAATGACAAATCTTGGAGTTTTGTATGCAATCTTAGGTATAAGAATTCTTATAACTCAAAAATGTTTAGCATTTTCACGGTCTCATTTCATTGGATAGGTACTTGACTAGTTCAAATATTTGGATTCAAATATTGTCAAGTCTCCAATAAATGTGAGATTTTCATTTCAAAAGAGTGAAGGTAAAAGTGACTTACAATTTGATTGTATGTATTGGAAAATATGATGTATATCACGAAGTGTGCGCGATCAGATATAGAGTTTTCTATTAATGAACTGAGAGGGCTCACTAGTAATCCCAACCGAACTCATTTGATGTCAATAAAAAGAGTGTTGGAGTATTTAAGAAATACTTAAAACTATGTCTTGCATTATAATAATATTCACCAGTATTGAAAGGATATAATTATGAAAATTGGATCGCTGGACAAATGAAGTAAAATCCACGAGTGAATATGTATTTACTCTTGGTAGAGGAGTACTCTCTTGGAAATATTTCAATACAAACATATATTTCTAACTCTACAATGATCTATGAGCCAGGTTCTCTAGATAAGGTTGGTGAATAAGTTGAAAGAATATTGAATTTCTCGATAGATATTATTTTTTGGCCCAAACCATTGACATTAGTATGCATACACTTTGATAGTGAAGGTGCAATAGGTAGGGCATGAAGCAAGATGTATAACAGAGAGTCTCGTCATATAGGACATGAACATGATACTGTTACAAAATTACTCTCAAGTTGAATTATCAGAATTGACTCTGTAAAATCAAAGGATAATGTGTTAGATCCACTTACAAAAAGGACTAACTAGAGAGAAAGTGGAAAGATCATCCAAGGGAATGGGTTTATATCTTAGGACAAGTCATCATGGTGGTAACTTACCTAGTAGAGTGGAGATCCCCAGAGCTAGATTCAAGGTGAAAAATGAAGTTGAGATTGACAATTCGGCATTGTCTACAGACTCAATCAATTCTCATGATAAAGACAATGCTTAGTAACAAGGATACACCATTCAATCTAGTTAATGAGTTAATAAAGCTATATGTTTTTAATGATTTTGCTATTATATAAAAATTTGTATGCTAAATAGTGTATCTACACGATAACACGGTTAGAAATCACCTATCTGAGTGTGAAGTGTAAGCCGCTTCAAAGAAAATTATTGTCAAAGTATACACTCATGAAAACAAGAGGTGTTCATGACTAAAACGAACACAACCTTAAGAACCTTATAAGGTAATGTTTTGATGGTGTGACATATTGTTGTCTAGGTATACTCCAATGCTCGACGGTTCAAAGATATCACATCTACTTATTGACCGAGCATATCCGATACATGTTCACTAAATTTTTTTAAGGGAAACCTACTTATCCGGATGCAATCAACTCTTTCTTTTAAAGTACAAATACTTGTCCATTTCTTTCTCTTTGTGTCATTCCCTATTCATGCGGGGGATTGTTGGGTTTTCAAAGGTGTGAATGGAAAATGAAGAGTTTAAAATTCTATAAAAAGTAGTTACTCTGAAATAAAGCATAACTTAACAAGCACAAAGCAAGCTAAAAACTGAACATCCAAACTGTGAATGCAATAACTAATCTGAAAATAATGCATTAATAACTAAGGAATGCATAACTGAATAACGAAAATATGTTACCTAGCATGTGTGATTCAAGACATAAAGAAATACATAGTTAGGGTTCTGAAATTCATTCAATAAACTGAGTAATAACATGGTAATCTAATTTGGAACATATAATTAAGAAATTCATGGTAATCTTTTTGAGTTCTAGAAACCTAAGTCTAATGATGATAAGGGAATCAACAATCTGACTAATATCTAGGGAACAAATGGGTGAAAGGAACCCACTAGTGAAATCCCACATACGGAATTCCACAAAGAAATCATTATATTTTGGGGTTTGAACTGACGGAACCTTGTTCCGCTCTTACTAGGGTTGTTGACCTTTTTCCCCCTCTTGCATATAGTTTTCTATGTTTTAATTAATGATCTCATTTAGGTAAGTTTTAGTTATGTTTCTAGGCTTAAATTGACTAAAATCTCATTTTAGGGTCCAAACGACGTATCTTAAGGGTCCAACGAAGTAGGAAAAGACCAAAAGACCCCTTAATTAATTTTTGTCAGGGAAATCAATGACCTTGATTGATGGGACATCGTTCATTCCATGATTCGTCGTTTAAGTCAGCTCAATAGGCCTTCACTAAAATGGGCATAACCTTTTACTCAAAAATCAGATTCTTGCAAACTAGGTGGCCTAGAAAGAGGATAAATGTTTTTATCATATCATAGGTTATAGGACACCTAATTCATTTTGTGCGAAAAGTTTTTTGAAGTTTACCCAACATCAATTTCCCCAAACTAACTGCTAACCTACACCAATGGTTTGACATACGGATCGTAGATCGAATGATTGTCGTGCTTTTCATCCGTAGTTCATGTCAGAGGCTGGGCAACAAGAGTCATGATCCACTGACATGACCACCGACTATGGTCTGACTTAGAGACCGTAGGTCTGTCCACGGGTCGAGACTTAGCTAATTTTTCTGAGCAGTATTTTTTGGGGTTGTAGTGGTGAACAACAGATCCACAGTACGGGCCGCAGATAAGACTACAGTCCGTAGATGGTTATTGTAGATTGCAAATGCAATTTTTTTTGATATGTTGATTTCTGGTCTGTAGTTTGGATAAGGGTGTTTCATTAAGTTCTCTAAGTCCAACATTGTTCTCTCTAGTGAAAGAATAGTTATCAAGATTATGCCACGTATGAGAGATCGGGTGTTAAATGAAGATAGAGGTAGTTTTGTAAATAAAAGAGAGTTTTATAAAGGGAGTTCTTGTATATACAAAACTAGTGTTCAACAAAACTCCTGAGGTTTATATCTATTCGTCCATTGATTCAAGTGACAATGACGAGATCAATGCCCCTCTTAAGTGGTCATTGCAAAGGAGTATGGTCCTTGTCACCAAAAAGGGAAAAAGATAACAAAATAAACATAAAAAAAGGAGACCCTTTACTAGAATAATCACTGAAAAAGTCATGGGTGATGTTACAAAGTCAAGCAAAACTACTACAATGTAGAATAGAAAGAGAAAAAGATTTGGAGAACTCGCAATGGAGTTGTCTACTAATGATATAGTGGATGTACGTAATGAATTCTCTAAAAATGGTAATATAGATGAAGAAATCCCCCTGGAAACATGTGAAGAAAGCAGGGAAGTTGAAACCCAATACTGCTTCCGTCAGAAAGGGATCACACTACACCTAAAGGAAAAGGAAAGAAACTACAAAATAAGAAAGAACCAACAAATAGAAAAAGGGAAACATGTCTTGTTCTTCAGATTCTTAACACTGCACAAGAAGCCAAATTTGAACTCATTGGATGTTCTTGTGGATCCTAAATTATTGACTTACATGTTCATGACCAAATCTCATGTTCCAAATAAAGAGAAAGTTTGAGAATTCTTCTATAATGTGGACGGTGCAGAGGATGGAAGCCTTAATTCCTAGGTAGGTATCAAAAGTCTACATCTATATGAAGAACTATTGGGAAAAATAATGGACGTTCACAGAAAACGGATCAGGTATGTGGTAGGAAAGTCTTGCACTAAGCACTTTGTGCAAGAATGCTCTAAACTCCCCGACATCCATCATACATGTGTCAAAACGAAGCTCATGAAGGGAGAGTAGAATCTTTTATTCGAGTTTTCCAATAAGGTACTCCTTTCTTGAACAACGAAACAAGAATTAGTGTCTGCAACTGTTTATCATTGAATCACTATGCAAAATTTTAACCTTTCAACCTCCCATCTCTAATGTTGGAGCATATGTATAAATACATAGTTAAGCACAAGGACTGGTATGACATGGGTTATGTGTATTTGTTGACGGCAAAAGTACTTTTGGAATTGCTACGTAGTCTGTTTCTCCGAGTACTTTGTTTGAGTGTTAGTGAATTGAAAGAAAAGCAGGACCAGCTAGTGATCAAGATTTATTAGTTGATAATGGAAAAAGATCAACTCAAGTGCGATTTGGAGGAAATGATTGTGCTTATAAGGAACAAAGATGTAGAGAGTATCTTATTGAATGCTCGGCTATTAAAAACTCAATGTAAGGGACCTAGTACTGCAGAGAAATATGATCTAAGGATGAAGAATAATATTCTCCAGGCTCAGAATGCTGCTCTTCAAGAGTAACATATCAAAGATCATGATGAATCTAATGAACGGATTAATCTTGTCATCTAGTCTCTTTACCAACAACCTCCATCTACATAGTCCTATCCCTTCCCTTCTTCTGTCTTGCTTTTATGTGAATAGTGTCCCGGGTTCTCATTATCAACTTAATTTTAATGTATATGAATGTTATGTTTTGTACAATGACATTGGTTTCTATTTTGTTGTGATTCAATCTTTTTGAGTCTTGTTTTTGTATGTTTAACCTTCCTATTGTCTTACTTTGAAAACATCCTAGTGATGTTGGTTTACTGCGTTTCTTTTTTATGATGCCAAAAGGGGAAAATGCTTGTTGCTTAGGTTGTTGGGCAGGGCAAGGCAAGTTGACACGGGGAATCAAGTGGCAAGGCAGGTTGAAAGGGGGGAAATGAATGAAGGCATTTGTGTGGAGTTTGTTATCATCAAAAAGGGGGAAATGTTATTTGATGTTTTGATGATTTCAAAAAACCATGGGACCTTGTAAAGGGACATGATCAATAGTTTATTTGCACACAAGTACGAGGATGTAAAAGGCATAATTTGTTGCTGCACAATCTCCAATTCCATATTTCCCCTTTCTTTCCAAAAGTGATTATTCTTAGTTTCTTTACTTATTCTGTAACACTTGTAAAATTATTTAGGTTGAACTAGAGCCTAACACTTGTGTAATAAGGTTTTAAGTCCTAAAATTGTTTTTAATGGTGTTCTTAGGAAGTGTCTAAAGTTTGGTGAAGCTTGGAGGTGAAACGTTCACAAAGTTTAAAAGCTTTGCCTTGAAACTTGCTTGTGTTCCTTAGTGTGTATCATCAAGTTTTATTTGTTTGTTTTGGATGAAATTGATGTGAGGGGTCCTTAACATGTGTAGAATGTAACACTTCAAAAATCCTAGCCGTGTTCTAGAGCCTAACATAGGCTTCATAAGGTGTAGGCACTGGTTTAAGGTCTATTTTGATGGTTATAGGTCATCTAGGAAGAATAGAAACCAAAACGTCCAAGAACGTCCATGACCTCCGGAAACTAGTTCAATGTGGTACTAGTGCCCCTTTGCCTATTTGACTAGCTTTTAGAAGTTGGAAAATGACGAAAATTGGTGGAAAGGTGTCCAACATGTGTTAAAGTAGATTCATGATCGAAACGTCTGGGTAGGACTCCCCAAGGACAAACTTAGGTCCCTTGAGAAGGACCCTTGCACGTTGGAGTCAAACACTTCCTCGGCAGTGTGCACCCACGCAAGAAAATCGAAGAAATGTGTGTGGATCGACAGGGAGTCGATGCCATAAGTTGACCAACACTTATCCAAATCATTGGAGGGACTTATTTTCATAGTCTTTGACCAAGATGACGGATGTGCAGAATGGAAGGGAAAAGTGGTCGTCGATTGACCACGATCCATCGATCGTGGTGTCGTCTGTGGTCACTGTGAATTCGTGCACGTTTTCAATTAGTTACAAGTAATTAATAAAAGGGCTAGATCGTTAGATAGGGTATTAGGTAATCCTAATTAATTTAATTTACTCCCCATATAAATACCCCAACCCCATTAGACTAATCACAACTCACAAAACAAAACTTTCTTTCTTCTCTCTTCTTTCTCTATCTAGTGAAGAACACCATTGATGACCAATCTAGGGGAGGGTTTTAAGGGCTGAAAAGGGTCAATTTACTCCATAGGTATTCATCAATTAGTAAATTATGGTATATCTTACACCTTTGAGACCTCTTCCCTCAAAGGGTTTCATCAAGCTGATTTCCAAAATTGAGTTTTCAAGTGGGTTTTCATCCAATTGAAATTGATGTTATCAATTGATTTGTTTTATTATTTCTTTTAGATATTATGGATAAATTAAATTTATTTTAACTCAATTATGATATATATTGATGGTTTGGTCGAGTTTGTAGAAGATGATCTTTACCCCTTAACCCTAGGTTATGATCTTATTACAAATTATATTGTATTGGTTAAACTTACTTGGTTATTGGTCCAACTACTAATAGAAAATGTTGTTATAATAATCATGAAAAAATTAGGGTAAATTTTAGTCTTTTCATGTTAAATCATGAGAATTGATCTAGGTTATGAGGTATGTTGTGAATTAACCTAGGTATGTTATCTTAAGTTATGATCTAGTATTTAAATGTGATGTAGTTATTCTTTTGGCCTTGTTATGATGTTGGTTATTGAATTGTGATGATGTTTTACCCTTATTGGGCTTAATTAAGGGTTGATTGTAAGGTCTTGATGATGAATTATGAAGGAGACTTGGCAAGTCTTGTGATCCCTATCTTTTACTTCAAATTAAAGTTAATTGTGATTAAGTCATTATGTTCTATTAAAGTATACCTTGTGTTAGGATTGATAGGATGGTATGATGTTGAATTAAAGTGTCTTGACTATGATTTGTGAGGTGTTATCTTAACATGTAAATATGATAAGGATGGTGAATGTTTTACTAATGTGCCTTATCATGATATGAAAATTCTAATGTGCTAACCTCACCGGTGTGAATTGTAATGAAAGGACAATACTCATGCAATTCCTATTCAGCTATGATGATGATGTTATACAAGGTTCATACCCTATGACCTTAAGTTATGATGATTAATAAAGACATTAAAGTTATTTTAAAAGGGACTCTAGCTTAGCACCGAGTGAGTTAGAGTTAGCAGTGTCCCTTTCCTTATAGCGAAGATAGGATCACTAATGTACTCTTGAAATTAGAGAGTACAAGACATGTAGCATAAAGAGGGTCCCAACTATATCTCCTAGTTATTGAACTATGTTTCTCCCATAGGAATACTAGATACTCGATCCACATAGTTTCTATGTTCATGTTTTTGTACTATCTTAGTAATTAGTCTGACTTTTTTCGGTGTAGGGTTCCATGACAGTGGATTCCACATTAGCTCATATGGTGTATGTCTGTTAGGGAAAGATGTTGTCAAAATGTAAAATGAACTAAAGGATTGAACTCTAACTAGGATGACCTAAGGGGTTTAGCTTAGTCTAGGTATGGGCATAAGACTATAGCTAAATATTGCACTAGTTTGCCTTTAAGACAGTCATAAGAGTATGTTCTTTTGTATGAATATGCTTATAATTCTATGTGATATGTATTTGATGAATTTACACTTTGTTGATACTATATGTTGATCAGTTTCACTTATAAATATGTGTTGGTCTATATTGTTAAAGTATTATGCTATGTACTCTTAAATGTTATGATATGTAAGTGGGATGTTGGTCATGATTCTTATTGAGTTACTTGATTAAGTAAGGTTATGGGGCTTTGCTTAGTCATTTCACTTGTTGACTTGATAGGGGTTCATGGGTAATTTTCTTACTTAAGGTATGTTATATGGAACTCTTACTCATGCTTGTGGCTATTATGACTTGATGATAGAGTTACTTGACTATGTATGAAATTACATGATATGCATGCTGACTTGACTAGTTTTATATTGTTGATCTTGTCATGTACGTTCCTACGACTTAATGACTATGTCTTATTGATTTGTTATGGTCTTATTTAATGTTCATAAGGTTTTCAAAATGGTAAAAAAGCATGTTTTCAATAAAGGTCCCTTTTTAGCATGTTTTGAAAATATGTGTGCATATAGTCTATACTTAGTACAAGTGGCCTACTTACCCCATTTTTTCTTTTTCCCCAACATTTTAGGTTCCTATGGTTGAAGTGCTTTTGAAGAAGACTTAGATCTCTTGATTATCCAAGTAGGGTAAATCCTGACTTTTCGAGGGCGATGCCACTATCTAGCTTATGTAGTTATTATGAGTTTAAGACTCTTATGTTTCATTACTTTCTATTGAGTACTAAACATTTGTATGACCTATGTGTGGTCCCATTGAATTGATTTATAGGCTAGGCCCAATTTGATATACTCTTATTAGATGGTTATGAGATGAGACAACTATTATTACTATGTTATATTTTCTGTACTTATGTGCTATAAAAGTAGAAGACAAATTAATCTTCCTGTAAGAAAGGTCGGTGTATACTCTCTCTCTATATATTTTATGTGTATGTAGGGCTCTATGTAAACCTTCAAGCAGAAGTAATGAAAACTTTTAAGTTTTCCACTAAATTTGACTTATGAATGTAATGATGTAATCTAAGAGGCTAGTATTAGTCCTCAAAGAGAATGATGGCGCTGGTTACCTCTACCGGGTAAACCCGAATGTGACAAAGGACCAACCAAAGGGTCCCTGAGGAGGACCACAACAACTAGCCAAAAGCTGTTAAAACCAGCCCCACCTACAGAAGGCAATCAACGCCTAGTAGGCCAGTCTATGCCTAGTAGGTGGAGGGTGTTGGTTGACACTTAGGCCGTTATTTGAGACCTTCCATTTTTCGGCAGAATCTCGGCCAGCCCAAGTGCATTTTGGGGTTTTCACCTAGCCTTCCAAAAATTATTTGGACAGTTTTTTAAGGTTATTTTAGGTATTTAAAGTAATTTTATAAGTATTGAACCCGAATTCAAGTCATTATTCAGAATCAATACCTCAAGACCCCTATAAACTCTCTAGAACACCATTAAAGCTTGAAGGGAGCTTGAAGGTGTCACGCCCCGAGCTACCCCCGAGTCGCGGACATGGAACCTAGGAGCACAAGTGATCCCAAGCTAACCCTGCTGGCATGATCATGAGCATACTAAAGATAATAAACTGTTGCAAAAGCTAAATCATACTTAAAATGAAGACAAGGAATACCCATATTCAATAATTGATATATTTGAAAACAATGAGTTAAATACAAAAGAAATATTAACTCAATGCTAAGCTGAATTTAACTATCTTAGAAAATAGTCTCTAAACTAGACTAGAAATACTGGGACAAGTCCCAGCTCAATCTAGCATAAGAGATTGCAGCGAAGAATTGATCTGAAACGAAGCACTTCGTCTATAGGCATTGTAGAAAGGATAGAATATGCGCCTAATCGTTCTTCTCGAATCGCTCCAGTACGATGTCCAAGAGCTTTTACAAAGTAAGAGGGACAATATTGGAAAATTGGCCTTGCTGCCTCCCAAACTTTGTTGCCTTTCTTGCTTTCATTCTTGCCTTTATTTTATGTTTTGTGGCTTTGCTTGTGGACTCTTGCTTTAGATTCTTTGGACGTTTGGTTGGACTGAAGTTAGAAGAGTCGTGCTTGAAGACTGAAATAAAAATCTTGACTGTTGTCCTCGGAGAATGAGGACTCACCACAGAATCTGCTGAACTAGAGATCCGAAAATCGATCTATGTGTGATATGGATGATGAGAACCTGAACCTACATCATGAGAAGATCTAGCGCTCGTATTCGTCAGTACTTGATAGGTACTGAGCATGTAGGATAGAGTAAAGCTGAAATAAAACATAACTAAACAAGCACAAAAACAAGTATAATAATCTGAACGTGATGTGCTGATTTCTGAACTAACATGATGTAATGAGCAATTTATAACATGCTAAAACTGAATAGTGAATATACTGATAAATGGTTAATACAGAGAGTATGACTGAACTCTGGGAGCTACTAATAATCGATAATAAAACCATACGAGCTAAATGTGGAGTCAGATGTATACACCCCATCAAGAGGACCCAATATACCCTGCCAAAGGTATAAAGGCATGCTAGCGTGATCACTAAACTGATTGCTCACAGAGGGGACTTACAACCTACTTGGCGAGTAGTTCTGGGACTATTGGGCACGCTAAACCCTAGTCCTACTCGGTATTATGCTACTCCCTATGAATTCTTTAAATTAACTAATTATATCTGAATTTCTATAATACTACATAGCTCGAAAGTGAGAATGCAACAATTAATATGATAATTATGCATTTATAACTGAGGTATGTATATATGAAGTGTATGAAGCTAGGGTTCTGAAATTACGCGATAATCTGAGTAATAACATCATAATCTGATCCGGAACAAATATTTAATGAATTCATGAAGTTATATCAATTTCTAGAAACCCTAGGTTTAATCATGATAGGAGAATCAAGAACTGACTGAAACTAAGGACCCAATGGGCGAAAGGAACCCACTAATGAAATCCCACATACCTCGTGATGAAAGCCACGGAAAAATACTTATGTTTCGGGGCTGGAACTACTGGAGCTTGTGGCGTTCTTGAACTTGGGTTCTTGAGTTTTTTTTCTCCTCTCTTACTTATAATTTTCTAAGTTTTTATTTAAATATTTGACATGGATATGTTTTAATTACGTTTCTAGGCTAAAACTGACAAAAATTTGATGATTTAGGGTCTAAACGACGTAACTTAGGGTTTAAAGAGAGCGAGAAAGGTAAAAAAGACCCCTGGGAAGGTTGCTGTCGGGCCTCACGACGGCCAGGACTGACAGTCAGTCGTGCGCTCGACACCCTGTCGTTGGGTCCGTCATGAGGGCCTGTTCGACAGGCCTTTAGTAAAATGGGCATAACATTTTACTCGGAGGTTTGATTTTATCATGGTCAGTTGCTATGGAAAGATAATTAAATTATCTATATGTGGCTATGTCATGGGAGACCTATTTTATTTTGTGCTAAGAGTTATGATCATTTTCTTTGACCCAACTGCATTTCCCTTGACTGGCTGGGAATTTCCCCCCTGCGATCAGAACTATGGATTGTAGGTCCACCTATGAGTAAGAGTATTCATATTACAAATCTTACTAGAACTGCTCGTTTTTTATCAGAATCTTGTGATTTAGTTTTTTTACTTTGCTGGTCATCCATAGATTTTGTCAGAGAGTGGTTGAAGGGAGTCTCGATGGACAGTGATGGACTAAGAACCGTCATTTGACCTAAGGACCGTAAGTCTGTCTGTCGTGCAAGACTTAACCACTTTTTATAGGCTGAAATTTTTGGGAGTTTCTGATCCTATCGACGGTTATGCAGGACAGACCGTGGTTCAGACTACGGTCTGTCGATGCTACCGTTGATAGTACCTACAGATTTTTCTGAAAAACTAATTTTGGGTCTGTTTTGACTAAGGGGTTTTACATTATCTCCCCCTTTGGAACAATCGTCCTCAAATGAAGACACTATGGACTGCCATCTGACAGAATTGAGTTCTGAGTACATGCTATTACGCTAAAAATGAATGTACAAACTGAGGGAGCATGATTCTAAAATTTAATTTACGCATGAATGACTGTAAAACTGAAGAGGAACTATTACCTTAAGCTGGAGTGGAATTGGAAGAAAAAAGGTAATGATACTTGGCTTTCATGGCTGCTTCTGCTTACCAAGTAGCTCACTCTACTGACTGACTCCTCCACAAAAACCTTGACTGAAGCGACTTCTTTGTTTCTCAGTCTTCTAACCTAACGGTTAATAAAATCAACTGCTACATCCTCATAAGAAAGACTATCTTTCACCACAACACTCTCTTATGGCACTATACAGGCTGGGTCACCCACGTACTTCTTCAAGACTGAGATGTGGAAGACCGGATGCACTGCTGCTAATTTTGTTTGCAACTCTAACTCATATTCCACCTTACAATCCTTTTCAAGATCTTGTAACGGCCTACATATCTTGGACTGAGGTTCCCTTTCTTTCCAAATCTCATCGCCCCTTTCATAGGTTAGACTTTCAGAAAAAGTCAATCATCAATTTTGAACTCTAGTTCCCTTCTCCTTACATCTGCATAAGATTTCTGACGACTTTGGGTTGTCTTAATTCTCTCTCTAATGAGTTGCACATTCTCCATAGCATAAAGAACATAATCTGTCCCTATCAAAGCTTCTTCACCTACTTCAAACCAACCAACACGAGATCTACATCTACGCCAAATAAATCCTCACAGGGGGCCATGTAAATACTGGAATGGTAGCTATTATTCTAGGCAGACTCAATAAGAGGAAGGTGATCATCCCAACTACCTTTGAAATCGATGACACAAGGTCTCAACATATCCTCTAAGGTCTAAATGGTACGCTCTACCTGCCTATCCGTCTGTGGATGAAATGTTGTACTAAGGTTAACTTGAGTACTAAGACCTTTTTGAAATGACTTCTAGAAATGAGAGGTAAACTGAGGACCTCTATATGAGATAATAGATAAAGGAACACTATGCAACCTCACAATTTCAGTAAGATAAATCTTGGCATAGTCGTGTGCCGAATATGTAGTCTTGACCACCAAAAAGCGAGAAGACTTAGTCATCTTATCAACTATCACCCAAATTGAGTCATGCTGTCTGCGTGTACGAGGTAACCCTGTGATGAAATCCATATTAATCACATCGCACTTCCAAGTAGGAATATCGATCTCTTGAGTCATACATCCATGTTTCTGATGTTCTACCTGGACTTGCTGGCAATTGGGGCACTTACTCACAAAGTATGCTATATCCCTCTTCATGCCATTCCACCAGTAGACTTCCCGCAGATCATTGTACATCTTAGTGGCACCTGGATAAATAGGATACCTGGAGTTATGAGATCTTGCAAGAACATGCTGCCTCAACTCTCCCACATCAGGAACACACAATCTACCTTGGTAGAGAAGTACACCATCTCCCCCTTGGGAGAAAACCTCCACTCTCTAATTGTTGACTGCACCCTTTAGTTCAAGCAAGAACGGATCACTCTCTTGCTTTTCCTTAACCTCCACTACAAAAGATTATTCTACCCCATTCTGCACTGTTACACCGCTGTCTGATATGCTCATAAGGCGAACTCCCAAGCGAGCAAGCCTGTGACCATGCTTAACTAGATCCTTTATTTTTTCCTCAACATGGGCTACACTACCCATAGATAATCTACTAAGAGCATCGGGCACTACATTCGCCTTTCCAGGATGATAATGCACACTCATATCATAATCCTTAAAGAAGTCAAGCCATCTCCTTTGTCGAAGATTCAACTATTTCTATGTGAACACATACTAAAGGATCTTATGATCGGTGAACACATCTACATGAACACCATACAAGTAGTGTCTCCATATCTTTAGTGCAAACACCACTGATGAATGCTCGAGGTCATGAGTTGGATAGTTCTTCTCATGCATCTTAAACTTTTTAGAGACATATGATATAACCTTATCTCTTTGCATCAACAAACAACCAAGGCCAAGTCTGGATACATCGCAATAGATCAGATAACCATCTGAACCCTCTGGTAGAGTCAAGACAAGAGTTCTAGTAAATCTAGTTTTCAATTCTGCGAAACTTTTCTCACAATAATCTGACCATTCAAACTTGACGATATGACAATTGGAAATTGACCATCTTCTATGTCAACCTAGTCAATGGTGAGGCTATGGATGAAAATCCTTCCACAAACCTTATGTAATAACCTGCTAGACGTAAGAAACTTCTTATATCTGTAGCAGAGGTAGGTCTGGGCCACTGTTTTACTACTTCTATTTTCTGTGAATACACTTGGATCCCTTCACTAGATACAATGTGACTATGAAAAGAAACTGATTGCAACCAAAACTCACATTTAATATATTTAGCGAATAATTGGCTATCCTTGAGAATCTACAGAACAACTCTCAAATGACTTGCATGTTCTTTCCTCACTCCTAGAGTAAATGAGGATATCATCAATAAGGATGATAACGAACAAGTCCAAGTATTGTTTGCACACTATGTTCATCAAATCCATGAAATATGCAGGAGCATTAGTTAATCCAAATGACATAACTACAAATTCATAAAGACCATATCGAGTTCTGAAGGCAGTTTTTGGAATTTCACTATCTCTGACTTTGACATGATGATAACCCGATCGCAGGTCTATCTTTGAGAAGTGACTAGCACTCTAAACATGGTCAAACAAATCATCAATCATGGGGATGGGATACGTATTCTTGATTGTGACCTTGTTCAACTGTTTATAGTCAATGCAAATTCTGAGAGAACCATCTTTCTTCTTTACAAACAATACTAGTGCACCCCATGGTGAAATACTAGGTCTAATGAAACCCTTATTTAGAAGGTCATTCAACTGCTCTTTCGATTCCCTAAGCTCTGCTGGATCCATTTTGTAAGGAGGAATAAAAATAGGCTGGGTATCTGGAAGGAGATCAATTTAAAAGTCGATTTCCCTTTCGGGAGAAACTCTGGGAAGATCTTTTGGAAACACTTCTGGAAATTCACAGACTACTGGAACTGACTCAAGAGTTGGGGTTTCAAGGCTAGAATCCTTAACCTGAACTAGATGATAGAGATTACCTTTAGATGTCATATTTCTGGCCTTAAGGTAAGAAATAAATCGACCCATAGGCGCTAAGATACTACCTTTCTGGAAACTGAAAATGAACAATCTTAGTTCTGTAACCGACTGAGGAATAAAATGACTGTGACAAATCTATTCCTAGAACAATATCAAAGTCTAGCATTTCTAATTCTACTATATCTGGTGAGGTGACTTTATAAGAGATTGTGACAAGGAAATTTATGTATACATATCTAGCTATAATTGGGTCACCAACTGAGTGGAGACTAAGAAAGGTTCTGACAGAGTTTCTGGACTAACACTAAATTGGACTGCTATACTGAGTTATAAAAGACAAAGTTATGTCAATTGTATGAGTGAACCATATGTGAGTCACATCCTTGAGTTGGTAGGATACCGATCTCACATATAACTACCAGTTATTGACACATCAAATATTTTCTTGACCTCGTCAATGAAATTTTGTGGGTCCATATCAACTTGTGACCCTTAAAACTTAGGCAGATTCATCCTAACGAAATCACAAACTCTGGCTTCCACTAATCGATCGTTTATATTACTAGGAACTCAAACCTGTTGATTATTGTTGTTGTTAAAACTCAGAGCCAAAAGCTCAATTGGCATTCAAAAACTCCTCATTTTAACTTTCTTATCTGGTATTAGAGGAATTGCGTTAGCATTGCGTGCATTAGAATTTCATGCCTAAGGTCTATAAGAAGGCATGATCTGAAACGTAGAATGTCTAGTTAGAATGGAATAAGATCATACCTTATGCACGATAAGAGTAATAAGAAAGTGAAGTTTTTCCTAAAACTTTTTATAGCCTCCCTAACATTAGATGTGGTGCACTTCACACCTATGAAAAGGACTCTACTTAGTGCGGCTTTTTCAGACATATTAGGACTCTGAACCTAATGCTCCGATACAAAGTTTTGTCACGCCCCAAGCTACCCCCGAGACGTGAACATCAAACCTAGGACAACAAGTGATCCCAAACAAACCCTGCTGGCATGATCATGAGCATACTAAAAATAATAAACTATTGTGGAAGCTAAATCATACATAAAATGAAACGATAGGGAATATTCATATTCTATAACTGAGATATTTCAAAAGAATTAGTGTAATACAAAAGAAATATTAACTCAATGCTAAAATGAATCTAACTATGTCTAAAAATATCCTCTAAACTAGACTAGAAATACTAGGACAAGCCCCAACTAAATCTAGCAAAAACTTAAACTAAATGACAAAAGACTTAAATAAAACTAATGACTGTTGTCCTCGGAGAATAAGGACTCGCCACAGAATCTGTTGAACTGGAGATCAGGAAATCAATCAATGCGTAAACTGGATGATGAGAACCCGAACCTACATCACGAGAAGATGTAGCGCACGTATGCGTCAGTACTTGAAAGGTGATGAGCATGTAGGATAGAGTAAAGCTGAAATGAAACATAACTGAACAAGCACAAAAACAAGAATAATAATCTGAACGTGATATGCTTATTTTTGAGCTAATTGGATGCAATGACAAATTTATAACATGCTGAAACTGAACACTGAATATACTGATAAATGGTCAATGTTGAGCTGACTGAACTGTGGGATCTACTAATAACCGATAACAAAACTGCATGAACTAAATGTGGAGTCCGATGTATACGCCCCATTGAGAGGACCCAATATACCCTTCTCAAGGTATAAAGGTATGCTAGCGTGATCACTAAACTGATTGCCAACAGAGGGGACTTAGAACCTACTTGGCTAGTAGTTTTGGGAATATTAGGAACGCTAAACCCTAGTCCAACTCGGTTTTATGCTACTCCCATTGAATTCTGTAAATTAACTGATTATATCTGAATTCTTGTAAATACTGGATAGATCATAAATGAACATGCAAACTGAGAATGCAACAATTAATCTGGTAATTATGCATTTATAACTGAGGCATGTATATTTGAAGTGTCTGAAATATATGACCTAGCATGTGTTATTCAAGAACTAAATAAGTACAAAGCTAGGGTTCTGAAATTCATGCGATAATCTGAGTAATAACATTATAATATTATTTGGAACATATATTTAATAAATTCATTAAGTTATATCAAAGTTCTAGAAACCGTAGGTTTAATCATGATAAGAGAATCAAGAACTAACTTAAACTAAGGACCCAATGGATGAAAGGAATCCACTAGTGAAATCCCACATACCTGGTGATTAAATCCACAGAAAAATACTTAAGTTTCGAGGCTGGAACTGCTGGAGCTTGTGTTATTATTGAACTAGGGTTCTTGAGCTTTTTTTTCTCCTCTCTTGCTTCTAATTTTCTATTTTTTGATTTAATGATTTTATTTGGATATGTTTTAATTATGTTTTTACTCTTAAACTGACTAAAATCTGATGAATTAGGGTCAAAACGACGTAACATAGGGTTTAAACAGAGTGGGAAAGTTCAAAAAGACCCCTGGAAAGGTTGTCGTCGGGCATCACGACAGCCAGGACTGACGATCCGTCGTGCGCACAATGCCCCATCGTTGGGTCTGTCGTGAGTGCCTGTTCGACAAGCCTTTACTAAAATGGGCATAACATTTTTCTTGGAGGAGTGATTTTAGCATGGTCAATGGCTATGGAAAGATAATTAAATTATGTATCTGTTTGTAGGGAATGGGAGACCTAATTCATTTTGTTCTAAGAGTTCTGATCATTGTATGTTGACTAAACAGTATTTCCCGTTGACTGGCTAGAAATTTTCCCCTTACGGTCAGACCTACGGACCGTAGGTCCATCTACAAACCGTGCTGGTCATCCATAGCTCTTGTTAGAGAGTGGTTGAAGGGATTCTTGATCTACGGTCACAGACTACGAACCGTAAGTCCGTCTGTTATCCAAGTCTTAACCAATTTTTCTAGGCTGAAATTTTTGGGAGTTTCTGATCCCTTCGACATTTGTTCAGGACGGACCGTGGTTCAGGCTACGGTCCGTTGATGCCACACTTGGTAGAACCTGCATATTTTTCTTAAAAACTAATTTTTGGTCTGTTTTGGCTCGAGGTGTTACAGAAGGCTTATTTATCCATCAATTCTTTTGAATTTTAATGGTCTAGCATCAATTAAGATATGGTTTTCATCCTTGAATCTCTTTTCTTCAAAGATCCGATCCTCAAAGTGGTTTTCCAAGACTTTTTTCAAAAAATGAACTTCTAAATTATAATCTAGTCATGGGTTCTTTCATAAAACATTTTGAATCATTGTATTATAATTGAATTGATGTTATTTTGATTATTTAAACCTAAAAACTCTATGACCCCATGCATACGACGAAAATCTATTTTTGACTATATTATGGGTGATTTAATCATGTTTTTATACTGCTGAATTCTTGAGTAGTTTGATTAGGCCTATGGAATTATCAATGAATTATGTTAGAATCATATGTAGGCTGTCCTAAATTGATGAATTTGTAATTTATTACTTTGAATTCATTGTATATTGACGTATGATGCTTCTTGATGGATCATATAAGAATTGTGATGGGTTATATTGAGGGTGCTATATTAGTGAATAGGGTTTCCTATAGTTTTATTGGTTGTCCATATTGGTTTCTTCAATGATAAGATATGTGATAAGGTAAAGCATGTATGTGTCTTGTTTGGTAAACTTGTGTCCCTTACCTGATACATGTAGAATGCGGATATGGATCCTTGACTCAATATTCTAAAAGCTCCTTAGTCTTGTATGTGTTATTTGCATGTGACCTTGAACATAGCTAAGAAAGTTGTTTATGTGGAACCTTTTTGGAAGAAGGTTTTTATATCCTTGAAGTTGAAAGTCGTAATGGTATCCTTCTCATGAGAATGGCAAAATTAAGGTTGATTGGCTGGAACGACATGAAATCATCCTTAGGAAAGTTGTTGATCTATCCTCTTTACAATTGCAACGCAACCTTAAGGGTCGTTTTTGGTATAATGTGTTATGATTGTCTATGACCAAGATATGAAACCTCTTCATATTCCCTTTTAATGAATTACTCTATGAGAATAAAGGCTAGAACCGAGTGAGTATGCATGGGGAGTTTCTCTAAATAAGATTACATTAGAGAACAAAGAACCCTTCATATTCCGTAACCATGTGCCTACAGGGATGTGTTGTAGTTCTACCATTCGCAAGTCGAAAACTCTTTATCAGAGTAAGGTTGACTCTGGGTTCCATGCTTATGGTCTATGACGGTTATTGTCTATTCTCATCATGTGGAATACATGATAATGTTGGATAAGTTCTATGAAGTTTAGTGTAACAACCCTAAAAATGAATATGATAACTACTTAAGGTGTCTAAAATGCTTGCGATTACACAAAGGTTCACTCGGATTGATACGCGTAGAATCAGACCTCAGAACCCTTGCTACGACCAATTCAACTAACTTAGGGAGTTAGTTGATCTTGTAAAGGTTGGAATTAACCATGTGAGGCTCTCGAAAACAAAGATTTAATCGAAATAGTCTTTACCAGAAATAAAAGAAGAAATTTTAAGTTTTGAGGGTCGAAGGGTAAAATGTTCTTTTCCAGACCAAGGATAATATTTTAATTATCCTGAGAAATTAATAGCATATTTAATTTATTTAATTAAAATATTAATTCGGGTTGGGGCTACCTGTAGTGACCCATTTTCGCAAATAGAGTGCCACTCGGGTTCGAGCCCCACTAGAAGCAATGAATTGATTATTTAACCATCAATTAAAATTTGATTCATTAAGGAAAAAATGGTACTTCCATGTAGTAGTCGAAATAAATAAGATTTGTATTAATTTAATTAAATTTTTTTTTGACTAAGTATTGAATTAAGACTCCTAAACCTATGCTAACACTCTCCTAATCACATTTATCACCTCTCCACATTCAAAAAAGAAAAAAAAACTCTCTTGTTCTCTCTGCCGATAAACGTCAAGAAACAGAAACTTTGAAAAAAATTCTTCACACTGGAAGAACTCACTAAAAAGTCTAAGAAAGCACGTTAATAAAAACCGTTAAGACAAGGGAGATTTCCGTCGAGTTGGTTGTGGAACTTCAGGTGAATTTGGCGTGGTTTTGGAGACAAGATTGGGCAGCAACTTCAAACTTGAACAACGTCAAAAGGTATTACTTTCTTCTCTCTTTGTCCCTTTCCCAAGAGGTCCCTTACGATTCAAACTATTCACTTCAAAACTAAGGTTGTTCCCCTTTGTATGTCCTTGTCCTTAGCTCCTAAACTAATTCGTAGGATGGGTATGTTGTGCTAGTAGATTTAGGCATGAATGATGTGTTTATATTAAATGGGAATGTGTTTATGTGAGGAAAATTACGAAGATGATAATCACACTATGATAAAAGAAAAAAAAGAGGTGTGTTTGTGTGCACGTTGGCAGTGCGCTTGGCCACTGTTTTGGGGTCGTTTAAGACATGTATTTCTTGAGTATTTCATGTGTGAAATGTTTATACAATGTGATACTCTTTGTAGTGAAATATTTTTGGTTGAACAACAATATTTTAGCCAAATAAACTTATGAAAGATGTGAATAAAGATGAGTTGAAGAATGACAAAAAAATTTCCAGATTTGTGCACTCTAAAATGAGGCTAATATCTGGGTTTTAAAAGGAAAAAAAAAATAAGTCAGGTCATGTGGAATTGAACCCAAGACCTCATATGTTAAGAAGGTTGAAAAGAAAAAAAACGTGAAGTGGCTAAGGGGAATCGAACCCCTTAGCTACTGGTTTCGCGAGAGAAGGGAAAGAAAAATGGGACTGGGGGGATTCGAACCTGGCTAACTGGAATTTGCCACAAAGAAAAAGAAATGGGGCTGGGGGGGATCGAACTCGCGAACTAGGGGAAGAAGGAGGAGAAAAATAAATCAAACAAATAAGTGGGAGGCGTGGGATTCGATCCCACGACCTCCAGGCAGCGAGTGAAGGAGAGAAAAATTAATGAAAACGGAATGGGAGGTGTGGGAATCGAACCCATGACCAAAAGGCTGAAAAGAAGAGGCGAACTTAACTAAGAAATAAAGTGAGGTTGTGGGGACTCGATCCCACAAACTCACTTCCACTCGCCCATATTTATTATAATAAATTTTGAGAGGTTGTGGAGATTCGAACCCACCACCTCCCAGCCTCAGCGAAATTAAAATTTAAATAAGGGGCTGTGGGCGTTCGATCCCACAACCTCCCTATGCAAGCGAATTTAATACAAAAATCGAAGAGGCTCTGAGGGTTTTATCCCACAACCTCTTGGTTTAGGCGAGAATGGTCAACATGAGGCTTATGAAAAATAAAAAGGGGTTGTGGGGGTTCGAACCCACAACCCATCGACCAACCTAAGAGAAAAAATTATGTAGACAATTATTCCTTCGATGTTAATGTTGGAACTTAATTTAGAGTTATAGTGTCATGAATATAAGAAATAAAATCAATAAAAAATATAAATGATATCCAAGTGACTCAAACTTTGATTTCCTTGCCCAATCTTCCGTATTGATAGATAAGTCATACGTGAATAGAATATCCAAGAATAATGCCACCTACTTAGATCAAAACAAGAACTTGGCATATATACAAGATACATAAGTCTTGTACTACATAATCTTAGGAAAGTAAAAATCTCTTAACAAACTACGAATGAAGCCCCATCGCTTGTATGTATAGACACATAAGTTTAACATACTTTCAAAAGTAAATGAACCTACGATGTATGTAATGAAATGATAAACCCTATGAGAATTAAGTATGAGTGTAAGATACACTAAGTGGCCAAGTTCATTGGCATATGATGAGATGAACTATGAACTTATGAAATGAACATTTACATAGTAAGAGGTGAGTAACTATGAAAAGTAAAGGTGCTAATGATGAAAAATGTGGTGACAACATTACGCGAGCCTAATGTAAATGATTAGAGCAGTCTCAAATGAGCTAAGTAAATGTCACCAATACGTACTCACCAATGAGAGTCTCTAATAATGAAGAGACTAGTCTGTATGAACACTCTAAAGAAAGTATTGCGCATAACACAATTAATATTAATGATGAGATGAGAAATTATCTAATGAGTTATGATGTCATCATACTTGAAGTCAGCTTCCATGACTTCTGAGATGAATGTAATGGAACTTTATACTGAGCACTGATATGCTAGCAATAAGTGGTGATTCCTTCTTTTGGGAAGGGCAGAGGTTCGCGTAACTCTCATGTGATGAGGCTGTCTGGCATGCCAGGTATGGGTCTCCTTATATCTCCTAGTCTTCGAACCTATACTGCTAATATAGGGATCTAGAGTGGTTCAATTCCCATGTACGCTAGCATGTTTTGGGTCACTTTGGCCGGTGATTCCACCTCTTTTCAGTGTTAAGGAGAAACTGGATTTCATGATGCTCACATGATATATGTCAGTTAAAGTTAATGTTCTCAATGAATGACTGAGGCTAGCCTCAAATGAAGCACAAAATGAAATGAATTATACCAAAGGTGTTAGGATAGAATAATCGAGATTTGAGCTAGACTCAGGTAATGACATTAGGTTATTCCTGATCATTGCACAACAAACCTGATAAAAGTCATAAACTACACCCTAGGTATAGCTGGTGTTCATACTACTCCTATGAATGAAATGAAATGAAGTACGTATGAATGAATTAAGCAGAATCTGTGTTTGCTATTGAGGACTCGCTAGTTGAGGTACCATATGTTGAGCCCTCATTTTGGAAAGTCTTAATGTCAAGTCCATGATTCCAAGGTCTCATGTCATATCAAATGAATGATACTAAAGAAGCTATGTGTTATATGTTATGTGTTATGATATGTACTATATGAAGATGTTACTTGCTATGTGCAATATCATATTTATGAAGACGTATGTTACTCTCATGGAATGACATTCCTAATCCAATTTGTAAAGTTCACTAACTTTCCTAATCTCGATTTTGCACATTTACTTATTTGACCTCCAAAAATCATGTCGTTAGGAAAGAGATATTCTTTCTCATGCATGTCATTTGTGTTTGCTTGCATATACCCATACTCAGTACAAGTATGTAATAACCCTATACATCATTACTATTTTAGGTGCCGGTACCGGTTTACGATGGAGCTAAAAGATCATTGTTGAGGCTATCCGGACGTCAGCATTCATCTGGAGTTTTCTAGGTCCTCAGGATTTCGAGGATTCTACTGTTTTACATTCCAGCTTAGTTTTAGAGATGTGTAATTGGAGCATGTTCCACTAGCATTTCTTTCATGTTTTGATTCACACTTTGTATTGGTGCCATTTGGGAAATTATACAATTAATACTTATTGAACTATTTCTCTCAGTTGTTTATCTCTTAATGTTAGATGATTGATGATGAACGATTATGAAATGTTAAGAATGTTTAGCAAGTATGTTAATGAAAAAAAAGTTTTTAATTTTACGCTAAAATTAACCTAGGTGAAGTATGAATAATGCATGTAGGATTGTCTGCGACCTTTGAGAGGTTAACGATGCCCGTCTCGTATAGGGTCTACGCTCCGGTCATGACAAATTTGGTATCAGAGCGCTAGGTTAAATTCCCAGGAATATAAGTTCACATCAACCACATTGAGTAGTTTCTTAGTCATGGAAGTGAAGTGCACCACTATACTAGATTAGAGACTGTGTGATGCGTATGAAAATTTCCTTTCTTCTGATCTTATCGTGCTTTCCTAATGTCTGAGTTCTTGGTGTTGTGAGCGTGTCTAACATCAATCCTTGTTGAATTTTAGATAATGAACACTCAGAGAGCTAAGGGTCATATGAGGGGAGGAGCAGCTGCTAGGGGTAATCAGAATCCACCTCAGGCTCCAGTTGAAGGAGTGGCCATGCTAGTTAACCAGGCTGGGTTTATTGATGCTGAGGTGAGGGTATCTCTGGATCAGATGGCAAAGGCCATTATTATGCAGGCTCAGGCAATGACTGCCCAAGTCAATCGACAGGATGTTTTGAGAGAGAACCCATCTGTTTGCAGCATGGCTGACAGGCTGCTTCACGAGGATAAACCCTTGGATATTCACATTGTCCAACACATCAGAGGATCCTCAGAAGTTTGTGGATGAAGTACATAAGATTCTGGTGGCTATGAGGTCCATAGATACCGAGAAGGCTGAGTTGACTTCCTATTAGCTCAAAGATGTTGCACAAACTTGGTTCAAGATGTGGCAGGATAGCCGAGTTATGGGTGGAGTGCCAGTCCCTTGGGATCTGTTCAAGATAGCATTTCTGGAGAGATTCTTCACCAGAGAGATGAAGAAAGCCAACGTCAAAGAGTTCATCAACCTTAAACAAGGCTCTATGACAGTCAGGGAGTATTCCCTGAAGTTTTTTAAGATATCAAGGTATGTTACTTTCCTTAGTATTTAACAACAATAATGAGGAGAGTACTGAGATTTGTTGAAATCATCAAGGTATGCTACTTCCCTTGTTTTGAACAGCAGGGATGAGATGAGCATGTTCATCAAAGGAATTAATGGAGACCTGGAGGAGGAGTGTCGGTCTGCGATGCTCCATTATAATATGGACCTTTCTAGGTTAAGAGTGTATGTACAACAGGTAGAGGACAACTACAACAAGAGAGGTGTTCGTGATGTAAGGAAGCCTAGGCCTCAAAAACAGTCAGGTCCAAGCCATGAAGACCAGAAAAATAATTTTTGCATCTGTGAGTAACCTAAGTTCAAGAAAAGGGCAACAGAGTTATGGGAACTCTAACTCTCAGAGAGGTACAACACCTATAGGAGGCAAACCTAAGCCAAAAAGGGGCAATGGAGGTGAAATGCAGCGTCTTAAAAATTGTGCTAAGTGTCGATGAGCTCACAGTGGAGAGTGCAGACAGGGCACTAATGCCTGGTTCGGTTGTGGTAAGAGTGGACACATGGTCAGAGACTGTCCATAGAACACAGGTCAGGCTGGAGCTAATGCTCAACCTAGGCCTAACACACAGGGTGCAGTAGCAGCCGTGCCTTCCAAGAGGAACAGATTCTATGCCCTGAAGGACAGGGAGGAGCAGGAGAAGTCCGCCGATGTGGTCATAGGTATGCTCCAAGTATTCTCAACTTCTGCTTATGCTTTACTTTATCCAAGGTCTACGCTCTCCTTTGTGACTCCTCTACTTGCCCTTACTTTTGAAATACAACCTAAAGTTCAGCATGATCCTATAGTGGTTAGTACGCCTTAAGGAGAAAATGTAAGAAATGATAGAGTATACAAGGATTGGCCAATAGTTGTAAGTGGTAAGGCTATATGTGCAAACTTGATTGAGTTACCCACGCATGATTTTGATATTATTCATGGCATGGACTGGCTTCACAGTTGTTATGATTTCTTTGACTATCGTAGTAGAGTGGTGAGATTTCACTTCCTTGATGAAGAAGCGTTTATCTGGGAGGGGTACAATTAGAGTCGTGTCATCCCTTGATTTCAAATCTTAAGGCCAATGAAACGATGTCCAAGGGGTTACTATGTCATCTTGTGAGTGTTAATAATTTAGATCATGACATCTCTTCCATAGACTCAGTGCCTGTAGTGAATGAGTTCCTAGATGTGTTCCCTGAAGATTTTCCTAAAGTCCCTCCCCTTCGAGAAATCCACTTTGGTATCAACTTAGAACCTGATACTAAACCAATCTCAATTCCTCCTTAAAAAATGGCTCCAACAGAACTCAAAGAGTTGAAGCTACAGTTAAAAGATCTCACTAATAAGGATTTCATTAAGCCGAGTATATCCTTTTGGGGATCTCTAGTGTTGTTTGGAAACAAGAAAGATGGGACCCTTAGAATGTGTATCGGTTATCGGCAGCTCCACAAAGTCACTATCAAGAACAAGTATCCATTTCCCAGGACAGATGACTTGTTTGACCAACTCAGACAGTCTAGTTTCTTTTCATAAATTGATCTTCGTTCGGGCTACCATCAGCTTAGGGTTAGGGATAGAGATATCCTAAAGACGGTCTTTCGTACCCACTATGGTAATTATGAGTTTCTAGTCATGTCATTGTGACTGACGAATGCACCTACTGCATTTATGGATCTCATAAACAAGGTCTTCCGTGAATACCTTGACTCTTTCATCATAGTATTCATTGATGACATTCTCATCTACTCTAAGACCAAGGAAGAGAATGAACAACATTTGAGACTAACCTTGTAGGTACTTAGACAGCATCAGTTGTATCCAAAATTAAGCAAGTGTGAATTTTGGCTTATATCAGTGATCTTCTTGGGTTATGTTGTGTATTATCAGGGTGTGGAGGTGGACCTGAGGAAGACTCATACTATGAATAACTGGACAAAGCCTCTTACTCCCACTAACATTCCTAGCTTTTTGGGATTGACTTGTTCATATTGCAGGTTTGTGGAGGGCTTTTCATCCATTGCTACCCCATTGACAGCTCTGACTAAGAAGAAAGCCATGTTTGAATGGACGGAGACTTGTGAGAAGAGTTTCTAGGAGATCAAGGATAGACTCACTTCAGCCCAAGTGCTTACTCTACCTAAGTGTGGTGAGAATTAGACGGTTTATTGTGATGCATCTAGGGTTGATTTGGGTTGTGTTCTCATATAGGCTGGTATGGTGATAGCCTATGCATCCAGACAGCTCAAGGTTCATGAAAAGAATTAACCCACTCATGAGCAGGAGTTGGTAGCTGTGGTGTTTGGACTGAAGCTATGGAGGCAATATATGTATGGAGTGCACGTGGATGTGTTCACAGACCATAAGCATCTCCAGTACGTGTTCACACATAGGGTTTTAAATCTACGTCAGCGAACATGGTTGGAGCTGTTGAAGGATTATGACATGAATGTGCACTACCATCCAGGTAAGGCTAATGTTGTAGCTGATGCTTTGAGCAGGATGAGCATGGGAAGTACAACCAACAATGAGGATGAGAAGAAGGAGCTGCGAAAGAGGTACACAGACTGGCAAGAATGGGTGTGTGATTGGTTGACTCTACTAGTGCGAATGTTTCAGTTCATCCTAGTTTTGCATTATCCTTGGTAGTTGAAGTCAAGAAGGGTCAGCATCTAGATCCTGTGCTGATGGAGCTGAAGGGCTCAGTACTGATGAAGATGAATGAGTCTTTCACTTTTGGAGGTGATGGCATACTTAGGTATTAGGATAGGCTGTGTGTACCACATGTGGATGATTTACAGACCAGGATTATTGCAGAGTCCCATGGTTCCAGATATTCCATACACCCAGGTTCAACCAAGATGTATCATGACCTTTAGCAGATTTATTGGTGGGATGGTATGAAGAAGGATGTTGCTGAATACGTAGCCAAGTGCCCTAATTATCAGCAGGTTAAGGCAGCGCATCTTTACCCTGGTGGTCTAACTCAGATTATGGAGTTTCCAACTTGGAAGTGGGAGGCCATTAATATGCACTACGTGCTTGGTCTTCCGAAGACTAGAAGGCAACATGATTCCATATGGGTTATTCTGGAAAGATTGACTAAGTCTGCCCACTTTATCCCTGTGAAGTCTACTTACAGAGCCGAGGATTACGCGAGACTCTATACTGATGAGATTGTGAGATGGCATGAGATTCCTTTGTCTATCATTTTTGAAATAGGAGCTCAGTTTACTTCACATTTCTGGAGATATTTCCAGAAAAGCTTGGGCACACAGGTAAAGCTTAGCACTACCTTTCATCCTCAAACAGATGGGCAGGAAGAGCGCACCATTCAAACATTAGAGGACATGTTGAGAGCGTGTGTGATTGACTTCAGAGATAACTGGGATGACCATCTGCCTTTGATAGATGTCTTGTATAATAATAGCTATCACTCCAGCATTGGGATGGCACCATTTGAGGCACTGTAGGGTAGGAGGTGTAGATCTCCAGTTGAGTGGTTCGAGGTTGGAGAGTTATCCATTTTGGGTCCAGATATCATTCATGAGCACTTAGAAAAGGTCAGAGTAATTAGGGACATAAGTCATATGTTGATAACAGAAAATGGCCCTTAGAGTTTTATGTTAGTGACGAGGTTTACTTGAAAATATCACCAATGGAAGATGTCATGAGATTTGGTAGAAAAAGTAAGCTGAGTCCGAGGTATGTTGGGCCATATAAGATACTAAACGTGAGGGTGAGGTGGCATATGAGTTAGCATTGCCTTAGAAGCTAGCTTTTGTTCATCCAGTCTTTCATGTCTCTATGTTGAAGAAGTGCCTAGGTGATCTAACATCGATTTTACCTGTTGAAGGTTTGGGGGTTGGTGAAGACTTATATTATGAGGAGGTACCTGTTGAAATCTTAGACAGACAGGTCAAGCGGCTGAGGAACAAGGAGATTACCACAGTGAAGGTATTGTGGAGAAATCATGTTGTTGAGGGTGCTATGTGCGAGGCTGAGGCCGACATGAGATCCCGCTGACCTCATCTTTTCAGCTCTTGAGGTTAGGCTTCCTACACTTAATCCTATATTTCCTTATCTCTCCGTATTTTCTTTATATTGATTGACTGTGCATACGATTTTATTATAATTAGACTGGCATTACGATATAAAGTGGTAGTGTTATTCGGGGACGAATGTTCCTAGGGGGGGGGGGATAATGTAACAACCCTAAAAATGAATAGAATAAATACTTAAAGTGTCAATAATGCTTGCGATTAGACTAAGCTATACATGGATTGATACGCGTAGAACCAGACATCAAAACCTTGCTACGACCAAGTCAACTAACTTGGGGAATTAGTTGAGAATGGAAAGGATAGATCCAACCATGTGAGTCTCTCGAAAACAAATATTTAATCGAAAGAGTCTTTACCTGACTTAAAATAAGAAATTTAAAGTTTTGCGGGTCAAAGTGTAAAATGGTCTTTTCCAATCCAAGAGTAATATTGTAATTATCCTGAGGAATTAATAAATTAATTAATTAATATAATTAAAAGATCAATTCGGGATGGGGCGACCCGAAGTGACCCATTTTAACTATTAGGGTTCCACTCGGGTTTGAGCCCCACTAGAAGCAATGAATTGATGATTTAATCATCAATTAAAATCTGATTCATTAAGGGTAAAATGTTCCTTTCACATATTAGTTCAAACGGATAAGATTTGTATTAATATAATTAAATTCTATATTGACTAATTCTTGAATTAAGATTCCTAAACCTATGCTAACACTCTCCTAATCACGTTTATCACCTCTCCACGTTCAAAAAAGAAGAAAAAACTCTCATGTTCTCTCTACCAATTAACGTGAAGAAATAGAAACTTTGAAAAATAATTCTTCACACTTGAAGAACTCACTAAAAATTCTAAGAAAGCAAGTTAATAAAAAACGTTAAGGCAAGGCAGATTTTCGTCGGGTTGATGGTGGAATTTCAGGTGAGTTTGGCGTGGTTTTGGAGACAAGATTGCGAAGCAACTACAAGCTTGAACAACGTCAAAAGGTATGACTTTCTTCTCTCTTTTTCCCTTTCCCAAGAGGTCCCTTACGATTCAAACTATTCACTTCGAAACTAAGGTTGTTCCCCTTTGCATGTCCTTGTCCCTAGCTCCTAAACTAATTCGTAGGATGGGTATGTTGGGCTGGTAGATTTAGGCATTCATGATGTGTTTATATTAAATGTGAATATGTTTATGTAAGGGAAATTATGAATATGATAATCAAACTGTGATAAAAAAAATGGTGCGTTTGTGTGCACGTTGGCAGTGTGCTTGGCGAGTGTTTTGGGGTCATTTAAGACATGTATTTCTTGAGTATTTCATGTGTGAAATTTGTATACAATGTGATGCTCATTGTATTGAAATATGGTTGGTTTAACAACAATATTTTAGCCAAATAAACTTAGGAAAGATGTGACTAAAGATGAGTTGAAGAATGACAAAAAAAATTTAAGATTTGTGCACTCTAAAATGAGTCTAAAATCTGGGTTTTAAAGGGAAAAAAGATAAGCCCGGTCAATGGGAATTGAACCCAAGACCTCATATGTTAAGAAGGTTAAAAAAGAAAGAAAAAATGGGGCTGGGGGGATTCGAACCTGGCTAACTGGAATTTGCCACAAGAAAAAAGAAATAGGGCTGGGGGGAATCAAACTCGCGAACTAGGGGAAGAAGGAGAAGAAAAATAAATCAAACAAATAAGTGGGGGGTGTGGGGTTCGATCCCACGACCTCCAGGCAGTGAGTGAAGGAAATAAAAATTAAAGAAAAGGGAATGGGGGGAGTGGAATCGAACCCATGACCTAAAGGGTGAAAAGAAGAGGCGAACTTAACTAAGAAATAAAGTGATGTTGTGGGGGTTCAATCCCAAAATCTCACTTCCACTCGCCCATATTAATTAAAATAAATTTAGAGAAGCTATGGGGGTTCGAACCCACCACCTCGCAGCCTCAGCGAAATTAAAATTTAAATAAGGAGTTGTGGGGGTTCGAACCCACAATATCCCTATGCAAGCGATTTTAATACAAAAATACAAGAGGTTGTGGGGGTTTGATCCCACAACCTCTTGGTTTAGGCGAGAATGGGAAACATGAGGCTAATGTAAATTAAAAATGGGTTGTGGGGGTTCGAACCCACAACCCATCGGCCAACCTAAGAGAAAAAATTATGTAGACAATTATTTCTTCGATGTTAATGTTGGAATTTAATTTAGAGTTATAATGTTATGAATGTATGAAATAAAATCAATTAAAATATAAATGATATCCAAGTGACTCAAACTTTGATTTCCTTGCCCAATTTTCTGTTATTGATACATAATTCATACGTGAATAAAATATCCAAGCATAATTCCACAGAGGTGGAGATCAAAATCATGACTTGGCATATATACAAGATGCATAAGTCTTGTACTACATAATCTTAGGAAAGTAAAAATCACTTAACGAACTATGAATGAAGCCCCATGGCTTGGATGTATAGACACATAAGTCTAATATATGTTCAAAAGAAAGTGAACCTAAGATGTATGTAATGAAATGATGAACCCTATGAGGGTTAAGTATGAGTGTAAGATACACTAAGTGGCCAAGTATATTAGCATATGATGAGATGAACTATAAAATGGTGAAATGAACATTCTCGTAATAAGAGGTGAGTAACTATGAAAAGTAAAGGTGCTAATGATAAAAAATGTGGTGACAACATGACATGAGGCTAATGTAAATGATGAGAGAAGCCTCAAATGAGTTTAAGTAAATGTCACCAATACGTACTCACTAATGAGAATGTAAAATAATGAAGAGACCAGACTCTTTGAACACTCTAAAGAAAGTATTGAGCTTAACACACTTAATACTAATGATGAGATTATAAATAATCTAATGAACTATGATGTCCTAAATATAGAAGCCAATTCCCATGATATATGAGATGAATGTAATGGAACTTTATACTGAGCATCGATAGGCCAGCTATGAGCGGTGATGCCTTCTTTTGGGAAGGGAGCAGGTTCACGTAACTCTCATGAGATGAGATTGTCCGGTATGTCGGGTATGGGTCTTCTCATATCTCCTAGTCTTCGAACCTATATTGCCAATATAGGGATCTAGCGGGGTTCTATTCCATTGTACGCTAGCATGTTTTGGGTTACTTTGGTCGGTGATTCCATCTCATTTCGGTGAGGGGGAGACACTGGATTTCATGATGCTCACATGATCTATGTCGGTTAAAGTTAAAGTTCCCAAATAATGAATGAGGCCAGCCTCAAATGAAGCATATAATGAAATAAATGATACCAAAGGTGTTAGGATAAGATAATCAAGAGGTGAGCTAGACTCAGGTAATGACATTAGGTTATTCCTAATCATTGCACAGCAAACCCAATGAACGTCTTAAACTACACACTAGGTATAGTTGGTGTTCACACTAGCCTATGAATGAATGAAATGAAGTACGTATGAATGAATAAAGCAGACTCTGTGTTTGCTATTGAAGACTGCCTAGTTGAGGTCCCATATGTTGAGACCTCATTTTAGAAAGTCTTAATGTCATGTCCATGATTCCAAGGTCTCATGGCATATAAATGAATGATATAAAAGAAGCTATGTGTTATATGTTATGTGCTATGGTATGTACTATATCAAGATGTCACGTGTTGTGTGCAACATGATATTTATAATGATATACGCTACTCTCATGGAATAACCTTCCTAATCTAATTTGGAAAGTTCACTAACATTCCTAATCTCGATTTGGCAAGTCTATTGACTTGACCTCCAAAAATCATGTCGTTAGGAAAGAGCTATTCTTTCTCATGCATGTCCTTGGTGTGTGCTTGCATATACCCATACTTAGTACAAGTGTTACTAGCCCTATACATCTTTACTATTTTAGGTGCAGGTACAGGTGGACGATGAAGCTACAGGATCATTGTTGCAGCTATCCGGACGTCATTATTCATCCGGAGTTTGGTAGGTCCGCATGCTTTCGAGGATGCTATTGTTTTACATTGCAGCTTAGTTTTACAGTTGATCTAGTGGAGCATGTTCCACTAGCGTTTCTTTCCCTTTTTAATTCGAACTTTGTATTGGTGCCATTTTGGAAATTATACAATTAATACTTATTGAACTATTTCTGTCAGCTATTTATCTCTCAATGTTAGATGGTTGATGATGAACGACTATGAAATTTTAATAATGTTTAGCAAGTATTTTAAAGAACAAAAAGTTTTTAATTTTCAGCTAAAATTAACCTAGGTGAAGTATGAATAACGCATGTAGGTTTGAGTGAGATACCGGTCTAGTATGGGGTCTACATTCCGGTCGTGAATTTTAGGTAATGGAATGGGATGCTATCTAGACACTGCATAATTAGGCTTGGAAGATGTTAGTATGATAGTACCTAGGTCTTTTCCAAGACTATTATGTGAATGTCCTTAAATGGTGAATGTATCCTAAAAGGTCTAATGAACATAATGACTTAAAAGAAGGTATTTAGTGAATAGGCAAGTGTCAAGAATAGCTTTTAGGATTAGTTAGGTAATCTTGTATAGGGTGTATGAGCATTCTCTACCTATCTAACTTAGCTGAGACTTAGAGTAATTCTAGGTAGGGAGTTTGATTAATGAAATGGGAATAATCTTAACTTAGGTTCTCTAATGGATCTGTTTTGTGCGTGTGAAGGGATTATATGGGTGGTCGCTTCATAACTAACTCAATTGAGAGTGAGAATCACCTTTGGTAGAAGGGTCTCATTTTTATGTGTTTTTGATGAGTTGTTTATTCTGTCGTGTAATATGTGATTTATATGTGAAGTTGGTGTGATAAGTGGTTCTCGATATTATGATATAAGATTTTATTATAAATGAGCATATTTTGATACAAATGTCTATTTCTGATGATTTTATGCAATATGACATACTTAGTACATGTATTGTACTGATTTCATACTTCTATCTATTTTTAAAGGTTTGGCTAGAAGGTGAGAGGCATCTTGAAACAAAGCTTGGAAACTAGGGATTTGTCAAGCAAAGTTGGAGTATGCCCTCATTTAATTTGAGGACAAAACTATATTTAGTTTTTTTTCATTAAAAGTATTGTTGAGACTAAGTTTCTATATATTGATTTTATGGGACGTATCCCATGTATTCTCGAGTCTATGGTTGGCGTATGTTGAGGCTTAGTATTTCCTATTATACGAAAGATGTTTTGGGATATTATTCATGTGAAATTTTTTAATTTTGCACTACTTTTGGTACATGTATGCAGTAAATGATGTCGAAGGACTAGTAGAAGACCTATGAGAGGTCAAGTATGCCATTATGTAATAAGAGAACAACATATCTTCTAGGGTGTACTCTAGGGGTGTCACAAGATTGGTATCAGAGAATAAGTTATTAAATAGTGTTTAGGAATTCAAAAGTCTAAAAAACTCATGTCTAGTAGATTTTTATTCATTGGTGTGAGTCGCGACACATCCATGAGCGAGAGGCTATAGGACGATAGAGGTTCCCTTATTTTCTACCCTTGTGTCGTGCCATAGAGCTTAACTCTGTATGATCTCTCTCTTATTACCTTTTTCAGTGGCCTTCTAGATGAGATTACTTGGAAGGGGTGATGTCGCAAGGTTTGAGGAAGTAGGAGGTGATTTTTTGTTCTTATTATGGTTTGTGACTAAATAAGGATATGTGAAGGTTGGTTTGTAAGTGGTATGGTGATTTAGTTCTAGCATGGTAAGGATTATGGCATTTGCATTCAGTTCTTTTGGGGGACAATGAGTTACCTTATAATTTTATGCTATGTTAGTAGGAGATAATGTTTAAAGGAGATTGTCTACGCTTAGATCCCAAGAGAAGGGGGTTATGACTAGTCGTAAGGCTGGTTAATAGTCTTGATGATTCATGAGTTAGGTTTGTATAAGTTTTTACCTTAGGAGTGGTCTATTGGTTTATGAATCGTGTGACATTGAGGGTGCTTGTTAAGGATCCTAGCAAGTGTTGATGAGATTTGGCAAGGAAGCAAAAAATATCCGGATGAGGATGCCAGTAAGTTATAGTTTTCTCTCTTTAGCTTTATGAGTTCCTTCTAAGTGGGGGAGTATGTTTAGTAGTGGAGTTGGGGTTTGTTATCTCTTATCTTCTATTCTATTAAAGCTTGAGACTTAGAATGTAATAGTAGCATGTTGCATGTTGCATTCTCTTTACGAGTCTTGTTGAAATTTAATTTCATTTATTCCATGCATTGTGTATTTTATGAAGTTATAGTTTATTAAAAAATAAGTTTATATGTTTTTATCTCTCATATTTTCATGCTTTATTCATAATTTGCCTAAGAGTTACATTTGTGGAGATTTGAGCATGTTTCACTGTAATGCTTTGCAGTTTACTTTGATATTTTTTCAAAAATGAATAAATTGAGTTTTCATTGAAAATGGTAATAATGTGTGTATAATTTACGTATATGTGTAAGATAATGTATGTTGAAGGAGTTCCTCCTATTTAAAACGAAGAATGTGAGTCTTATTGCATAATGAGTCATAGATTAGTTTCTATCCTCTTGTTGTGTTTTAAGTCTCTTAAGTATGTGAAATTGGTGTTCCTCCTAAATATATGTATTGTGTATAGTGTGGTATTGTTATATTCTTCTAGTCTTGGGTTTCTTGTGATATTGTTTAAAATGAAACAAGTGTCATCGAGGATGAATGTTGTCCAAGTGTGGGAGAATGTCACAGCTCTAAGACTATTTAGGTGGAAATAGATCCTAACACTTGGATAATAAAGTTTTTAAGTCCTAAAATGGTTTATAATGGTGTTATTAGGCAGTGTCTAAAGTTGTGTGATGTTTGGAGATCAAATGTCCATGTCGTTTGAAAGGTCTGCCTTGAAACGTGCTTGTGTGCCTCAGTGTGTTTCGTCAAGTTTTATGTGTTCTTTTTGGATGATATTTATGTGAGGGGTCCTTAACATTGTACTAGCATATTTGGGTTGAAAGCTTCCATACAAAACTCCCCAAGGAACAACCAAAGGGTCCTTGAGGAGGACTCAACTCCTAGCCAAAAGATGTCAAAACCAGCCCCCACCTACGGAAGAGAATCGACACTAAATAGGTCAGCCGACGCCCTATAGGTGGAGGCCGTATGTTGACACTTAGGATGGGGATCGTTTGTTCCCATTTGTATAGCCTATGACTCAAACCACGGACCAACAGAACGGTCCGTTGGTGGGTCTATGGGACGTCAGTTATGGTCGTCGTTTGAGACCTGCAGTTTTTTGCAGGGTCTCGGCCAGCCCTAGAGCATTTCGGGGCTTTCACCTAGACTTCCTAAAATTAGTTTTTCCGAAATTTATTTTAGTTATTTTTAAGTAACTTTATAACACTAGAACCCCTATTCAAGGTATTACTCAAAATCAAAACCTCAAGATCCCTAAAGAACTCTCTAGAACACAATTGAAGCTTAAAGGGAGATTGGACCTTGAATGATTATCTCTCCATAAATTTTTCTCAATTTTCTCTGTATAGCATCAATTGAGGTATGTTTTCATCCTTTAATCTCTTTTCTTCAACGATCAAATCTTAAAAGTGGTTTTCTAAAACTTTCTCAAAATATGAACTTCTAAATTGTATTCTAGTCATGGGTTCTTGCATAAAACGTTTTGAATCATTGTATTATGATTGAATTGATTTTAATTTGATGATTTTAACCTAAAAACTTTTTGAAACCATGAAATCCTAGTTTTGACTATATTATGGGTGATTTGATCATGTCTCTTTACAATTGAATTCTTGTGTTGTTTTATTAGGGCTATTGAATTATGAAACAATTTTGTTAGAATCATATGTAGTCTGTTCTAAATTGATGAATTCGTATTGTATTACATTGAATTCATTGTATATCTAGAATATTTGATTAAATTGGTGATCACGGATTTTTATAAGAGCCTTTGAGTATAGAGTTGGTTTATTTGGCTATGGATTAAGGTTTCGAGATTGGGTTGGTGGTATGCTTACCTAGATCTATATATATTGTGTATAATAGGTCTTATGATGATGATTGGTAAAATCCACTTATGGTGGCGGTACTTATGTCTTATACTTGAGAATTATGTGGCTTTGTCGGCATTACTTTATGAATTATGAGCCAATATGGTCTTGTCTCCGTTACTTTATAAAATGTGGTATTATCATGTTTTAACTTGAATATGTGATTAATGTGAATGTCTTGATGACTTATGTGTGTGTGTGAAGTCAAAGCACGAGTTCTCTTAATTGATGATATTTGTCTCTAGTAGGCTATAGTGAAGTCTTTACGTGTATTTTGTGATGTTGAAGTATGATACTTCTTTGTGGGTTACATTGATGGTGCTATATTAGTAAAAAGGGTTACCTATAGCTTAATTCGTTGTGCCTATGTGCTTCTTGAATGATATGATATATGTGATAAGGTAAAGAATGTGTGCGTCTTGTTTGGTAGACTTGTGTCTCTTAATTGATACATGTAGAATGTGAATATGGATCCTTGACTTAGTATGTAAAATATCCTTAGTCTTGTATGTGTTATTGACATATACCCTTGAACATAGCTAAGAAGGTCATTTATGTGGAACCTTTTTTAAAGAAGGTTATGATATCCTTGAAGATGAAAGCCATAATAGTACCCTTCTCGTGTTAATGATGGAGATAAGGTTAATTGACTGGAACAAGATGAAATCATCCTTAGGAAGTAATTGAGCTATCCTCTTAACCATTGTAAGGCAACCTTAGGGGACCTCTTTGGCAATGTGTGTTATGAATTGGTTATGAACAACATATTGAACCTCTTCACATGATCATTTATTGAATTACTCTATCTGAACAAAGCGTCACCCGAGTAAGTATGCTTGAGGAGTTGCTCTTAATAAGATAAAATTAGAAAACAAAGCAACCCTTCATATTCCTTAACCATGTGCCTACACGGGATGTGTCCTCGTTCTACCATTGGCAAGTAAAACCCCCTTTATCGGAGTAGGGTTGACTCCGGATTCCATACTTACCTACCATGGTCTCTGTAAGTTACTTCCTATTCTCATCATGTGGGATACATTCTAGTATTGGATATGTTCTATGAAGTTAGGGTAGTGGAATAGAATGTTATCTAAACATTGCAGGATTAGGCTTGGAATATGTTAGTATGTGAGTCCCTAGGTCTTCTCCAAGACCATTTTGTGAACTTACTTAAATGTTGAATGTATCGTAAAAGTTCTATTAAACATAATGACTTAAGTGAAGGTATGTTAATAAAAGGTAAGTATCTAGAGTAGCTTTGAGGATTGTTTAGGTAGGCTTAGAGAGGGTGTACGGGCGTTCTCTTCTTGTCTTACTTAGGTGAGTCTTAGAGTAATTCTTTGTAGGGAGTTTGATTGTTGAAATGGGAATAATGTTATCTTAGGTAGTCTAAAGTATCTCTTAGGTATGTGTAAAGGATTGTATGGGCGGTTGCTTCATAACTAACTCAAGTGAGCCTTAGAATACCTTTGGTATGAGGGTGCCATGTTTATGTGTTTTGATGTGTTCTTGATGCTATCTTGTAATATGTGATTTATATGTGAAGTTGGTGCGGTATGTGGTTCTCTATATTCTGATATAAGTTCTTACTATAAAAGAGCATATTTTGATACAAATGTCTGTTTCTCATGATTTTATGAATTATCCCATACGTAGTTTATTCATTGTACTGATTCCATACTTTTATCTATTTCTAAAGGTGTGGCTAGCAGGTTAGAGGTATCTTGAAGCAAAGTTTGGAAAACAGGACTCTTTCAAGCAAAGTTGGGGTATGTCCTCATTTAATTCGAGGAGATAACTATCTTGAGATTTCTTTCATTAAAAGTATTGTAATAGAAGAAGTTTTTATATTTCGATTGTATGGGCCTTGACCCAAGTATTCTTAAGTCTATGGTTGGCGTATTTTGAGACTTATTTTTCTGTGGTTTTATATGAAAGATGTATTGGGATATTATTCGTGTGAAAACTTTTAATTCCGCACTACTTTTAATACATGTGAAAACTTTTAATTCCGCACTACTTTTATTACATGTATGCAATGAATGATATCAAAGGGCATGTACAAGACCTCAGAGAGGTCAAGTACGCCATGTTGCAATCTAAGAAGAACATATTTTCTAGGATGTACTCTCTGGATGTGATATATTCCTAGTTATTTCGAGTTACGAGATGTTAAAAAGGTATTGTGGGTCTTCCCTTATCACCTATCTTTAGACACTAGAGGCTTTATAGACAGGAAGTTAGATAGTTTCAATACTTACTCAAATGTTTTTTCATAACGTTACTATATGAATTAAGTATTCTCATATAATGGTTTTAAAATCTTCAAATGTTCTGAAATTCTAATCTATTGAAGTTTCCATATATTATATAAAGTAATATTTAACACCGTTACTTAGGATAACGGTTAGATAGGGACAAACAATTATTTTGATCAATGTCTATCATGTCCAGGGTGTAGAATCACGACAAAACATCTGCATTGAAATTGTTTTCTCCTATATTTAGTTTAGTCAAAATATACAGGAATAGAAAATAGATGAAATAGACAAAATAGTGAAAATCCAAGTCCACTGTGTTTTCTTAATAAATTTAATCCCCTCAATATATCCGAAGTTGCATATAAATTTCTTCCAATATAAAATGGAACCAGTTAAAGTAGTGGTACTTCAAACTTCAACAACTTTAGCGAACGCAAGAAAAGTAAAAGACCACACACTGACTTAGTCAATCGACAATTATTTTTTCTAAAAAAATGTATGTAGATAGGAAACAATGTGTTCGAAAAAATGGAAAAAAAAACCTCTAATTAATAGTCATTTTCAGCAAGGAACGCGTTTGTTTAAAAAAATCTATTCAGACATATTATTTCAAGACCGTTGTGTCTTTTAGGAAGAGTAATAACTTTTTCGGAAGAAACTGGTCCCTTCAGACTATTATTACCTTACACAAAAATTTCAATCAAATTACGTTGCACTAAATTTAGTCAGTCATTTAACTTAAATTCAGAATTAATTTATCAAAGAAATTAAATCAGTTAACAAGATTGATGAAACTTATTAAATAAATTTTGTTCAAAAATATTATCAATCAATCACATCATTTGTAAAATCCAAATCCAAAGTAGAAGTTGATGCCAAGGTCGAGGCCGGGCAAGCGGCGATGACAGCGTGAGGGGGCACCTTCTTCTTAACTCTTTAAGATGTAAAGTAAGTGTTTCATAATATAAGGACAACAATGTGTTTTCTTGTACCAATATGGGATAAATGACTTTTCAATTGAACCTTGCAATGACTTTTCGTTTCCTTCCAAAATTGGTTCCCACTTTTCCATTTTCTCTTCTCACTCCCATTCACACTTTGCTAAAACCCAATAGAACCTTCATTTAGTAAAACAATAATTTTTACTCCAATGTCATAATGGTTTCATACTTTAACTATGACTGCTTAAGGGAAATAAAATATGACTACTTACAACATAATGCTATCTCATTTCATGAGTTCTTTAGAGAATACGGTGAATTCTTATAGGAAGCGGCCTACTACCATAAACAGATCGGTGAAATCTATCAAGAATTATCACGATCGCGAAGCACCCCCCAATCACAATCGGTGTCGGAGTCCTTTAAGAGGACTCTGACAGGCCCTTATAATTCGTGATAACATAGCATTGGGTAAAAATCACGAAAAGATAAAAACTTTTACATATACTAAGTGAAGAATACTTAGACGTCTCGAATCGTAATTTAAATCTTACTTAGGCTTCTCTTTTAGGAATATTATCAACATACATATGATAGTCTAAAAAAAATTTCATATAAAAACCATCTAAGAATATGAGTCTTGGACTTACGCAATACAATGTCAATAAACCGTATAGGCCTTACTATAATAGAATCCAAATGATAAAAGGAAATAAAGAGTATCTCTTAAAACTACTAAGATATTCATAAGCTAGAATAACGAAAAGATAGCATCCCTGAACATGAGGACGTACCAAAACATGGTGAAAAAGTTCCAAGCTTATTTAGTCGACCTTCTTAATCTTCAATGGTCGAACCCTGCATTTGTAGTTATATAAATTAAGGATTTAGTACGCCATATGTACTAAGTATTGGTATATGCACGTAAACATTTAAGTACATACATGAAAAAGGATCATTTCTTTAGAACATGCTAAGTCATTTGAAGCCTTAATGCACATACAAGAGAGTATATACAAGATAAAGATCACAACAACATAAAGCATGATCATAACCAAAGACATATCATCATAAAGTCATATTAAAATTTAATTTTCATTAGATCAGATAGACAAAACATACAAGACACTGACCATTATTCTCATCCAAAACCTACACGTGCAATGATTTTGTGAAGCCCCATTACAACACCCAATCAAGTAAACAAGATAGCAGACCATAAGTAATGCTTTGATTCATTCATTTTCTAAACTAAGTAGTCATTATAACATATACCAATATAAAAAATTACATATTCATCAACATAGGCAACATCACATATCTTAAGCATTATGCATTTCATATTCATATTATATGAGAATGAACTCCTTGTACTTCCCTTAGAGTCAACTTATGCAATGTCTTGTTAGAGTCCCATACCCCTACCTATACTAATCATACTCCATAAGTCACCCTAGTCAATTTCCATTTACTTGTCATTCTTTTTACTAGAGGAAAGAATCGCCTTAACAGACATTAGACCATGTGAGTAAAACGTTGAGTCCGGTGTCATGAAACCCACACCAAAAGAAGGTGGTCTACTTGCCAAAGTAGGACCTAACATGAACATAACATTCTAGGTGGATCAACTAACTACTATTCCTACGGAAAGAACATAGTTCAATAACTAGGAGATATATTAGAGACTCATAGTTCCGCATTACGTGGCACCCTGTATCTGAAGATAATCAATGTGAACCTACCTTCCAATTTGGAAAGGGAAGACTCTCATATCTAGTTTATCGGTGCTAAGCTAAAATCTCTTTTAGAATTCATTTTACATTATAATTAATCAGTAATATTCTCATAGGCCATAGGAGGTTAACTCCTTGTATAAACATGATCATAAATTTTTTAGGTTTAAGATGAGAATTTCCTTTCATCAAAACTTTTTATTTATGAGATTAACATGTCATAATCATATTGTGTAAGTCATACAAGATAAACATCACCAACTTGCATTATCATATCCTTACCATAACCTCACATTTAACATATTCATAGTCCAACACATATGCATAGAAACGTCATACATATTTCAATTGCACAACAACATCAATTATAGGCCAACATCAACATAGTGAAGTAATCATGACTTTAGAAGACTTACCTATTACTTCCAAGAATCTTCATTAAGAACTTACAATCAATTAACTAAAATCATCCAATAATATAGTGAAATACACAATAGCATAATCCCAAACACTCTAGTCATATACAAGACCAATTCATAGTTAGAAATAAGGGAAAAGGTTCAATTATGACTTCATTTAAGCTATAGTTCCAATACCAAATTTACATGACATTAAGTGATAGACATAACATAATCGACATCCATTATTTAGATAAATACCATTCTTCACACGAAAACAAACATTTCCATATCAATTAACCAGCAATACATACTTAATTAACCATAGAAAATCATTGTTTGTCGTCATTAGTCATAAATCTTGAATTAGGAAGAAAACCCATTTGTAGAGTAAAAACCCTAAGAATTGAATTGTTGGAAACTCTCTTTAAATGGACCTCTTGGGGAAAGGAATCCCAAGAGTGAAGAACACATGCCTAAGTGATGGTTATTCCACAAATTTTGAATAAAAAACTTTGAGTCTTCATCTACTTCCTCAAGTATTTGTTCTTCTTCAATGGAGTTTCAATAGAAAATTTTTGAGAGAGGTGAAAGGAATCTGTAAATTCTAATTTGAAGTGCGTGAAAGTAGTCCAAAACTGACCTAAAACCAGTATAAACTCGTCCTTAATTTATCCAAAAGACCCCTCAGTTAATTGGGTATTTTTGAGAAGTTAAATTGACTTAAAAATGATGCGGATGAATCTACGAAGAGGCTGCGCATCGCGGGGACAATTTTACATTTATTATTGGAAATTCTAGTGGAGGAAGTGGACCTCGTGGAGATCCCACGTCGATAGGAAACTTTTTTCCTACCTCGTCTTGGATGCACGATGAGTGGCTGTCTCCACATCTTGTCTGTCGCAAGCTGTTTTGGTAGCTTGCTCGCTAAGATTTGGGTCCTTCTCAAAGACCCTTCAAACGGTCCTTGGGGATTCGTTACTGGATGTTTGGACCTTTTATACTATATGTTACCTATTTAAAGTCTTTTTATAAGTTTTGGACTTCATTTGACACACCCAAACCTTAACTAAACAAAGGGACGTCTACTAGTTCATATTTGCTAGTTTTTGGACGTCAAGGTCTTTCTTTGTGGTTTTTGCTCTAACCTTTCCCAATTGAATTTAATACATTAATATAGGTCTGGAAACATCATTTAAATCATTACTCAATAGGGAAAGCTCTATTCTATGTCACGGAACTTCCTGAGTGTTACATTATCCCCCACTTAGGAACATTCGTCCCTGAATGACACTAAACTGTTAAGGAGGGTAAGGATAGACACAGTACTATCAGCTCAATCAACAAAAACATATAATAATAGTAAGCCAGGTCTCATAGGAGTAATTCACAACTCCTCTCAACATTTACAACAACATTACACATAGCAACTCAATTCATGATGTACATCATATACGAGCTCAACATTTCATAACACATAATGAGGAACTACCTTCTCAACATCAGCATGAGCTCAAAAATACATCAAAGAGTTACCATGCTATAATTCCTCTCAAGACAACAGAAAAATATCAATAAGAAAACATCCATACATATTTCATATCAGTGCAAAAGTAGAGCATGAAGGCATTTTCTTAAAACTCAGTTTGGCACAACTTTTACCAAAACATGCATCTATTTACAAAACAAGTCCATTTCATATTATCCATTATTTTCTTTATTGATAGGAATTTCTAAACTCCATGAGAAAAAATATCAGGGTAGCGGGACTTTATGTCGGCATCGGCCTCCCATGTTGCACCCTCAACAAGATGGTTACTACATTGGACTTTTACGGAGGAAACCTCTTTGTTCCTCAACTTCTTGACTTGGCGATCTAGGATCTCAACCAGAACATCTTCATAGGAGATTTTCTCATCCACCCCTAAACCTTCAATAAGTAGAATAGACACCGGGTTTCCTATGTATTTCTTGAGAATAGAAACATGGAACACTAGATGGACCGAATATACTTCACTAGGCAGTTTCAGTTCATAGGCAACTTTCCCGACCTGTTATTAAACCTCATAACGACCAACATACCGTTGACTTAACTTCCCCTTTATACCAAACCACATCATCCCTTTCATAGGTTAATTCTTCAAATAGACGTAGTCACCTATTTCAAACTCAAGTTTTTTTTCCTATTGTCGGCATAAGACTTTTGTCGACTATTGGTTGTATTTAATCTATCTCTTATGACCCAAACATTTTCTATAGCCTATTAAATAATCTCAGGACCAAGGAGTGAAGACTCACTAATCTCAAACAATCCAATCGGAGACCTACATCTTCTACCACAAAAAGCTTCAAAAGGATCCATGGAGATGCTCGAATGGTAATTATTGTTGTAGGAGAACCCAATCAATGGTAGATGCTCACCCCAACTTCCCGTAAAAAAAACAAGATCTTAAGAAATCTTCTAGGGTATGTATGGTACGTTCCGCTTGCCATCTATCATAGGATGAAAAATAGTGCTACTAAAACCTTAGGAAAACATTCAAAAACTAAAAGTGAATTAGGCACCTCTATCCGAAATGATGGACAAAGGAATCCCATGAATACTCACGATCTCATTAATGTACATTCTTTCATACTCTTCGACCGTATACGTAGACTTAACGAGGATAAAGTGGGCGAATTTGGTTAACCTATCCATAATAACCCATATTGAATCATTTTACCTCCGTGTTCGAGGCAACGCAACAAAAAAGCCCATATTTATATCTTCCCACTTCTAAGTAGGATCATTTATTATTTGGGTTAAACCACCCGGTGTTAGAAGCTCGATTTTAACTTGTTGGCAACTTGGACATTTAGAACCTAACTCCGCTATGTCCCTTTTTGAACCATCCCACCAATAGATCTCCCTAAGGTAATGATACATTTTGGTGGCACCTCGATAAATAGAGTAACGTGAACCATGGACTTCTTATAGAATTTTATGTCTCAAATCCTCAACATCTGGTACACATAATCTCCCATGGTACCTAAGGATACCATCCCCCCTTGGGAGAATGACTCATTGAGCTTACCAAGTACCAACTCTTTCAACTCCATCAATAGAGGATTATGATGTTTCTTAGATTTCACCTCAACCACTAATGAGGACTCAGAATTATGATGGACCATGAAACCACCACTTGGAGAATCTTCTAACCGTACACCCAAATTAGCCAACCTATGAACATCTTTCACTAGTTCATTCTTCTCTTCTTCAACATGAGACATACTTCCCATAGCCATAAGACTCAAAGAATCTGCAACCACGTTGGCCTTTTAGGGTTGCTAAAGGACATTCATGACGTAATCCTTCAAAAGTTTTAACCATCTTATCTGTCAGAGATTCAACTCCTTTTATGTAAACACATATTGAAGACTCTTATGGTCAGTAAACACATCACATGCACACCATACAAGTAATGTCTCCATATTTTCAAGGCAAAAACAATGGCCTCTAACTCAAGGTCATGAGTTTGATAGTTCATCTGATGATCTTTGAATTGCCTAGAGGCATAGACTATTACATTTCCATGTTGCATGAAGACATATGCCAATCACACTCGGAATAGATCACAATACACCACAAAGCCTTCATTTCCCTTCGATAAGGTGACTTCGTAAAGGAGGTAAGCTTATATTTCAACTATTGAAAAACCTTTTTCATAAGCTTCCAACCATTCAAACATCACCTTATTTTGAGTCAAAGTTGTTAAAGGAGAAGCAATAGATGCAAATTTGTCAACAAACCTTCGATAGTACCAGGTCGACCCAAGAAACTTCTTATGTCAGTGGGAGTCAAAGGTCTAGGATAATTTCTAACCGCATCCGTCTTTTTCGGATCGACCTCTACACCCTCACCAGAGATAACATAGCTAAGAAAATCAACTGCCCTAAACAAAAATTCACACTTACTAAATTTTGCATAAAATTGGTGTTCTTTGAGGACTTGCAAGGCCAACATCAAGTGACTCTCATGCTAATTTTCATTCTAGGAATATTTCAAAATATCATTAATGAACACAATCACAAATGAGTCGAGGTAATCTCAGAAAACCCTATTCATTAGGTCCATAAATGCCACTGGAAATTTGTTAACCCAAAAGACATCAATAGAAATTCATAGTGACCATATCTAGTTTGGAAAGTTGTTTTACGAACGTCTTCTCCTCTCACGCTAAGTTGGTGTTATCCCGACCTTAAGTCATCTTAAAAAAATATCTAGCGCCTTGGATTTTATCAAATAGATCGTATATCCGATGGAGAGGATACTTGTTTATTGCGGTGACCTTATTGAGTTGACGATAATCAATGCACATCCTAGAAGACCCATCCTTCTTCTTCACAAACATGACCGGACCACTCCTTGGAGAAAAACTAGGTTTGATAAAACCCTTATCTAGTAAATCCTTGAGTTGGAACTTCAACTCTTTCAGTTTCGCCGGAGCCATTAGATATGGAGGAATTTAAATGGGATTCATATCCAGTAACAAGTTAATTTCCCATTTGGGAGGAAATCTCGAAAGGTCATCAGGAAAAACCTCCGGAAATTCCCTCACTACGGGGACTGACTCAATAGGAGGAGTTTCATATTCTAGATCTTTAATCCTCACCACATAGTATAGACAACCTTTGGCTATCAACTTACAAGTCTTTAAGAAAAAAATAAATTTACCCCTTGGCATAGAGTTTTCCCCCTTCCACTCTAAAATGGGTTCATTTGGGAATTGAAGCTTCACTACTCTCGTTCTACAGTCTATGTAAGCAAAACAAGCATAAAGCCAATCCATAACCAAAATGATATCAAAATCGAACATGTCAAGTTCTACCAAGTCAACAAGAGTAACATTATATGGTAGCATTACAATACATTTTCTATAGAATCTCTTTGGAACTGACGAGTCAGAAAAGGGTTCAATAAAAAGATCTTGAAGTATATCAAACTTCCTAGCTGCCAATAGTGTAATAAAAGAAAGGGTAGCACTTGAATCAAGAGAAGCACAAACATTAATAAGAAGACTCGTAACATACCAACCACTACATAAAGAGAGCTCTCTTGCTCACCCCTAGCCTTGAGTGCATAAAAATGGTTTCTTTTTGGAGCTTCAGAGCTAGGACCGCTTGATTGGACTTGGCTATTCCCCTTTCCTTGACTTCTCACACTAGGATAATCTTTCACCATATGCCACATTTTCAACAACTGCAGCAATTATTCATTCCAAAAAGGCATTCACCCACGTGTTTCTTACCAAACATTCCATAGATTGGTCTTTGTCTTGGAAAATCAACATATCTCCCCTTTTGAGTTTTAGAGTTAGACACCCTATCATTGCGAGGATTGTCTTGAATGTCAAGCCTACCCTTAGAAGACCCACTTTCAAAAGACTTGCCTTCTTGGCTTCTCTATTCTTCTTCCTTAGACAAATCTACTCTACTTTTTGTGCATAAACCATCAACCTAGAAAGATCCAAGTAGTCATGAAGCATAGCTTCATGACATTCTTCTTCATTCTCTTCAAATATGCCTGTTACATAACGGATCATTTCATCCCTATCACTTGAAACCAAAGAGAAAGCATATTTGTATAGCTTTATGAGCTTTAAGGAGTATTCCTTAACACTCGTATCTCCTTGACGAAGGTTGATGAACTCCTTTACATAACTTCCCTTTACTCGCTTGGGAAGAACCTATCGAGAAGGCCTTCTTGAAAATCTTCAAAGTGACGGGACCACCTCTTAAAGTTCTACTATCCTTCCATTAATTGTACCATGTCTGAGCCATATCCTTGTATTGATAGGCAGCAAGATCAGCCTTTTTAGTAGTATTCACCCCCATAGAAAACAAAATCTTATAAGCCTCATCAAAGAAGTCTTGGTGGTCTTCATCAACTTTAGATCCAAAGAACATAGAAGGATTCATCATCGTAAAATCTCTTAGATGGGTAGCCATAGTACTATAATGTTGGTTCTCTCGAGGTACAACCTCCCGATTAGCTTGTGTCGTAATATATTTTAGTGATGGATTGGGCCATTTGGAGAAGGGTTTCCCTTACCTCACCATCCTTCATTGCCGGAGGATCGCCCGGAAATTGATCATTCACAACAAATTGCTCTTGAGAAGGAACTCGATTGCCTTGGGTAGTAGCTACCGCATTAACAACCACTTCTTCCACGCTTCTAGCGGTTGTGCTTCTTGTATTCATCGTCTATAACCATAAGAAAGGGATTAGATTCTAAAAGAAACATATAGTCAAAACTCTAGAGGAACAACATAGGATTACCAAGAAAAGAGAATTTTCCTAATCATCACATAGAATCTCATTCATAATTGTGGCGCGCTTCACAACCATGAATAAACTATATAATGTGGTTTAGTGAGATATCGATCCTAGGATATTTAACCTCATACTCTAAACTAAAATCCCTTACTGAATTTCTTTAACGATATTATTAATCATCAGTCTTATCATAGGCTAAAGGTGGTTAACTCTTTGTATAAATATGATTACAAGATCTTTAGGTTTAGGATGAGAATTTCCTTTCATCGCAACTTTAATTTGTGAGATTAACATATCATAATCATATTGTGTAAGCATACAAGAGAAACATCACCAATTTGCATTATCATATCCTTACCATGACCCCACATTTAACATATTCGTAGCCCAACATATATGCATAGCAAAATCATACATATTTCAGTTGCACAACACATAAATAATAGGCCAACATCAACAAAGTGAAGTTATCATCACTTTAGAAGACTTATCAATTGCTTCCAAGAATCTTCAGCAAATTCTTACACCCTATTCACCACAATAATCCAATAATATAGTGAAGTACACAATAGCATAACCAATCGAAAACACTTTAGTCATGTACAAGACCAATTCATAATGAGTAATAAGGGGAAAGGTTCATTTATGAATTCATTTATGATATAGTTTCAATCTCAACATTTAAATGACATTAAGTGATAGACATAACATAATCGACATCCATTATTTAGAGAAACAACATGCTTCACACGAAACAATCATTACCATATCAATTAACCTACAATACATACTCAATTAACCATATAAAATCATTGTTTTCATGATTAGTCATAAATCTCAAATTAGGAAGAAAACCCGTTTTTAGATTAAAAATCCTTAGAATTGAATTGTGGGAAATCATCTTCGAAAGGACCTCTTGGGAAAAGAAATACCAAGAGTGAAAAACTCATACCTTATTGACGATTATTCCACAGATTTAGAATAAAAATCTTGGAGTCTTCGTCTTCTTCTTCAAGCTTTTCTTGTTCTTCAATGGATTTTCAATAGAGAGAGTTTTTGAGAGAGGTGAGAGGAATTGGTAAATTCTTATTTGAAATGTGTGAAAGTGGTATAAAACTGACCTAAAACCATTATAAACTCTTCCCCTAATTTACACAAAAGACCGCTCAATTAATTGGATATTTTTGAGAAGTTAAATTGACTTAAAAACGATGCGGACGAATCTGGAAAGTGGTTGCGCATCACGGGGCCAATTTCACATTTATTTCCGAGTTGAGGCAGTGGACCTCGTGGAGACCCCGCGTCGCGAGGCAACTTTTTTCCTACCTCGTGTTGTCTGCGCAACGCGTGGCTGGCTCCACATCTTGGCTGTCTCAAGCTGCTTTGGCAGCTTGCTCGCCAAGGTTTGGTTCCTCTTCATGGACCCATTGGGATGTCCTTGGGGATTCATTACCGAACGTTTGGATCCTTCATACTATATTTTACCTATTTAATGTCTTTTTACAAGTTTTGGACTTGATTTGACACTCCCAAACCTTCACCATGTATAGGGACGTCTACTAGTTCAAATTAGCTAGTTTTTGGACATCAAGATCTTTCTTTGTCATTTTGGATCTAACCTTTCCCAATTGAGTTTAATACATTAATATAGGTCTGGAAAAATCATTTAAATTATTACTCAAAAGTTTATGCTCTAGTCTAAGTCATGGAACTTCCGCAGTGTTGCAAGAGTGCTCGAATAAGTTTAACACTTAATCCATACAGGCTACATATTTTTCATTTTGAGTTTTGAAACTCAACCTCCACAATTTATTATAGAAAACAATGCACTCAATTCATAGAGAGAATGTAAAAATATTGAATTTTTTTTATAAGTCATCATCAAATTTGTTTTTCGCATTGCACTTGTTATAGGATTTCTAGTCCCCTGGTTAGGTTTCCTCATAAATGACATAAGGATATTATCGACATTAATCCCATCCCCCTCTATATTCTCTAAAACTTTTCTCTTTTTAAGGAATTAGTAAGAGGTTATAAAAGATTATTCTAAGATTTGATATAATAAACATTATTAGTATCACTTGTCAAATATGATCTCACATTACAATGTTTGCTCCTTATGGGTATTAATTTACTGTTGTAATAACAATCTTGAACTCTACCAATTGTAGGATTGCTATCACAATTTGTTAAAATATGTGGAATTGATTTTTCAAAAGAAGGTATTTGAAATAATTAATAAAACTCTCAACCAATTTGCTTCCTCAAAAGCTCATATTAAAGGAATTAGTTCAACTTCTATAGTAGAGTTAACAATTATTGCTTCATTTTTACTTTCGAACAAAAATACCACTACCCAAATTAAAATATAGAACTAGTGGTAGAAATGAATGACCTGGTAAAGTTTTCAATCTACAAAAGAAAAGCTTTCAAGTACAACGTTATCTTTGTTGTAGAACAAATAAAATGCTTTTGTCCTAATTTAATATCTTATTAACTCTTGTTATAACATGTAAATGTTCATAACAAAGATTTCTTGTTAATTAACTAAGTATTCCTACCACATACACAATATCATGCCTAGTGCAATGAATCATATATCTCAAACTGTCAATTAAGCTAGCATATTCCTTTTAATATATCGCGTCATTTTCACTTCGGAACAGGAAATAAATGAAGAGTTTAATAAAAAAATTTACAAAATGTTGGCAATTAAGAAAGTTTTTTTTAAAGAAATTTCTCAACAAAATGTGACAAGTTAAATAAAATTCCAAACATATATTCTTGTAATTTTTGTTCCAACAATAAAATTTGTCTCACCAAGATCTTTCATACCAAAATGACTTCTAAGAATTTTTTTAGTTTAATCAAAAACATTAAATTTGAATCAAAAATAATTAAATTATCAATATATAGGCAAATAATAACATGTAAATTATTTCAAGACTTATGATATATGCACTTATCACACTTATTATGTTTATAAATCATTTTCATTCAAGTAGGATCAAACCTTTCATGTCATTTCGTTGGTGCTTGTTTCAAGTCATATAGAATTTAGTAAGTTTAGGCACTTTGGTTTCTTGGTTTGCTTTCACAAAGTACTCGGTTGTTACACATAAATTTCCTCAATCTGGTCTCTAGTTTTCAAAAATAGATTTACATCCATTTGATGAATATGCAAATAAAAAGTAGCGGCCACAATAATTAAATATTAAACGGATGTAATTCTGGTTATTATAGAGAAAATATCAAAATATTATAGGCCTTCTAGCTGTTTAAAATATAGGAACTAGTCTAGTCTTACACTCATCAATTGATTCATTTTATTTCAATTTTTTTTGTAAGAGACATTTGCAATCGGTTATTTACAGCCCGATGGTAAATCAATCAATTACCAAGTTTTATTATAAGTTAGGAATTTCATTTCCTCATTACAACCTCTTATCAAAAAAGTAGAATCATGTTAAGTAAAACTTCGTGTAAGGTGAAAGGTTCATCTCTAACATTTAAAACATGAAACAAGGATCAAAATCTTTTTATACTCTAGTTCGTTTACTTTTTCTTAACTGAAAATCATCAATATTTTGTCTCAAAGTAAAAGTAGAAGTAAAAGAACATGATAGTGACAAAATATTTTGTTTAATCCTTTGATCCCAACTATTTTTAGAATGAAAAGGGAATTTATTTTCATGATAAATACATCACCAGATTCTATTATAATATTAATTTCAAAAAAAAATTTTAAAAAAGTATAGAATCTACTATTTGAAGCATACCCAAGACGAAACACAACTAATAACTTTCTTACTCAGTTCTGTAATTTTAGGATCAATTAGTCTCACAAAGGCTAAATAATTTTAAACTCTAAAATATCTCAAAGTTGGTTTGTGCCCTTTCAACAACTTAAAAGGTTTCAATTTAGACTTTTTACGAGGTACACAATTCTAACACATAACAATCAGTCAAAATAGTTTAACCCATAATTTATAGGTACACTTGGCTCAATAAGCATGACAATGTATATTAGTCAATTCAACAAAATTTCTATTTTTATTTTTTTCCAAACCATGTCATCTATCTTCTATATTAGTTTAAAGGCATAAATGTGCTCCTTAACATGGCTTCAAATAAAATTTATGTCCTTCAACTTTGGATGTGCACAAATAGACACTTAAACTTTTATAAAGTTGAACAAATAGACACAGATGTTCTACATGTCATCCTGCATGTAATTTTTTGTCCTATGTGGTATTCTACGTGTATTGTGTCATGTAGGACTCATGTGTTTGTTTATTTAAAAGTTTGATAGTTAAAGTGTTTGTTTGTGCATTATGAAAGTTGTAGGTCAAAGTTAAAATTTGAAGTAAAGAGGTGGTGAATTCTTCGCTAAAGAATTTAATGTCTTTTGTGATGAGAATGGAATTCGGAGAAAACTTACAGCCCCATATACACCGGAGCAGAATGGTGTGGCCGAACGAAAGAATCGGACGTTAGTGGAAATGGCTAGAAGGTCGATGAAAGCAAAGGGTCTACTGGATTACATTTGGGGAAAAGCTATTGCAGCCGCTATTTATCTTTGAATATCTATCCAACAAAAGTTTTTTGGAACATGACACCTTTTGAAGCTTGTAATGGTAAGAAGCCATGGGTAAGCGACTTAAGAATTTTTGGTTGTATAGAATATGCTTTGGTTAATTTTCATTCGAAGCTTGATGAAAGATCTGTAAAATGCATTTTGTTGGCTATAGTCGTCAATCCAAAGTATATCATCTATATAATCCCATAAGTGGCAAAGTGATCATTAGAAGAAATGTTTTTGTAATGAGGATGCCTCTTGGAACTTTGATTCTGGGAATTTAAGATCAAATCTCCAATTGTTATCTACTGATGAAGAACCTGTAGTAGCAGATCCTACTCTTGGAAACTTTCCTGGTGCACCGACATCAGCTACAACACTTGACGAGAATTCTGATGAGGTAATTCCACAAAGAAGATCAACAAGAGAAAGGAAACCAAATCCCAGATATCCTAATAATGTAACTTCTTGTCAATTTGCTTTGCTTATTTCAAATCCTGTTTGTTATGAAGAAGTGGCAGAAAGATTTGAATGGAAGAAGGCTATGGTAGAAGAGATGCAAGCAATTGAAAGAAATTTTACATGGGAGTTAGTTGATTCACCTAAAGGAAGGGACGTGATTGGGCTTAAGCGGGTATTTAGAACAAACTGTAATGCATATGGAAGCATTCAAAAGCACAAAGCTCGTGTCATGGAAAAAGTACATTCACAACAACAAGGTATAGATTTTGAAGAAACTTTTTCTCCTATTGCATTATTTGAAACAGTGAGGGTTGTTTTTGCTTTGGCTGCGCAATCCGTGTACCAATTTGATGGGAAGTCTGGCTTTTTGAATGGTAATCTAGAAGGAGAGGTTTATGTTTCACAATCTCCGGGCTTTATTATTATTGGTAATGAGAACAAAGCCTACAAGCTAAGAAAAGATTTACGGGCTAAATTAAGCTATGTGTGCTTGATACAACAAAATTGATTCATTCTTTCAATATAACGAATTCACGAGAATTAAAAATGAAACCACATTGTACATAAGAAAGCAAGGTAATGGAGATGTTTTTGTAGTTTTTCTCTATGTTGATGATATGATTTATTTTTGTTTCTCAAAGTCTTTAGTTGATGATTTCAAATCAAGTATGATGAGAAACTTTGAGATGACTGATTTGGGTTTTCTGAAATACTTTTTGGGGCTTGAAGTAATCCAAGATGAATATGGATTTTTGTTACTCAAAAGAAATATGCCGAGGATCTTTCGGAAAAATTTCATATGATGAATTGTGAAGCAGCAGCTACACCTATGAATAACAATGATAAGTTGCAGGGTGCCGATGGAACTGAGAAAATGAATCTTGTTCAGAAGTGTAGTTTGTGGCTTAAATTATCTAACGCACACTAGACCTGACATTGTTTATTCTGTTAGTGTTGTGTCCAGATTTTGCAGAGTCCGACAAAGCAACATTTAGGTGCTACAAAAAGAATTCTTTGCTATGTTTCTGGAACAGAAAACTTTGGTATTTGGTATTCTAAAGTATCAAATTTCGTAGTGGTTGGCTATAGAGATAGTGATTATGCAGGCTATTTGGGCGATCGAAAAAGTACTTCTGGTGGTTGTTTCAGCTTTGGTTCTAGCACTGACATGGAGTTCAGAGAAGCAGGAGACAGTAGCTCTGTCAACATCTAAGCCGGAGTATACATCAGCAAATTTAACAGCACGACAAGCTCTATGGCTCCGGAAACTACTTGAAGATTTTAGTTACGAGCAAAACGAGTCTACTAAGACATTTTATGATAAAAAATCAGCAAATTCTATGCCTAAGAATCCCTCCTTTCATGATAACCAAGCACATTGATGTGCAATATAACTTCATCCAGACATTGGTAGCTGATGGAAGAACAATGCTGAAATTCTGCAGCACAAACGAGCAAGCAGCGTGTATATTTATGAAGTCACTTCCTCAGGCTAAGCATGAATTTTCAGGTTGCAATTAGGAGTGTGATTTTGAATCAAGGGAAAAAGTTATTTGACTGATTTAAAACTCACTAAGTTACTGTCAGTATTCTTAGGAGCCTTTACATATTCACTTTATTAGCATTAGGAGTCCTAATTTAGTTTGAGTTAGTCAATTAGCAGGTCATGGGATAATTTCCTAATTTCTCTCTTAGTATGTTTTTTTTCAAGTGCTATTTATACTCTTGTACAGTAGTTTTCTGAGATTTAAGAAATACTTAAGTTTCTCTCAGCTTTTCTTCTGCTTGTATTATCATTGTTTACCTCCTGTGCCAACAAAGAAAGCTTAAGCACTAGAATCTTGTTTCCATACACACTCTTGAATCAAGTAAGCATATTAAAGAAGTTAAACTCATCAAATAATAACACAACATCAAATTCTCAACATAAAACTCTATTAGAACTATGAACAACTATTTGAACCCTAAAAGATAGTACATAGGAAAAAAATTAGGAAAAGGAAAATTGTTTTACCTGATTCATGTATATGTAGGTCATCGGAGGTTGTTGTGAATTGTTAGCAGCCAAAAGTAAGCCCTAGGGATTACTTCGAACTTCTTCCTCTGAATATATATACATAGTGAAGATATATATATGGTAAGTGATAATTTTGGGACACAAGCATTTATCTATACTTTTTAATATATTTTTTAGACCATAGACATACTTTGTTGCGAGATCCAAAGGTTGTAGAAACTTGAAGTCTTCATCTATATCAGTACTTTTTTGCAATTTTTAGAAATTATTGATTATTTTAGAGTTATCAAAAGAGTTAAACCTCAAATACAAAAATCAAAATATCAAAATGTTTGCTTAACATTGCTCATTTTGTTTCTAGTTCACGATAAAGAATACCATTTTGTACAAAAGTAACAAGATCACCACAAGAAAGTAGAATTCCTTCCATTGTGATCTTATGTGAGAATTGTTATATTCACTTTTTGCACTAGGATGAAGTAGATTTTTATCCTCTCAGTTGTCTTGGTACCTTTGTGCCTAATGGTATTCAGTATCTTGAACTAGAAACAAATTGGAGCAATATGTAATGCAACAATTTTGATATTAAGATTTTTATATATGAAGTTATATCTTTTGATAATGTTGAACTTACCAATAATAACTAAAGAATGAAGAATGAAACTTATATGGATGAAGACTTCAAGTTTCTACAACCTTTGGATCTCATTACAAAGAATGAGTACGAATTACAAAATATAATAAATGAGAAAAGAGACATTTCGAAAAGATGAACCTAGGATGATGGATTAGGCAAATGATGACAACGAGAGGGACCACAAATGAGAACATTAAAGAGAAAAGGATAAACAACCTAGGGAAAAAGAATGTCAATGGGATAAAGAAAGGAGTGCAAACAACAACTTAAGTTCTGTCTTGAGTAAAGCACCATTCTAGTCTCCCACATCCCATTTATGGGATTACATTGAGTATGTTGTTATTGTAGGGTCTAATATTACTTTTGTATTTTTGGTCATATTCTATGATGATAAACAGGATTCCTTATTCGAATTAGGAGATTCTTTTGTGATCAACAATTAACGCAAGCCAATTTCTTTGTAATCATTTCTTTTTAATCATTAAAATATGCTCCATTTACAATTGTTTCATTCTTGATAGATGCAATTAATGAAATTTTAATAAATATTGGGAAGTTTGGAAGAATAGGAATTCTTACATTTCTAGTAACCTATTTGGCTAAACACTTCTGTTAGGTTAGGATAAAAGCACAAAAAAGGCAATCATTTTTACATTCGAGGTTCTTGGCCGAAAAAATTAGTCCTTTTGAGCACATACAAGACAAAACACAAGTGGTTTTTCTCCAAAAGTACATACAATACAAAACACAGGTTGTTTTTCTCCAAAAGTACTATATTTTAAATGATTTGAATTGAAGTGCATAAATTATTTGTTTCTTTAACCACGAGAGACTCTTTTGATCAACACTTGGCTTAGAGAAAGCTTAAGCACTAGAATGATCTTGGAAAATTTTAAATTGTCCGAGGTATACTCATCTAAAGACAACAACCTACCCAAACTTTACTCATACCTTGTACATATAGAAAATCTTTTTTCCAGACACATTCTTGAATCAATTAAAGGATATCAAAGAAGTTAAACTCATCAAACTGAAACACTACATCAAATTCTGTTAGAACTATGAACAACAATTTGTACCCTAAAAGATAGTGCAAAGGAACATATTAGGAAGAGGAAAATTGATTTTCCTAATTCGTGTAGAGGTATGTCATTGGAGGTTGTTCTCGATTGTCAACAACAAAAACTAATCCCTAGGGATTATTCTACCTTTGAATATATATAGAGGGAAGATATGGTAAGTGAGAATTTTGGAAAAAATATTTATTTATCATACTTAGAATATTAGAAAATTTTTCATTCCAAGAAGGCAATTTAAATAAATTTTATGTCGAATGTCTAAACTATCCTCAAGGCTTTCGCTATATAATTTTGAGTTCAATTTTATCTAAATGTAGAAGATAGATTCAGAATTTAAACAAAAGGTTTAAATTTGGTAGTATATCAGAAGACATTTAATTTAATGGATTTGAAATTTATTTATTAAATTATTGTTAGTTAATTGGTATAGACCGTGGATGAATGCTAGAATCAATATTGATAGAACAAATATGTCTTTTACATGCAATGTTTAAAATTAATATTTTTATATTCTATATTCAATATTCATTTACGAAACATAAATCACTATTTTTTAGAAGTTACATTTTTCAAGACATAAATTCAAATTTTATTAGTATGTACATTTTTTGGAACTTCATTTTAATTGGTTGGTGTTTTATGCCTTGAAGTTACAATACTATGATCTTAATTTTTTAGAAGTTACATTTTACTAAGACATAAATCCTAATTCGCTTAGTTAATATATTTTATTTCAAATTTAGTTCTTTGGTTTTTTAGTTCTTGAAGTTACAATACATAAACCTAAATTTATTAGAAGTCATATTATTTCAAAACTTGAAACCTAATTTTATTAGTATGTATATTTTCTTCAAGTTCATTGTATTGATGTTTTAGGTCTTGCAGTTATAAAAGATCTAAACCATAATTCTTTAAAAGTTATATTTTTCAAGACTAAACTCTATTTTTATTAGTATGTACAATTTATGAATTTAATTTTATTTTTTCGTGGCATTTTTGGTCTTGAAGTCGTTAAATTACCTAAATCCTAATTTATAAAAAGTTATAAATTATGTATATTTTAAATTATGTATAATTTTAAAAGTATGTATATTTTCTTCAAGTTCATTGTATTGATGTTTCAGGTCTTGCAGTTATAAAAGATGTAAACCATAATTCTTTAAAAGTTACATGTTTCAAGACTAAACTCTATTTTTATTAATACGTACAATTTATCAATTTCATTTTATTTTTTTGTGGCATTTTTAGTCTTGAAGTCGTTAAAATACCTAAATCCTAATTTATAAAAAGTTATAATGTTCTAAATCTAATAACTAATTCTAGCAGTACGTACACTTTTAAAGATCTAATCCTGAATTTTATCAATACATATATTTTTTAATATGTAATTGTTGAAGATTTTCTTATTGGATGAAATAGGGATATGTGGTTTCTTTATATGACCTTTGCATATCTACTTCTAATGAGCTAACTTTTAAGGTTGAGTGACGCTCAAAATCTATTTATTACCGTAGTGTCAGTACTGGACCATTTTAGGAATAATGTGTAATTTTGTGATCAAGAGAAGAAATATATGCTTCATGTGTTAATAGTTTTTTATGCTACAATTGTTTAATCCTTATCAATTTTAAGTTCTATATATTGATGATATGTCGAAGGTAGAAATATGCATACAATCAGATTACTTCTAGGGTATTTACAAGTGATCTTTGTAATACTATTTTGAATTTGGTCAAAATATGATTATTATATTATCATTAGTATGTATGACTTAAATACTTATCGAGGAAAGTAGAATAAAAAAAGGATATTTAACTGGTATACGGGACCATATTTTAATCTAATATCTTTATTATTTTAATCTATAAAGTGTAATATATTTCATATTAGTATAATTATATACTACAATAGTAATTAGGGGTATTCATGGTTCGATTTGGATTGGTTATTGGTGAAAATCAAACCATTTTAGTTGTTTGTAAATTTGTAAAATGAAAACCAAATCAAATGAAAAATATAACTGTCGATTTGGTTATTGTCGATCTAGTTCGGGATTTTAGGTTCTTTCACTTTGAAAGTAATAATTTTTTAGGATATAAGTATCTGAATAAACACACACCTTATACAGGAACAATCTAGAAGAAAGTTATTGTCTGTCAACCAAACAGTTAAGCAACACTATTTATTAGTACACAAAAAGTGTTTCTTTTAACAGACGATGTAATTATCATATGTGATGTAGGGTGGATAATTAATAATTTTTTATAGACTTGGACTTAGAGTTGTAATAGTTGGACTAAAATATATGATTGGGCTCGACAAAAGGAGTAAATTTAATAGAGAAAAATTATGGGAATAAGCAAACATATACTAGTTAAATAGTTAACATGTTGTCAAATTGTGTTTAAAGATTCTTACTTATTCCAACAGCTTTGCTGAAACACCAAGTTACCCAAGTTTAATGAACCAATGAAGTATAGAAGAACAAAAATTAATTCACAAAACTTAAATTTGTAACATATACAAGTATCTGGAAAAATAGAAAGAAGATGAAGCCCACTGAATGCACAGTGTCTCCTTAAGGAAATTATTCCCCTCTAGTATCCGAGCTTTAATTTTGAATTTGTCCTCCCTGAATATAATAATCTTAATCACCAGTGTATTGATACCCAAAACTCTAGTGTGAGCAAGCCACTCAACGGCAGTAAAATACACTTAGAATACTAGATTTAGTAGTAGTAGAAGAAGTCCAAAAATTGGTTCTATTCAAAATGATAAGAAATCCTTAATTGATAGAAAACAAAGGGTATTGTGAAATGGTTCTTATTGTACCTTACCTGAAAGGTCACAAACCTTTGAAAATTTACAATCTTTCAAAAAGATCACAAGCTTTCATAAAAGTCACAACTTTTCATAAAAGAAAGATACAACATTCATAAAAGACACAACTTTTCATAAGAACCACAACTCTTTACAAAACTTTACCCTATCCTACATGCTCATTACCTTTCAAGTACTGACACATACGTGCACTACATCTTATCGTGATATAGGTTTAGGTTCTCAGCATCCAGATCACGCTTAGATCAATTTCTGATCTCCTGTTCAACAAAATCAGTAGTGAGTCCTCATTCTCTGAGGACTATAGTCATGAGTTTATTTTCAGTATTTTTATTCATTTATTATTGTTTTAAAATTTGAACTAAGTAGAGTCTTTTTCATGGGTGTGAAGTGCACCACACATAATGAGAGGGATTCTTTGAGGTGTTTTAGCAAAAAATTGACTTTCTTGATATTCTTATCGTGCGTAAGATATGATCTAATTCCTTTCTAACTCGACATTCTTCATTTCATATCATGCCTCCTCGTAGAGCTTACGCCAGGAATAGGAATGCCATGAATGCAAATCCAGCTCCTCCAATCCCAAAACAGGATGTCTCCAATGCCGAGTTCAAGAATGCCATTCAGATGTTGTCTTAGAGTTTCGTCAACCTGAAAAATCAGTGGGTTTAAGCTCATGTGTATGAAATAGTGGATCAAAAATAGACAGGGTCCGTAACTTTGTTAAGATGAATCATCCGGAGTTCTTAGGAGCACAGGCTAGTGAGGCCTAAAAATTTCTTGGATGAGATCAAGAAGATGTTAGAGGTGATGCAGGTCACTATGAGTGATCGTGTTGAGTTGGCATCATACCAGCTAAAAGATGTTTCTCATATCTGGTACACTCAGTAAAAGGAAAATAGGGGTACAGATGCAACTCATATTACCTGGGATTGCTTTAGTGAGACCTTTTTAGATAGGTTTTAACCAATAGAGTTGAGAGTACCAAAGGCCCAGGAATTCATTAACTTAAGGCAAGGTAACATGACGGTCCAAGAGTATGGAATCAAGTTTAACCAAATCTCCAGGCATGCTCCTCACATTGGTGCTGGCTCCAGGGCTCAGATGAATAAGTTCTTGCATGGAGTGTCAGATTTGGTGAAAATAGAGTGCAGAAATGCTATGTTTCTGAGAATATGAACATCTCTAGGCTTGTGACTCTTTCTCAGCAGTTTGAGAGTGATAAGATTAGGGCACGTAGAATAAGAAGGCTAGGGTTTGGAACTATGACTTGTCTAAGAAGAAGTCAAGTTGTGGAAATCTCTCCCAATTTAAGCAAAAGTCTTTGACACAAAACCCTACCTCAGCTAGTGTTCCATCCTCCAAAAAAAATATGATCAAAAGGTTAGGGCACCATGCTATAAGTCTTAGGGAAGTTTTTCAGGTACCAAGACTTACCCAACTTGCCCTAACATTAGTAAAAACCATCTAGTTGAGTGCCTCGTAGGAGAGGAAAGATGCTCCGAGTGTTGTTAGTCTGGTCCACAAGTTGAGGGGTTGTCCTTCTACACATGATCAAGGAGGTGGTAATGGTAGAGATCACTCTACAACTTCAACAGACCTAGCAAGCCGCCCAACTAAAAAGCGTAACTCATCTGGTATAGGTGGCGATCAACGCTAGAATAAGTTGTATGCTCTTCAGGCTCGCCAGGATCAAGAAGGTTCTCCTGATGTAGTTATTGGTACTTTACGAGTCTTTGACATTGTTCATTATGCATTCTTAGATCCAAGGTCTACTCTTTCTTTTGTAAGTCCTTACATAGCAGTCCAATTTAATGTTAGTCCAAAATCTCTCTCAGAACTTTTCTCAGTCTCTACTCCAATTGGTGACCCAATTATAGCTAGACGGGTATATAGAAATTTCCCTGTTACAGTCTCTCAGAAAGTCTCCTTAACACAATTTTTAGAGTTAGAAATGGTAGACTTCAATGTAATTCTACTAATGTATTGGTTACATTCATGTTATGCCTCAATCGATTGTAGAACTAGGATTATTCATTTACAGTTTCCAAATGAACCAATCTAAGAGTGGAAGGGTAGTAGCTTAGCGCATATGGGTGGATTCATTTCTTACCTTAAGGCCAGAAGGGTGATCTCTAAGGGTTATCTCTATCATCTAGTTCGGGTTAAGTATTGTAACTCTGAAACCCCAATTCTCGAGTTAGTTCCAGTAGTTAGTGAGTTTCCAAAAGTGTTTCCAGAAAATCTTTACGGAGTTTCTCTTGAAAAGGAAATCAACTTTAAAATTGATTTCCTTCTAGATACCCATCCTATTTCTATGCCTCCTTACAGAATGGCTCCAGCAGAGCTTAAGAAATTGAATGATCAGTGGAAAGACCTTCTAGATAAGGGTTTCATCAAGCCTAGTGTTTCACCATGGGATGCACCTGTGTTATTCATAAAGAAGAAATATGGTTCAATCAGAATATGCATTTACTATAGACCGTTGAACTAGGTCATAATCAAGAATAAGTATTCCATCTCTAGGGTTGATGAATTTTTTGACCTATTTCAGTGTGCTAGTCATTTCTCAAAGATTGACCTCAGATCGGGTTATCATCAGCTCAGAGTCAGAAATACTGACATTCTGAAAACAGCCTTTAAAACTTGCTATAGAAATTATGAATTTGTATTTATGTTGCTTGTACTAACAAATGCTCCTTCTTTTTTCATCGATTTGATGAATACAATATTTTTCATAGAATCTTTCATGGACTTGCACTTGTTCATTATCGTCTTTATTCATGATATCCTCATTTCCTCTATGAATGTGGAAGATCATGTGAGTCATTAATGAGTTATTCTGTAGACTCTCAAAGATCGACAATTATTCACTAAGTTAAGCAAATGTGAGTTTGGGTTGCAATTTATTGATTTCCTTAGTCATATTGTATCTAGCGAGGGAATCTGAGTTGATTCGCAGAGAAGCAGTGAACTAATGGACCAAACCTATCTCTGTTACAGATATCAGAAGTTTCTTAGGTATGACAGATTATTACATAAATTTCATGGAAGTAATTTCATACATAACATAGCCTCACCATTCACTAGGTTGACTTAGAAGATGGTCACGTTTCAATGGTCAGATGATTGTGAGAAAAGTTTTGCAGAATTGAAAACTTGATTGACTACAAGTCATTGCTTGACTCTACCAGATGGTTTAGATGGTTATGTCGTGTATTGCGATGCATCTCGAGTTTGTCTAGGTTGTGTGTTGATGTAGAAATATAAGGTTAAATCTTGTGCTTATAGACAACTTAAGGTGTATGAGATGAACTATCCAACTCATGACCTCGAGCTTGCAGAAGTGATGTTTGCACTCAAGATTTGCAGGCACTACTTATATAGTGTTCATGTGGATGTGTTTAGTGAACATAAGAGTGTTCAATATGTGTTCACTAGAAAGAGTTGAATATTCGCCAGAGGAGATGGCTTGAAATCCTTAAGGATTATGATATGAGTGTACATTACCATCCAGGTAACGTGAATGTAGTGGCAGATGCTCTTAGAAGATTATCTATCGCTATTGTAGCCAATGTTGAGGAAGAAAGGAAAGAACTAGTGAAGGATGTTAACAGGCTTGCTAGCTTGGGAGTTCGCCTTATGAGCATATAAGACAGTGGTGTAATAGTTCAAAATGGGGCAGAATCTTCTTAAGTTGTGAAGGTTAAGGAAAAGCAAGATAGTGCTCCAATCTTTCTTGAACTTAAGAGTGCAGTCTATAATCAGAGAGTGGAGGTTTTCTCCCAAAGGGGAAATAGTGTACTTCGCTACCAGGGTAGATTGTCTGTTCCTTATGTGGGTGAGTTGAGAAAGAATATTTTGTTGAATCCTATAACTCCAGATATTTTGTTCATCTAGATGACACAAAGATGTACCGCGATCAACGGGAAGTCTATTGGTGGAATGGAATAAAGATGGATATAGCAGATTTTATGACTAAGTGCCCAAATTGCCAGCAAGTCAAGGTAGAACATAAAAAACCAAGGAGTGTGACTAAAGAGATCGACATTCCTCCTTGGAAGTGGGAATTCAGAAATATGGATTTCATGTACGTTTACCTCGAACTCGCAGACAATATGACTCCATTTTGGTGACAAATAACATGATGACTAAGTCTTCTCGCTTTTTAGCAGTCAAGACTGCAGATTCGGTGAAGGACTATGCTAGGTTTTTCATTGACGAAATTGTGAGTTTGCATGGGGTTCCTTTGTCTATTATCTCATATAGGGGTCCTTAGTTTACCTCTCATTTGTGGTAGTCATTTTCAGAAGGGTCTCGGTACTCATGTTAACCTAAGCACAACATTTCATCCGTTGACGGATAGACAGGAAGAGCATACTTTTCAGACCCTAGAGGATATATTGAGAGCTTGTGTGAGCGATTTCAAGGGTAATTGGGATGATCACCTTTCTCTTATTGAGTTTTCCTACAATAATAGCTATCATTCCAGCATTCAGATGGCCCTTTATGAGGCACTATATGGGCGTAGATGTAGATCTCATGTTGGTTGGTTTGAAGTAGGTGAAACAACTTTGATAGGGACAAATTTGATCATTTATGCTATGGTGAAAGTGCAAATAATTAGAGATGGACTTAATACAACCAAGAGTCATCAAAAATCATATGTAGATGTAGAGCGAAGGGAACTAGAGCTCCAAGTTTATGATTGGATTTTTGTGAAAGTGTACCTATGAAGGGGGAGATGAGATTTGGCAAGAATGGGAAGTTCAGTCATAGATATGTAGGCCCTTAAAATATCTTTAAAAGGGTGGCAAGGTGGCATATGAGTTGGAGTTGCTAGTAGAACTAGCAGTAGTCCATCTAGTCTTTCGCTATTGAAGAAGTGTGTGGTTGATCCAGTCTCAATAGTGCCATTAGAGAGTGTGGAGATGAAAGATAGTCTTTCTTATGAGGATGTACCAGTTGAGATTCATGAACATCAAGTTACAAGGTTGAGAAATAAAGAAGTGGCTTCAGTCAAGGTTTTGTGGAGTAGTCAGTCCGTAGAGGGAGCTACTTGGGAAGCAGAAGAAGCCATGAAAGTCAAGTATCCTCACCTCTTTCCTTCCAATTACACTCTAGCCTAAACTATCCAGTATTTACAGAAATTTAGTCATAATGTGTTAATCTGAGTAGCATAATACCGAGCAGTACTAGGGTTTAGCGTACTAAAAATTTGTCCTAGAACTACTAGCCTAGTAGGTTGGAAATCTCGTATGTGGGAATCACTTTAGTGATCACGCCAACATGCCTTTATAACTTTGGCAGGGCATATTGAATCCTTTTGATGGGGTGTATATGTAAGACTTCACATTTAGATCATGTGGTTTTAATATCAGTTATTAGTAGCTCCCACAGTTCAGCCAGACTCTATTACATTAACCATAATTATAGTTCTGTTAGTGTTCAGTCTAAACCAGTCATAAATTAGGTCATTGCATCTAGTTAGCTCAGAATATAGAATATCATATTTAGAATATTATAATTGCTTTTGTGCTTGTTCAGTTATTTTTTTATTTCCTCTTTTTTCTATCCTACATGCTCAGTACCTTTGAAGTACTAACACATACATGCGCTATATTTTCTCGTAATTTAGGTTCAGGTTCTCAGCATCTAGATTACGCTTAGATCAATTCTCGATCTCTTGTTTAGCAGATTCTGGGTGAGTCCTCATTCTTTAAGGACAATAGTCATGAGTTTATTTTTAGTATTTATAGTCATTTAGTTTTAGTACGAGATTGAGCATGGCATGACATCACCGCCTTTTCACAGCACACACGGTTGAACGACGTCGGGCGTGACATGCCATCACCGCCTTTGGACAGCACACACACTCGAACTACGTCAGGCGTGGCATGACATAACCGCCTTTGGACAGCACACACGATCGAACGACGTCAGGCGTGGCATGCCATCGTCGCCTTTGGGCAGCACACTCGGTCGAACGACATCAGGCGTGGCATGCCATCACCGCCCTTTGACGACACACACGGTCAGACGACGTCGGGCGTGGCATGCCACGCCCGACGTCGTTCGACCGTGCGTGCTGTCCAACGGCGGTAATGTCATGCCACACCCGACGTTGACGACCGTGTGTGTTCTCCAAGGGCGGTGATGACATGTCACGCCCGACTTCGTTCGACTGTGTGTGCTGTCCAAGGGCGGTGATGTCATGCCCTCTAAACGTAAAGAAATAGACGGGAATCAAGGATGAAGTTAGAGCCAAGTGTGCATGTCGCAATGAGCGTTGAAGATGGAACTCAACTCCAGTTTCTCTCCGTGTCACGAATCTGAGAAGAAAAAATATGAACGCAAAAATAAATTTTGAACGAAAGGCCTCTGAAAAGACTCCCTGTCGCGAAGCTATCATGGATCAGGATAAGATGAAAAATAGGAGAGTCTTCCTTGACTTCGTTTTGCGGACCTGTAGACCAAATTTTGCTACGCTTTCCAACCAATAATGAATTCATTTTTTTGGTTGTACAATTATTCCTTTTTATAATTTTTTTTAGGACAATACTTGGATGACTTTTTTCCTCAATTTCTAGTGTTCATTCCTACTCTTTTTCATCTTTTAATTTCTTGAATGTATTTTAAGTTCCAAACTTTGCGAATCTAATTATTGAGTATCTAAATCTCTTTGTTCTAGGGTTATAGCTACGAATGATTGTTTAGTATCAAATCTATGGATAAAGTTTGGTTATCGTTAAAAGTTATTCTTTTATTCTTAAATTTGCTATTTTAATATTTCATCACCATTACAATCAAAATAATATATTTTCTTGAACTCGGGAGAGGAATTGAGAGATATGATGTGGAATACAATAAGTATAATATTTTTTTTCCACAAATATGACATTGATTTGTATGTAGGTTAGAGATTTACCTAGTTACCATGCTTGATACTGAAACAAGATGATATCTTAATGCTCCGTAGTTATATCAATCTATCCCCCACTTAACGATGTAGTTAGATTGTCAATGTGATAGGTGGTTTGATGTCAGGAAATCATAATCATATTATTAATCTTGAGAATCAATAATTTGACAACCATTTAAATTCTACAGTGATAGATACTATGCATAAATTCTTATTTATGCTATAGCCTTGGAATTTTCCAAGTCATAAATATAACTCCAATTGAAACTGAATTATTGCTAGTAAACTTAGTTAATTTTATTGTTTCAATTTTTAGTATAAAATACCAGTTAAACTCTCTCCACACACTTGCATTAAATTGTAGTTACAAGCGAAATTCAATATATGCTAATCATAAATCATTTGGGTTCAATAATCCAACTCTTAAGAATTACTATATTACTTGTCTAATCATTTACACCTAAGTGTGCTTCTAGAAGCAACATTGTATCATGTAGGAGACAAGTCAATAAGACTAATGCACGACCATGAAAGATCTGTTGCAGTAGGTTTAAATGGAAATTTTACTTAAATAATATACTATTTGATAAATTACACTTTTTAATGTTACTTTATATTTATTACCAGTTATGACATCACAAGGTTTAATAACCATTTGATATAATCAAAGTATATAATTTTTTCAAAAACATTTTTGGGATGAGTCCCAAGGCGAGTCTCGGGGAGGGGCATACGAAAAGACTCTAGGGCGTGAATTAAAAACGTAGATCAATAAGGCGCAAGTCCTAAAATTTGAGGCGTAAGCCCTAAATATAAAATCGCATGTCCTGGGCGTAAAATCATACGCCCAGGCATTCTTAATTTATTTTTAATTTTTTTTGCTTTAAATCATATTTTTTTTATTAATGTAATCATATTTCTCTTAAAATATTTATAATATTTTTTTCTTCATTATTGATTATTAATACTTCTCTCAAATAAAATTCATAAATCATTGAAATGTTTAGTTCTGCTTATTTTATTAGTCATAAAATTATAAAATTGAATTTACATGAAACTACGCCCCGTCGATCCATGAGTCTTATGCCTCGCCCCGTACTGTATGAAACGCCTACCTCACACCCCCACCTTTTTGAACACTGCGAGTGTGTGTGTATATATATATACACACACATACACACACAGATAGACACACACACTCACAATTTGGTGGGATCTAAAAAGAAAACGTCACTTTAGTGAAAACAATACAATGCTACTCCTTGATATTATATAAAAGCTTAGCAATTATATTATGATAATTACGAACACTACATGTATTACAACTCAAACGTGGCTGTAGAATTGTTCCTCTAAGTTAGTGATTAATTGTAATTTACTAAGATGAAATATATTACACTTTATAGATGAAATAATGAAGATATTAAATTAAAATATGATCCCACATACCAGTTAGATATCCAATATTTTTATTTGATTTTTCTTTTAGTTTCCTCGATAAGTATTTAATTAAAATTCATACATACTGATGATTATATACTAATCATATTTTGACCAAATTCAAAACAGTATTACATAGATCACTTATAATTGCCTTACAAGTAATCTGATTGTATACAAGAGTGTTTTAAGAGCGGGGGCGTGAGGCGAGACATTTTATATAATATAGGGCGAGGCATAAGCCTCAGGACTCGGGGTATAAGTCCCATGGATCTACCTGGCGTAGTCTCATGTATATTTAATATTGTAATTTTATTACTATAAAATAAGTTCAATTAAACGATTTGATGATTTATGATTTTTATTTGAGATATTTATTCATAACCAATAATGAAAAAAAGTAATTTAATTATTATTTGAGAAATATCATTAAACCTTTAATAAAAATGTGATTTAAAGAAAAATAAAAAATCAAAAAATCAAAATTTTCTGAGAGTACGTTTTTACGCCCAGGACTTGGGCTTTTATATTCATGGCTTACGCCTCAAATTGTAGGACTTACACCTTATGGATCTACATTTTTAATTTGCGCCCCAAAGCATTTTTGGTACCCCTACCCCAAGACTCGCCCTGGGGGCCTCCCCAAAAATGTTTTTGAAAACATTGGTATACATATTTCCCTTCGACAAATCCTCAATATATAGAACTTAAAATCGTTAAGGATTTAACACATGGAGCATAATAAATATTAACACTAGAGCATGTATTTCTTCTCATGATCACAAAATTACACATTATTCCTAAAACTATCCAGTATTGACATTATGGTAATGAATGGATTTTGAGCTAACTCAACCTTAAAAGTTAGCTCATAAGAAATAGAAATTTGAAGTCCATATAAGGACCACATATGCCTATTTCATCCTATGTGAAACTCTTCAACAATTACATATTCAAAATATACGTACTGATAAAATTGGGGATTAGGTTGTAACAAATGTATGACTAATAGAATTAGTGATAAGGTTTAGAACATTATAAATTTTTATAAATTAGGATTTACATATTGTAATGACTTCAAGACAAAAAACACCAAAAAAATTAAAAATGAACTTCAAAAACTGTAAGTACTAATAAAAATGGAGTTTAGGTCTTGAAATAATGCAACTTCTAAATGATTATGATTTAGATATTTTGAAACTGCAAGACCTAAAACAGCAATACAATGAACTTGAAGAAAATATGCGTACTAATAAAATTACGGTTCAAGTCTTGAAAAAATATAACTTCTAACAAATTAGGGTTTATGTATTATAACTTCAAGACATAAAACACCAAAAAATTAAACATGAAAAAAAATATACATACTAAGCGAATTAGGATTTATGTCTTAGAAAAATGTGTTTTAAAAAAATTAAGGTTAAAGTATTGGACTGAAAACTTTTCCAATATTCAACAGATTATAAATGTTTGTGTGTAACAACCATTTTCGATCGTTTTGAGCACTAGAACTTTTATGTCAGAAAATACTTTCCGATTGATTTAAATAGGTGTTTTGGACTATTCATAAATATAACTATGAAATTAATGGGGTAGTTTTATAAATTTATTTAGTTAGTGGTTAAGAAAATAATATTAAAATTAATAGGGGTCCCTTTTATCACTTTAATAATTGAATATATAAAAACTAGGGTTGAAAAAATAATCATAATCTGAAAAACAAAGAAGAAGGAAGAATCAGACGTGACAATAGGGAATTTTTATCTGCGGCGTCACTGAAAGAACAAATACACGTAATATTATATCTATTTATGAATATGAAAAAAGATGTCTTATGATTATTATAATTATGTTATTGTAATTAGGAGATGAGCAATTGAAAAGAATGAGTTTCATTGGAAAGTAACGATTCAAACCTTCTGTGGTTTGTTCGCAACTCACTTGTGGTGGCTTTTTACTATTAAATTATTATCAACTTTTGTACTATAAATTATTCTTAGAATATGGCAGAAACAAATTAGAGTTATTACATAATTCTTTTGTTGAATTTCTTTTTAAGTTTGATGGATAATATTGAGTAATAATGGTCAAAGTTTTGGATGGGAAATTAATAGATAATGATGACTATTTGAGGAATGATAATTGGTAGCATATGATAGATTTAAAGGTTAGGATATATGGGTGTTCATGCTCTTGGTGGTAACGTGATTGCACTTAGTTAATTATATTATATTATAGCATTATGATTATGCCTATTTCTATATAATGAAGATTAGGTGAATATGATTGGAAAATTAAAATCAAGTCATTATAGGAAGAAACTTAGGTGGTAAAATGGTTGATAACTAACATTAGGTTCTTGACGTGTTGTTAGTTGGCCATTGGTTTCGTGACCAGTGGCTTTCATCTTTGAATATTATAATAATTTGTTATCACATTATAGAATATATACTAATTATATTGAGATAGATAATTGAATATTAGGTGTATTGAGTTACTTGAATTTCATTAAGGTGATGTTAATGGAAGGAATTAAGATCTATCTTTAGGTTTATATTTTGGGAAATTGATTATATAATTAGGTGGGTTTTTGGGTCTAGGCTAAACATAGACTAATCTGAGTGTTTATAGACTCGTTAACTTATAAATTGTGCATATATATACTTGATAGATTGAAAAGGTTCGGAGGCAATAAGGAAATGAAAGGCGTTGGAGAAGTAGTTACTTGACTTCAATTCTTCGGTGGAGGTAGGTTATGGTTTATGCTATTTCGTAGTGAAACTCTTAATAGCAAATGATATGTATTGGGTAATTTTGTAAAGTCTTTTATATGCTTAATTGTGTGCTTGCATGATATGATTATGTAATTGTGATGAATTAGCATGATGAGGCTGTTGAATCTTAAACCTTAAAACCTCTCTATTAATGATGATGCCTTGGTATAAAAGAAAACTTGATGAACTAAAAGAATGAGGTTAATTGATCGGGTGTCACGAACCGACACATAGTATTAGGGGATCGGGTGTCACGATCCGACACATAGTATTAGGGGATCTGGTGTCACGAACCGACACATAGTATTAGGGGATCGGTGTCACGAACCGACACATAGTATTAGGGGATCGGGTGTCATGAACCGACACATAGTATTAGGGGATGGGGTGTCACGAACTGACACATCGTATTAGGGGATCGGGTGTCACGAACTGACACATAGTATTAGGGGATCGGGTGTCACGAACTAACACATAGTATTAGGGGATCGGGTGTCACGAACCGACACATAGTATTAGGGGATCGGGTGTCACGAACCGACACATAGTATTAGGGGATCGGGTGTCACGAACCGACACGTAGCATTAGGGGATCGGAGTGTCCCGTTCCGACACAAGAGGAATATAGAGAATGAATCTTGAATTATGTTTATGGACTCAATTTAATGAACCTAATTCCCAAATGAGTATGATGGGGAGGCGTGAGTCCTTATTGATGTGCTTGGTGTTGTGACCAATGGTTATGGTAATTGTAAATGCCGCATGTTGAGTGTTGGAGTTGATTTTATGATTTTATTTGATGCATATTATTTTCTATTTTGAGTTGGCGGATGATATCTACTCAGTACTTGTGTTTGTACTGACCCCTACTCGTATGTTTTTCTCTTGTTATTTGTGGAGTGCAGCAAACGTGCCGTCGTCTTCAACTCAACAACAACTCTAGCCAGTCTTCACGCGTCAGTTTTTAGGGTGAGATATTGTTCCTAGGTCGGACTAGATTCTCTCTCATTCATGTCTTGATGTCCTTGAAGTTCGGACATGGACAATCTCTTGTATTTGTTTTAGTTTCCTAGACATTCTTAGATTTAGTAATTTGAGGATAGATGTTCTTGTGATGATGACTTCCAGATTTTGGGGATGATAAGTATTGAGTTTTAGAAGTTGATTATTGATTTTGTTAATGGGTTTTAAGTCTTAGGCATAGTTTTCTATTTATTATGTTTGAAATGTTGGGATTCCGATTGGTTGGTTCATTCAAATAGTAGGATAAGTGTTGGTGCCACTCGCGACCCATTTTGGGTCGTGATACACTTGGTATCAGAGCATTAGGTTCGTTGGTATCATCACACAAGAACGAGTCTAGTAGAGTCTTGAGGAACGGTAGGGGGACGCCTTTACTTTTCTTTGAGAGGCTACAAGACTTTAGGAAAATTCCATTCTTTCTTTCTTTCGTGTACTACTTGAATCCAATTGGTATCTAGGTGATACAAATTGGTATCTGAACTTCTTCACTCTATTTCAAATATGGGTACTACTAGAGTATTTGAAGTTGAAATAGCAACAATAGAAAGAAAAAAAAATGTGTCCTTAGAAATAGATATATTTTCTCGATCGCAAAATGTGGTGGTAGTCTCATGTCGAGTGTCGGTTAATAAAGACACTACTATGACTTCATTGAGTTAGGGTATATTAGAGAAATTCATCGATGCTTACTTGGTTAGAGTTAGGAAGTGTGTTATTTTTTTTGTTATTGAATTGATCTAAGAAGTAAAACAAATTGTTTGGTCTAGAGAGAGAACATATTTGATAATGTTTTTCAATTATTCAATGGTTAGAAATATGTGGGCTATTTGGGTACGATAATAGGTACAGGTATGATGTGTTCTAGTGAGGTATCTAACGGACTTTCATGGTGTGGCAGTACTAGGGTTATGTGGAAACAGGTACGTCGATTGTCAAGTATGAATACTAATTACTTAAGGAGTACAAGTTGTATGATATTACTACAAGAAATTAGATGGAACATTATTTTGAAGGAAAATTTTAGTGGTTGAGCATTATTTTAAAGGAAAATTTTAGTGGTGGATCTTTGGTACAATATTAATACATTTAGGTTGTGAAATGTATCTTGAGGGTTCTGAATGAGTACTGACGATTTATTCTTAAGCTTCAAAAGGTAGATTGATACTACAATGACAAACTTATAGGGAAAAGAAAGTCCTAGTGGATATACTTGGGTGAGGTAAATTGAAGATTTAGCAAGAAAGTGCATATAAATTAGGTTAGTCCCTTGAATTTGATTGGTATACCTAAGTTTAAGGTGTCAGATCGAGGAAAAGGTTCACTTCATGGTGATAAAAGGGTTAACTGAGCATGATGGAAAATAATAATTTGTGAGAACTTGTAATTGGGATGAAAGTATATGATTAGAATTTGTTGGTTAAATAAATTTTTTATGGAATAAAGACTTGTGAGTATCTAAGTTTGTGATTTTCTACTATGTTGTGAAGTAAAATGTCATGGGTTATTGGTAAAAGGACAAGATCGATGCATGATCTAAAGAAACAAGAATATTGATATATTGAAGGGTCGAATAGAATTTTGCACCATGAGACGAATTTGAGAAAAGTGAAGGAATAAGACCTCTTGTATAAACCCATGGGTTGTAGTTAATGGTTGTATTGATTTTTGCCTATGAGTTTAGATATGACTGTGAGATGTGAAGTAGTTCGATATAGACTTACTAGAATTTATCATCGACTTTTATAAAGATTGAGTTTTGATTTGGATTGCAAACAATGAGGCATGAAGAATTTAGTATTTTACATGGGGTAGATTGCTCAAATTTGGATAAATGGCTTAAGAATGATGCATAAGGTGTAATATAATTCTACATGGTTATTGCGAATTTAGAGTTGGAACAATACTACTCTATTGATGGGATTACATAGAATATTATGATGTGTTACATAGATATTTAATGGTGAAATGAGGTTATGAGCTAATAGGATACATTATAAGTTGAATGACCAAGAAACTTCTTAAGTGTTGGCATGAGGTATGTGATGGTTTAGAAGGGTAGCTAAAGCATGATATGTAAAAGTGGTGTGAGGTTGACTTATGGTTTGATTTAATAGTTTATCATGATGGAAGGGTACTATCAAATTTTAAATAATGTTAGTAGCCTTGTTTGGAACTCGTAATTGTCATTAAATGCTTGAATAGAAGATAATGATGGTGGTTTGGGAGTAAGGAAGATGATTGATGTGGTTATGATATTTTGTTAGTACAAAAAATGTCGACTTCAGTGGATGTAGGGTTCGATAAAGTAAGTATATGTGCAATTATAATAGGGACTAAATTGGTGATTGTGGATAGCTAGAAAATCAAAGAGATAGAGTTAGATGAATGAAGACGTTTGATATGGAAACTATTGAAAAAAAATATATCTGAAGTTATTCGACCTTTGTTATATACACTCTTACGTGAACAACTACTCCATTTCGGGTGTGATTTAGAGTATGATTCTTTTTTTTACGTCCTCACGTGTTTTCACATTCTATGGGTTGATTTCTAGTGGTGAATCGGATGTAAAGATCCTCTTGTGTCCTCTTGATAGGGTATGATCCTTGGGCAAACTTGATATTTTTAGTTATGATAGAATTGGTGTTGTTTGGAATAGTTAAAGTATATCAGTAGTTCTATACGCACAAACTCGCTTATGAGAATCTATATAAGAGCTGCTATGAAGAGTTACAATTGCCTAAGAGTAATGTTAGAGGTTCTGCATTTTGAAGTGTATCCCTTATTGGTGTTTACTTGATATCATTCTTCCCTGGGTTAGATATGTCTCCCTTGATGAGTAATCGATGTCTAAAGCTAATATTTTCATCACTTAAGCTTGTGATGAGATTGTGTTGTGAAAAGAAAATCCTGATAAGATCTGTGATGGTTTGTGCATTATGAGTGTGTGGTAGTTTGTTAAAATACACTTCTGGTTGTAGCCACTTTTGCTTTAAAATTTTATCGTGGTTATGTTAGATAATATTTTTTTAGATGGTTGTGTCAAGGTCTGATTGGAGAATAGATCAGTTGATAAGTCCATTATTAGAAACTGTTTTGTTGTTAGTTGAGTTTACATACATCAATAATTATTCCTAGAGTAGTGAGATGGACCCATTTAAGGCATTGTTGTGAGAAGGTGTAGATCTTTAATTAATTGGTTTAACACTTTTGATATAAGACCAAGGGTACTACTATTTCAAATGAACTTTTGAGACAACTACCCTTTCTTTCCTCGCCCTTCTTTTGATCATTCGAGGTCGAACGATGGGTAAATTGGTATCTATTGTAACGACCATTTTTGATCGTTTTGAGCACTAGAACTTTTATATCACAAAATACTTTCCGATTGATTTAAATAGGTGTTTTGGACTATTCATAATTATAACTATGAAATTAATGGGGTAGTTTTATTAATTTATTTAGTTAGTGGTTAAGAAAATAATATTAAAATTAATAGGGGTCACTTTTATCACTTTAATAATTGATTATATAAAAACTAGGGTTAAAAAAATAATCATAATCTGAAAAACAAAGAAGAAGGAAGAATCAGACGTGACAATAAAGAATTTTTATCTGCGGCGTCATTGAAAGAACAAATACAGGTAATATTATATCTATTAATGAATATGAAAAAAATGTCTTATGATTATTATAATTATGTTATTGTAATTAGGAGATGAGAAATTGAAAATAATGACTTTCATTGGAAAGTAACGATTCAAACCTTCTGTGGTTTGTTCGCAACTCACTTGTGGTGGCTTTTTACTATTAAATTATTATCAAATTTTGTACTATAAATTATACTTAGAATATGGGAGAAACAAACTATAGTTATTACTTAGTTCTTTTGTTGAATTTCTTTTTAAGTTTGATGGATAATATTGAGTAATAATGGTCAAAGTTTTGGATGGGAAATTAATAGATAATGATGACTTTTTGAGGAATGATAATTGGCAACATATGATAGATTTAAAGGTTAGGATATATGGGTGTTCATGCTCTTGGTGGTAACGTGATTGCACTTAGTTAATTATATTATATTATAGCATTATGATTATGCCTATTGCTATATAATGAAGATTAGGTGAATATGATTGGAAAATTAAAATCAACTCATTATAGGAAGAAACTTAGGTGGTAAAATGGTTGATAACGAACATTAGGTTCTGGACGTGTTGTTAGTTGGCCACTGGTTTCGTAACCAGTGGCTTTCATCTTTGAATATTATAATAATTTGTTATCACATTGTAGAATATATATTAATTATATTGAGATAGATAATTAAATATTAGGTGTATTGAGTTACTTGAATTTCATTAAGGTGATGTTAATGGGAGGAATTAAGATCTATCCTTAGGTTGAAATTTTGGGAAATAGATTATATAATTAGGTGAGTTTTTGGGTCTAGGCTAAACATAGACTAATCTAAGTGTTTATAGACTCGTTAACTTACAAATTGTGCATATATATACTTGATAGATTGGAAAGGTTCGGAGGCAATAAGGAAAGGAAAGGCATTGGAGAAGTAGTTACTTGACTTCAATTCTTCAGTGGAGGTAGGTTATGGTTTATGCTATTTCGTAGTGAAACTCTTAATAGCGAATGATATGTATTGGGTAATTTTGTAAAGTCTTCTATATGCTTAATTGTGTGCTTGCATGATATGATTATGTAATTGTGATGAATTAGCATGATGAGGCTGTAGAATCTTAAACCTTAAAACCTCTCTATTAATGATGATGCCTTGGTATAAAAGAAGGCTTGATGAACTAAAAGAATGAGGTTAATGGATCGGGTGTCACGAACCGACACATAGTATTAGGGGATCCGGTATCATGATCCGACACATAGTATTAGGGGATCGGGTGTCACGAACTGACACATAGTATTAGGGGATCTGGTGTCATGAACCGACACATAGTATTAGGGGATCGGGTGTCACGAACCAACACATAGTATTAGGGGATCGAGTGTCACGAACCGACACATAGTATTAGGGGATCGGGTGTCACGAACCGACACATAGTATTAGGGGATTGGGTGTCACGAACCGACATATAGTATTAGGGGATCGGGTGTCACGAACCAACACATAGTATTAGGGGATCGGGTGTCACGAACCGACACGTAGTATTAGGGGATCGGAGTGTCACGTTCCGACACAAGAGGAATAAAGAGAATGAATGTTTAAGTATGTTTATGGACTCAATTTAATGAACCTAATTTCCAAATGAGTATGATGGGGAGGCGTGAGTCCTCATTGATGTGCTTGGTGTTGTGACCAATGGTTAAGGTAATTGTAAATGCCGCATGTTTAGTGTTGTAGCTGATTTTATGATGTTATTTGATGCATGTTATTTTCTATTTTGAGTTGGCGGATGATATCTACTAAGTACTTGTGTTTGTACTGACCCCTACTCGTATGTTTTTCTCTTGTTATTTGTGGAGTGCAGCAAACGTGCCGTCGCCTTCAACTCAACAGCAACTCTAGCCAGTCTTCGAGCGTCAGTTTTTAGGGTGAGATATTGTTCCTAGGTCGGACTGGATTCTCTCTCATTCATGTCTTGATGTCCTTGAAGTTCGGACATGGACAATCTCTTGTATTTGTTTTAGTTTCCTAGACATTCTTAGATTTAGTAATTTGAGGATAGATGTTCTTGTGATGATGACTTCCAGATTTTGGGGATGATAAGTATTGAGTTTTAGAAGTTGATTATTGAATTTGTTAATGGGTTTTAAGTCTTCCGCATTGTTTTCTATTTATTATGTTTTAAATGTTGGGATTTCGATTGGTAAGTTCGCTCATATAGTAGGATAAGTGTGGGTGCCACTCGCGACCCATTTTGGGTCGTGACATTGTGTCCCAAAATTATCACTTACCATATCTTCCCTCTATATATACTCAGAGGTAGAAGTAATCCCTAGGGATTACTTTTGGCTGCTGGCAATCCACAAGAACCTCCAATGAACTAAATCTACAGAAATAAGGTAAATAATTTTTCCTCTTAATATTATGTTCCTTTGAACTATCTTTTAGGGTTCAAATAGTTTTTCATAGTTCTAGTAGAGTTTTATTTGGAGAATTTTAATGATGTATTTCTATTCAATGAGTTAACTTCTTTGATATCCTTAACTTGATTCAAGAGAATGTCTGTAAACAGGATTTTCTATCTGGACAAGGTACAAGTAAGGTTTGGAATTTTGTTTTTAGATGATTTTAACTCGGCCAAGTTACATTTTTCTGAAACAATTCTAGAGCTCAAGCTTTCTGTAAGCCAAGGGTTTATCAAAACTATCTCTCGTGGTTAAGGACACAAATAAATTATGCATTTTTAATCATATCATCTATACAAAAAATCTTTTGGATAAAAAACAATTTGTGTTTTGCATTCTATGTGCTCAAAAGGACTTCTTTTTTTTATGACAACACTTGGAATTTATAAAGGAGAGTCCTTTTTTTGTGCTTTTAGCCTCCAAGAAGTCTCTCACCAAATAGGCTACGAGCAACTTAAGAATTCCTATTCATTTAAAACACGTACAGACAACCCCCACCCCCACCCCCCCCACCCCCCAAAAAAAGGAAAAAGATAAAGATAATTTGGAATGTCATCTCAAACCTGACTAATTTTCCTTTTACAAGGACAAAACCTTTACTCTGCCTATAGAGGTTTAGCATATAGGAAGAAATCACCTAAAGTTTTTTGGTCCTTTTTAAGATTTAAACTCTAGTCTCTATTATATTTTTTTCAATTCATTGCTTCCCAGTTTATGGCTTTCTGTGCATTGGGGTTATTTTTTTTTTGGTGCATTGGGGTTGACTTACTGCTTTAGTACTTTCTTCTTTTTTTTAGTTAAGTATTGACAATGGCGCACTTATGCATCGAAACAAGGCTATCACTATGGTGAATTCTTTTCCTCACAGAATATGCGTACATAAGGGAAAGTAGGTCTGGTAAAATTCAAAAGACAAATATTACAATGCATGCACCTAATCTTGGTGAAATAATTATACTTACAATTATTTGTTTAGAACTAAACATATGTTTATGTTTTTTTCTCCATTTGCGCTTTTCTCTTGAAGTCCCAACGAACTTTAACACCCCAAAAGTTGAGTTGCTATTTTAGAATGATTGCAATCTTGCTTGTAATCCGCTTGCGAGTAAAAATAATTTACAGAGATATAGTTTCACTTTAACCATCTAGAAAATGGATTCTTGGTGTGCGATGATCAAAAAAGGGATGTAATGTATTGCACCTAACCTTTAGTTTTATGAGCTTACTGGTTTTATTTTATTGTCTGTGTAGTTGTTCATTTTACTCTACTGTTAATCTATGGCATGTGAACGAGGGAGTCTTCTACATAGCTTAAATACTAACATGTGAACTCATTATGTCTAATAAAATTAAGACATTCTTAATAAATAAGTTTTCTCAAAGGTGATCTCCTTATAGTGGTTTGTTTACTTGCACTCAGTTGCATTATCAATAAGTGTTCTCAAGGGCGATCGCATTTGGCGAATGGCGAGGTGAGGCGCAACCTTTGCACCTATTTCTGCCAAGGTGAGTTGACCTCGAAATGGCAAGCAAAGACGAGGGATGACGAGTTTTTAGTGGGAGGTGAGGCGAGCCGATAAAGGCGTCACCTTTTTTTTTGTAAAAAAAGGAGGTCTGGACAAACCACCTCTAGTTTCCCTTTTTCCTCTCCAATTCGCAGTAGCGGCTCTCTTCTCCATCTTCACGACCTCCAACATGTACTTCTTCTCTCATCCTCTTCAATTATTCTTTCTAATATGCTTCGTGACCTTTAGCAGGTACATTTTTAGCAATTCTTTTCTCTTCTCTTTTTCTTTCATGTGTAGTAAGCTGTGTGCACAGTCTTAGTTTTTTTTATGCTCTATTATTTAATTTCTACTGATTACTGGAATATGCCTATAGTTTTTTTAAGAAAAAATTCTAGTTCTTCGACATTTATTTCTACCAAGCTCAGTTTAGTTTTAAAGTAATTCTACTGTTACTTTTGACTTGACATTTTTGCTAATATGTTATTGCTATTAAAATTTTTGATATGTATATATGCAATTAAATATTTTGGATATCTACATATTCAAATACTTTGGATATCTATGTATTAAAATATTTTGTATATCTATATATTCAAATATTTTGGATATTTATTTATAAAATATTTTGACATCTATACATTCAAAAAGGCGAGTGCATCGCCGCACGGTAGGGCATACCCTTGTCGCCTTTCGCCATCTAAAGCATTTCTATCAATACCTATATAACTATTTCTTTTATTTGGGCGAGGATATTGGGGTGGGGGGGGGGGGGGTAAGAATAAGGTAATTGTTTAACTTTCTATAGAATCATCATATAGTTGTATCCTTTTTGTTGATTTTTTTTACCGATTAGGTTTTTTTCCATTTTGAGTTCAGAAACATGTTTACTCTATTGCATTTAGTACAAATGGTGAATACTTATCAAGTAGGTCATTTGACTAATACATGAATATATGGTTAGTGATGGAGGCAAAGATTCTACAAATTTTCAATGATGATGACGATATTTTGAAGCGTGTTAAAACAAGCAAGGCAACAAGGTCACAACTATTTTTGAAAACAATAAGCTTTGAGTGTTTGACGTTTGATTGTAGAGGTTGAGGAATAGCACTTTTAAAGGTCTTGGGAGAATAGAGGTGTGAAATTCACAATTCAAGAAACTCTTCCTTGCAAAAATGGAGATTGTAGATATGCTTCTTTTGATTTGTCATGCGGTATCCGGTTTACCCACTACAAGCCTAAGTTTAGATAAAATCCTTTATGATTTAGTCGACCCTAATTTTGGTAAACCAGACACCGTGTGACAAATAAAAAACAGCTTATATACAATTTGTATTTTTGCAAGACTGAGTTCTCTTGAGTTTTGAAATCCCTGCCTCAGTGTTCCCAAGTCCTTTTAAAGTTAGTACTCAACCTCTAAGATCGAATATCAAGCACTTAAGCCTTGTTATTTGCAAAAGAAGTTGCAACCTTGTTGCCTTCCTTGTTTCAACACTCTTTAAAAGTAGATCTATAGCCATTATATGTTTTTACAATCTGGCCTCATTTACTGATCATATATTCATGTGTTTATCAAATGACCCACTTGCCAAGTATTATATCTGTTTGGATTAAATGTAACAAAGTAAACTAGCTTCCATGATTCAAATGGAAGAAACCCACCCAGTAAAAAAACAAAAATATTAGGTCACGATAGAGGTCGTGTATATGAATCAAATGAGTTGAACTGTTGTATTAGATCATTGAGGATAATTTGTGGAACTACTCTTCTTTATTCTCCTACATGAAATGGTTTAGCGAAAAATAAAAATAGAATTTTGGTTGAATTGACTAATATACAATGTCATGCTTATTGAGCCAAGTGTACCTATAAATTTATGGGTGAAATTATTTTTACTGGCTGTTATGTAATTAAATTATGTGCCTTTTAAGAAGTATAAAGTGACAACTTTTGAGTTATGGAAAGGTTACAAGTCAAGTTTGGATATATAAGAGTTTGAAATGAAGTCTTTGTTAGGCTAGTTGATTCTAAAATTACAGAATTGAGTAAGAGAGTTACTACTTGTGTTTTTCTATGGTACGCTTCAAATAGTAGAGTAAATAGGTTTTTTAATCTTAATGATAATATTATAATCAAATTTGGTGATGTTATTTATCATGAAAATAAATTTCCTTTACATTCTAAAAATAGCAAAGGTCAAAGGATTGGATAAAATATTTATTCACTACCATGTTCTTATACATCAACTTCTACTTTGAAACAAACTATTGATGATTTTCAGTTAAGAAAAAGTGAATGAGCTAGAGTAAAAAAATATTTTATCCTAGTTTTCATGTTTTAAATGGTAGATATGAACTTTTCACCTTACAAGAAATTATATTTTCCATGATTCTACTTTTTTGAGAGGAGGTTGTAATGAGGAAATGAAATTCCTAATTTCTAATAAAACTTGGAAATTTATTTATTTACCATCGGGTTGTAAATCACTTATTGCAAATGGATCTTACGGAATTTTTTGAAATGGAATGGATCTATTGATAAATATATGGCTAGACTAGTTGCTAAATTCTTTAAGCAACTAGAAGTCCTATAAGTTTTTGATATTTTTTTCTCTAATAACAAGAATTTCATTAAATAAACTTTTAATTATTATTGCTTCAATTTTTGATTTGCATATTCATCAATTGGATGTAAATCTATTTTTAAAACCTGGAGACCTGAATAAGGAAATTTACTACGGAACAACTGAGTATTTTGTGAAGGCAGACCAAAAATGTAAAGTGTATAAACTTACTAAATCCTTATATGACTTTAAACAAGCACTAAAGCAATGACATGAAAAGTTTTATTACTACATGATTGCAAATGGTTTAGAAACATGTGAGTGTGATATGTGCTTATATCATAAGTCATGAAATAATTTACATAATATTATTTGCCTATATATTGATGATTTACTGATCTTTGACTCTAAAGTTAATGTTATTGATGAAGCTACAAAACTTGTTAGAAGCCATTTTTATATGAAATATACTTGTGAGGCAATTTTTTGATGGAATAAGAATTACAAGAACATGTGATAGAATTTTCTTTAACCTGTAACATTATGTTAAGAAATTTCTTTATATAACTTTCTTGATTGTAAAACACGTTTTAACTTATTTTTATTCAACTTTTCATTTATTTCCTGCTCAAAGTGAAAATGATGTGATAAATTAAAAGAAATATGGTAGTTTAATTGAAAGTTAGCGATATATGATTTATTGCAGTAGGCATGATACTGTATATGTGGCAGGAATACTTTGTTGTTTCACAAGCAATCTAGGTAATGAACATTGATATGTTATTGGAAGAGTTCATAAAATATTTAATTTAGACAAAAACTTGTAATTTGTTCAACAAAAAAGATAATGTTGTACTAGAAAGCTTTTCTGATGTAGATTGAAAACTTTATCAGGTGATTCATGTTCTACGGCTAGTTACATTTTTACTTTGAGTGGTGGTGCTATTTGTTGGAAATAAAAAAATCAAGCAATAATTTTTAACTTTAGTATAGAGGTTGAACTAATTTCATTAGCATGAGCTTGTGAGGAAGTAAATTGGCAGGGAGATTTATTAATTATTTCAAATACATTCTTTTGAAAAATCAATTTGCTTATACTTCAACTAATTGTGATATGACTGCTACAATTGGTAGAGTTCAAAATTGTTATTATAACGGATATTCAAACCTACAAGGAGAAAACATTGTAATGTGAGATCATATTTGACAAGTTATACCATTAATGTTTATTATGTCAAATCTTAAGATAATATTTTATATCCTCGTACTAATGCTATACAAAGAGAAAAGTGTGGACCATATCGAGGATGGGATTAAATTCGATAAATCCTTGAGTCATTTATGAGGAAACCCAACCTGGGGACTAGAGATTTAATAACCAAGTGCAATGGGAAAAATGTATTAGATGATGACTTTTAAAAAATACACTTTTCTATTTGTTCCGAATGATTTGAGTGCATTGTATTCTATAGTAAATTGTGGAGGTTGAGTTCAAAGACACATAATGAAAAATTGGTAGCATGTATGGATGGAGTGTTAAACTTATTGGAGCACTTTGTTTAAAACTCCAATAGGTTTAAATGGAGTTTAGGACAAACCCAATTCTGTTTTCCCTTTTTTCTCTCAAGTTCGTAGTAGCGATTCTCATCTCCATCTTCGCAACCTCCAACAAGTACTTCTTCTCTCTTCCTCTTCAATTCTTCTTTCTCCTCCGATTCGTGACCTTCAGCATGTACTTTTTTAGCAATTATTTCCTTCTTCTATTTTTCTTTCATGTGTAGTCAGCTATCTACACAGTCTTATTTTTTTATGCTCTGTTATTTAATTTCTACATATTACTGCAATATGCCTATTGTTTTTTTAAGAAAAAAAATTCTAGTCCTTTGATATTTATTTCTGCCAAACTCAATTTAGTTTTATTATTATTCTACTGTTAGTTTTGACTTGAAATGTTTCCTAATATGTTATTGCTATTAAAATTTTGGATCTATATATATGCAATTAAATATATTTGATATATATATATATATATTCAAATATTTTTGATATCTATTTATTAAATATTAGGATATCTATATATTCAAAAGATTAGTGCATCACATAGTGGGGGGGGGGGGTAGACGCTTGTCACCTTTCGCCATCTAAAGCATTTTTATCAATATGTATATCCCTATTTCTTTTAATCTGGATGGTGAAATGGGTGGGGACTGGAGTAAGAAGAATGTAATTGTTCATCTTTCTATAGGATCATCAAATCTCTATATCCTTTTTGTTGAATTTTTTTCTTTTTCCCTGATTAGGTTCTCTTCCATTTTGAATTTCGGAAACATGTTTACTCTGATGTATTTAGTCGAAACGGTTAGTACTATGAAATTAGGTCATTGGATAAATTCATTAATATATGATTAGTCTAGGAGGGAATGATTAAAAATACTTACCATTACAATGGTGATATTTTTGAAGTGTGTTGAAACAAGGATGGCAACAAGGTCACAACTTTTTAACAAACTATAAGTTTTGTTTGTTTGATATTTGACTTTAGAGGCTGAGGAATAGCGCTTTTAAATGACATGGGAACACAGAGGCATGATTTCACAATTCTAGAAACTCTGCTTTGCAGAAATGGAGATTATAAATATGCTTCTTTTCATCTGTCACACGGTAGCCGGTTTACCCCTTATAAGCCTAAGTTTACATAAAATCCATAATGATTTAGTCGAACCTAGTTTTGATAAACCATACACCGCGTGACATATCAAAAAGAGCTTATCTACAATCTTCATTTCTGCAAGTCCTTTTAAAGTTTGTGCCTTTGTGTTCCCAAGTCCTTTTAAAGTTATTCCTCAACCCCTAAGATCAAATATTAACCACACAAACCTTGTTTTTTACAAAAGAAGTTGATGTTGGGTTTTATTTGCCCTAAATTTCTTACCATAAATAGGTTTTCCTTGTAGGAAAAGGTTTTGGATTGACTAATCCTTTTCTTGTAGGAAAAGGTTTAGGACTCTATAAATAGAGGCATGTTCCTTCTAACTTAATCAGCATTCACAATGTAGTCTTAAGAGCTTTGAGAGTTTGGTTAGGGGGAGAATTAATGGGTCACAAGTTGGATACGTTATCATTTGCGTGAACCTCCCATATATTCCGAGTGAATTGGTTAACGTTGTTTCTCTCTGTATTTTGTACTCTCATATTTATAATGGATTGGTCATCTCCTTTGTGGACGTAGGTCGATTGACCGAACCACGTTAAATCTTTGTGTCTTTTGGTATATTTCTCGTTGTCTTCTTACTCGTGGTCTTTTGTTTGCTTTGCTAGCTTCCGCGTTACACCTGCTTATTTCCGATCCTAACAAGTGGTATCAGAGCCAGATTCAATGACGGAGTCAGGTTTAGTGGTTAGATAATCGATGATTGAACCAGAGAAAGAAAGAGGTGTTCATCTTGACGGGTATAGTTGTAGTCGCAACCTTTTTGACAGTAATGAAGATTTTGTTGGAGAAATTGTTTCAGAGAGATTCTTTGTGTTGAGACACAAATTTTGCAAAGGATATTATGGAGAGGAGAAGCAAGTTGTTGAAGATTAAGTAAAGAAGGTGAACAAATTTATTTTGTCAGAAATTTAGGCCAAGGGGGAGATTTCTTGGGTTTTATTTGCCCTAAATTTCTTACCATAAATAGGTTTTCCTTGTAGGAAAAGGTTTTGGATTGACTAATCCTTTTCTTGTAGGAAAAGGTTTAGGACTCTATAAATAGAGGCATGTTCCTTCTAACTTAATCAACATTCACAATATAGTCTTAAGAGCTTTGAGAGTTTGGTTAGGGGGAGAATTTATGGGTCACAAGTTGGATACATTATCACATGTGTGAACCTCCCATGTATTTCGAGTGAATTGGTTGAGGTTGTTTCTCTCTGTATTTTGTACTCTCATATTTATAGTGGATTGCTCATCTCCTTTGTGGACGTAGGTCGATTGACCTAACCACGTTAAATCTTTGTGTCTTTTGGTATATTTCTCGTTGTGTTCTTACTCGTGGTCTTTCAAGGTTTGCTTTGCTAGCTTCCGTGTTACACCTGCTTATTTCCGATCCTAACTGTTGAAACCTTGTTATCTTCTTTGTTCCAACACACTTTAAAAGTACTGTCATCGCCATTATAAGTTTTTACAATCTTGGCCTTCTTCACTGATCATATATTCATCCATTTATCAGATGCACTTTCAAAGTAGTTATCGTTTGGACTAACTGCAACAAAGTAAACAAGATTCATGGATTCAAATGTAAGAGAACCTACTCTGTAAAAAAACAAACACATTGGGTCATGATAGAGGTCATGAATATTAGTAAAACTGTGACATCTCGTAACCTGAAATAGCAAAGAAACTAAAACCAATTATTTTTTGAAAGAAAAGGAAAAATCAAGAAAATTTCTTAAGTTAAAAAAGTGAGATTCGGTCATTTTCAAACGGTCATAACTTCTGATTCAGGATTAGTGCTAGTTATTATTATGGTTGGAAAGCCCATGGAGAGATATTTCCAACACCGTCAAGCTTGCACATTTTCAATATAGTAGGATGGAGATATGTCTATCGGAAGTTGGGTTGTTAGATTGAGTAAGGTTCTAATCCAGATTTAAGGAAGGGAAAACTAGTCTTTTCACCCATTAATTTCCTATTTCATTTTATGGATTTATCAGGGGTAAAAACTAGTTTAAGATCATAATAGAAAAGTTATTTTATGCTTAGGATTGGGAAGAAAAATAGAAGAGAAGAAGGAAAAGGGAGAAAGATCAAGGATTTGCCAAAAACACTAAGGAAATTTTGAGTAGAATTCGTCAGAGGTGATTCCTATCAAGGTAAGTGAGATCTTTCGTGTTGGGTTGATTCATTCACACACCAAAAGTTATTTCAATTAAGTTGTTTTAGAATTGTTTACGTGATTAAAAGTGAATTCTTGATGAATATTGTCGAATCCCTATTGGTTGAGTTGTTTGAATTCCCATCAATGTTTATTTGTAATTTTAAAGTTGTTTTTTTGAGTTAGATCTACTGTGTATTGAATGTAGTGATAATACTAAGGGTTTAGGAATAGAACCATGTATGTTTGAATGATTTAGGATCAGAAAACGAGAGAAGAAAGATGTTTAGGAGAATCTGGGTAGCACCAGGGGAGGCACCCCCATCTGTACCAAAAGGACTAGGACGGCGCACATGCAGTGCGCCAGAAAGCAGCCTCAGACCAAGTGGGCTGGTACGGTGTGCCCCAAATGTACCAGGATCGACGTTTTTCACTCAGTTTTTGTAGTTTTGACTTTTGAAGTCCTTCTAAGGTACATTTACACCTTAGAATGACTCTAATTACTTCAAATGATTTCTCAACACCTAGAAATCATCGAACAACACAAATCACAACCTGGAATCCATAATCTAATATAAGGAAAGATAAGATCAAAGACATGGAAATTAAGAGTCAAGTCTAAAGTTAAAAAGCTAGTCAAAAATAAAGTTCTTAAAGGTTTTCAAGAGTCTTTACTAAACTTTTGGACTTCGTTTGAAGGATCAAGTTTCAAGTAAAGTAAAGAGTAAAGAGGTTGAAGTCTTTCCTTCAAAGAAATATAAGGGAACTTAGTATTCTCTAAGAGTTTATTTAAGACTCAAGTTTCAAGTTAAGCAAAGAGTAAAGAGTTGAGTTAATTTCTGAAAATGTTATAAGGGAACTAACTATTTCACTAAAAGCTTATAAATGTTTTAACATTTAAGTTAAGAGGAAACTAAGATTTCCCAAAAGAAATCTGAATAAGATAAGGGAACATTGATTTCGAGAGAGATTTTTAAAGGTAAGTATTGAGAGTACATTTTGAGAGAGATTTTTAAAGGAAGTTGTTTCTAAAAGCATGAGCTAAAGTACATTTTGGGAGTAGTATTGAATACCGATGTGGGGATGAGAGTTAATATTAACTCAAGTCTCCATGAAAATTGTGCATACATCATAGGCATTAACTGGTCATACTTTTTAGATGATCATGTAAGTTAAGCTAGTGGATCCAATAAGTTAAAGAGTTCTATGCGACAACAAAGTATACTCATGAATATATATATATTCATGAGTTGAGCTGAACCAAGGTAAGTGTTTCTTCTTACTCTTTTCAAGCTTAAGTTTTGTTAGCATTCCAACTCGCATACCTGTACATTCGATGTACTTATTCCAGTTGGCAAGATTAGCATCATCCAGCACCTCATTGATCTAGCTAAGCACTCGAAGTTGGTGGTGTGCCTGCTTGCATTTTGGAGGACACATTTACATTCTTTTCAGAATTTCTTTTGAATGATGTTGTGGGATCTTTCCCAATATCCATCTTAGTTTTATAGAAGCTTCATAGAGAGATAGTTAGTCAGCTAGTTTAGTTTGAGTCTCTCTTTATTTGCATTTCAGATATTTTTTGTGAGACCTAACTGCCATTTTTTGCCAAGAAATTTATTTTAAATGTGTTTTATGAGAATGTTTCTCGCTTCATATTTAATTAACTCTTCCACGGAGTTAAGTAAGGCCAAGGGTCCGCTCAAGGCCAACACTGGTCATTGGGTGCTGGCCACGTCTAGAGTGTAGACTCGGGCGTGACACAAACAAGTTTGAATATTTTATAAGATCATTGAGAATAATTTATGGAACTACTCCTACATGAAATGGTTTAGAGAAAAATAAAAAATAGAACTTTGGTTTAAATAACTAATATGCAATATAATGCTTATTAGGCCAAGCCTACCTATAAATTTATGGGTGAAACTATTTTGACTTGCAGTAATGTGTTTGAATTATGTGCCTCATAAAAAGTTCAATTGACACCTTTTGAATTGTGTAAATGTTACAAGCCATGTTTGAGATATTTAATAGTTTTGAATTATCTAGCCTTTGTGAGGCTAATTGATCCTAAAATTACACAATTGAGAAAGAAAGTTACTAGTGTTTTTCTTGGGTATGCTTCAAATATTAGAGTGTATTGATTTTTTTAATCTTGAAGATATTATTATAATATAGATGTTACAGATAATGAAAATAAATTCCCTTTTCATTCTAAATATAGTGGGGGTAAAAGGGTAGAACAAAATATCTTATGACTACCATGTTTTTTTATATGTACATCTACTTTGAGACAAAATATTGATGATTTTCAATTAAGAAAAAATAAACGAGCCAGGGTATAAAAAGATTTTATTCCTAATTTTTATGTTTCAAATGTTGGAGATGAACCTTTCACCTTACAAGAAGTTTTATTTAACATGATTCTACTTTTTCGGAAAGAGGTTGTAATGAGGAAATGGAATTCCAAATTTCTAATCAAACTTAGAATTTGATTAATTTACATTGGGTTTTAAAATAACCGATTTCAATGGGTTTTGCAATTTTTTTTTGAAATGGATTGAATCTATTGATAAATATAAGGCTAGACTATTTGCTAAATGTTTTAAGAAACTAGAGGCCTATTGTTTTTTGATACTTTTTCTCTAATAACCAGAATTACATCCATTAAAATTATAATTATTATCGCTGAAAATTTTTTATTTCCATATTCATCAAATGGATGTAAATCTGTTTTTATAACCTGGAGAACATCATGAGGAAATTTATATGGCACAATTGATTATTTTTTGAAGAAAGACCAAGAAATCAAAGTGTCTATACTTACAAAATTCCTATATGATGTGAAATAGACCCCAATGAAATGACTTGAAAAGTTTGATTCGTACATGATTGAAAATTGTTTAGAAACATAATGAGTGTCATAAGTGCATATATCACAAGTCTTGAAATAATTTATAAGCTTTTATTTGTCTATATATTCATACTTTATTGATCTTTGACTCTAATTTTAATGTGATTGATGAAGCTAAAAAAAATTATTAGAAGTCATTTTGATGTGAATGATATTTGTAAGACAAATTTTATTCTTGGGATAAAAATTACAAAAATATGTGATGGAATTTTCTTTTACATGTCACATTATGTTGAGAAATTTCTTTAAAAATATAACTTTCTTGATTGCAAAGCATGTCGTAACCTCTTTTTATCAAACTTTTCATTTATTTCCTTCTCAAAGTGAAAATGATTTGATAAATTAAAAGGAAGATGCTATCTTAATTGAACGTTTGACATACATAATTTGCACTAGACATGATGTTGTATATGTGGTAGGGATACTTAGTTATAAAATATTTAATTGGGACAAAAAATTGTAATATGTTCTTCAAAAAAGATAATGTTGTACTTGATGACTTTCTTGATGTAGATTGAAAACTTTATCAGGTATTTCATGTTTTACCACTAGTTACATTTTTAGTTTAAGTGGAGGTGCTATTTGTTGGAATAAAAAAATCAAACAATAATTGTTAATTATACTATAGAGGTTGAATTGATTGCTTTAGAATGAGCTTTTAAGGAAGCAAATTGTTTGAGAGATTTATTAATTATTTTGAATACCTTCTTTTAAAAAATCAATTTCCTCATATTTATGTCAAATATTCTTAGGATAATCTTTCATATCCTCTTACTGATGCCTTAACAAGAGAATAGGTTTGGAACATATTGACGGGATGAGATTAAAGTGGATAAATCCTTGAGTCATAAATGAGGAAACCCAGTAAAGGAACTAGAGATCCTATAACCAATTGCAATGGAAAAACGTATTAGATGATGAGTTGTTGTAAAAATGCACTATTTTCTATTCGCTCCCAATAATTTGAGTGTGTTATTTTCTATGGTAAATTGTGGAGGTTGAGTTTAAAACTCATAATGAAGAATATGTAACATGTATGGATAGAGTGTTAAACTTATTAGAGCATTCTCGACAAATTTCACCTATCTAAGTATGGAAGTAGGCTGCTTCCTATAAGAATTCAAATTATCCTCAAAAGAACCCATGAAATCAGGATAGCACAATGGCATAATGTACTAAATTTTAAAGATTATAGCAACAACTTGATTATTATGTGTAATTAGTCATATTTTTATATTCCTGAAGCAGACATAGTTCAAGTCAAACACCATTATGACATTGGAGTAAAAGCTATTTTTTTACTAAGTGAATGTTCAATGTAGTTGTTTTGCCGCGAACCTACATCATGGACATGCTTGACACTGATCAGAATCATTGTTGGTCCCAATCGTACCTTTATTCCGATTAACTATGTTACATATCACTTTATAGAATATGCGGAAACTTCAATAGATTAGAATTTCAAAACATTTAAAATACTTAAAACCATTATATGAGAATATTTAATACATATAGTAAACGTTGTGAAAAAAAATTTGAATAAGTATTGAAACTATTTAACTTCCTGTCCATGAAGCCTTTGTTTGTCTAAATATAGGTGATGGGAAAAGAACCACAACACCTTAAAATACTATCAAAACTAAACAATGAACAGGAGTACTCCAAAATCAATGGGGTCTCAGCGCAGATGTGGTAATCTCAACGGAATGCTTGTTAATGATATGAAGTGCATGAATTTGCATCATGAAATGATGCAAGTGGAATGAAATCAGAATATACAGTATGTAATAGTGCTATACAAAATAAATAATTGAACCGAAAGAGGTTGAAAGTAACTTGGAAGTGTAGCTTGAGCATGAGGTAAAATCATTTAAGCTTTATAATATAAGTTATGAAAAAAACATCATATATATATGTGTGTGTGTGTATGTGTATAAAAAGGAAAACCCTCAACCCGGTGACATGGCGCAATCACAAGCCTTAATAACCTTGAACTTTTTTAATACCAAAAATGCCCTTCCCCTTCAAACAGTCATACCCCTAACAATCAACATCCCCATTGCCTTACCAAGCACCTCTTCTGTAACATTGCCACGGTATTACAAATAGGGCGTAAAGACAAAGTCCCTCCTTGTACTTCTGTAAACAGCCTGCACACGACCTCTAATTCCCACACAACCTGTAATTCCCTCATTTGCTTCCAACTTCTTCACTCAATCCCCCCCTGTGAATATTCATGCAAATTTACAACCTTTTTCAATGGACCCAAATTTTTTCAAACAGATCCCCTCTCAAACCAGGTAACCTTCTTAGTTTTTTCATTATCACGGTTCGCTTGTCTTAACGTTACTCTGTACAATTGTTCTTCCTCTCGCCCTTCAAATTTTTACCCCCTGTTTTCTCAATAAACAAAATAATGTAATACTTTAAATTGTCTCCTACCAGGCCTGCCTATATGGACACAACCGTACTGGCTCCTTGTATGGATGCAAAGGAATTAAACCAATTTGTAATAGATTATGTTGCATTATTTTTCCCTTGAATTTTGTTTAAGCATACCTTGTACAATGGTGCCTTCTCATGCGTTTCATATTTTCATCCCTAATTATATTTGAAGCATTTTTGTAACAGATTACGATTCATAATTTTTCCCTTGAATTTTGCATAACAAACTCATGTTGAATTCTATTTTGTCTCCTACCAGGGCTGCTTATATAGATGCAAAGGATTTAAATCAAATCCCTTCCAAATACAGGTATGCATTCATACATTTTCCAATCACCTGTTACGCCCAGGACACCCGCTATCGACGGAAATCAACAGATTGCTATGGACCCTAAAAAACATTCAAAAAAGATCCGGCCAATCTAGGTATACATACATAAGTTTAACACTTGCATCATTCATTGGATGTCTCACCCTCTCACCCTTCTCTGAATATCATTCACCCCTTAAACCGTAAACCAATTTCTCTAATTTTGTAACAACAATAGTACTCCACTTTGCTGATAACCAGGATGCCCTCTATGTACACACATCAACTGACTTCTATGTACCCAAAAGAACATACCAAAAAACACGGGCAATGCAGGTGTACATACATAAGTTTAACCCTTGCATCATTTATTGGATGTCTCACCCTCAAACCTTTTCCCCAAATTTCATTCACCCAATAAATGGTAAAGCAGTTTCTGAAATGTATACACACGCAGGAATAAAACAAATTTTGAAAAAACCGCACCCACTCCTTCAAATGTAACCCCTCCTACAGAACTACAAGGTAACTCCCACATTATAACTTTTGCTTCTTTATTTCAACTTCTTTATCATTGGTCATAATTAATATTGTCTCCTTCTTATTTCTAAAATAGAACTAATGAGAACTCCCATGGAACGGGAATATGCACCTAACAAAATTTTGAATCAACTATCTGCGGAGACAGCACACCCACATAAGGGCCTTCATCCATTCCACAAACCTTCAAGAACCATCAGGAGCTAATTAACAGTGAATCGACACCAATGCCTTACATTTTAATACATTTTTATTTCCTGTCTAACTTATTACTCTGTTGCCCTATTAGTTCCCATACCTGTCCTAACCCACTTACATAGTAAATATTGGTATTGTGTTGACAATAACAATTTATTTTGAACTACTCACTTCCTATTATATTTATATTATTTTACAACTTGATTTATAATGATATATATCCTTTAATAGATCTGTTGGTCCTTTATGAACATCATTTTACCCGTACACGGTGTCACAATACTCATTACATATTTAATTTATTCATCAAACATGTCTACTTTCACCAACAACATTTTATCAGAATTTGTAGTTAATGTAAATAAGAATGTTTTCCAGCTATATCATATGTTGATTAATCATCAATCGATACCATTCTACTATTCCTTGACATGAGCCTTTCAAAGTTCACATTAGTGCGTGTAACATTCCAAGCTTGGTTGGATTAAAAGACTTTCTACAACTGCAACTACAAATTTCTAAGAGCAAAATAGGCTCCATAAAGAAATTTGACTATAAATAAGTTCCTTCACATTTGCGTCGTCACATTGTTATCCTTTACCTACCAGTTCCTAACCCGCAACCCCAAGATTTCTTATCATTGACAGTGTTGTTGCCGGATAATATATCAAAGTTTGACTTCCTTATGGAAGTATGCTTCTCTGTTCATTTTATTTTTGGATCGCTATTTCTTACAGGTTACATAAAATGTGTTCAACACCAACTTTTTTCTTCTGTGAATTAAATTATAAATTGTTGAAATCTGCTTTCCCCATAGTGAAGGTGATTCCAATGCGGGTTGTTTGTGCAATGTATAAAAGTCTGCTATTACTTCATCTACATATTGATTGTACATAATCATTCCATATTGTCTCATAAAACTCTTTCAGCTTCATTTTCTTATCAATGTACTTGACAAAGAAGGTGCTTATGCTCTCCGACCATTGAGTTGTTGATATTCTATCCATAAAGTTGCCTGTCATGTAAGCTGGAATTCATTTTTTGCAGACCTCATACAGTGACTGAATTCATTCATTCTCTTTCTGATCAAATTGTCTAACCATCTCCCACCCTCTTAAATCAAATTGCTCATCAGTTACCGACTTAAATGTACACTTGCTGAATCTTTTCATAAATTTCTCATGCAGTATTTGTACGTGGAAAAGTATTTCCATGATTATTTCCAGAACATGAAATCACAAAATAGTGACTTCAACATGGGAAAACTTCTTCCATAGCTAATTTGAGTGACTTATCTTGAACAGTGATCATCACTTTTGGAGCTTGCCAACCCCCTACTGTAAGTTGTGTGTTCATTAACGACTCCTTCTCTGAAAGCTTATGAGATTCTTTCATTAACATTATTTTACCTGCACAAGATGACTGAATGGTCATTTGGCACGCTATATACACTCAAACCTTATACCGAAGAACAACCACTGTCGTGTTTTCTTTTGATTGCCCTCATGTAACATGCATAAGTGCTATGACAGTTAAAATACACATATCTTTATTATGTAACACACTTGTATCCCTCATAATTTTATGAGACTGGCTGCCTATTTAAAAAATTTGTATTATTTTCAATTAAAATGCTAAATTTCTATAACATATGAATTGGAAACATCTTTAAGAATATCTTCCAATCTCAGAATCCAACAAAATTGGTGAAGTAACCATTCAACCTTAACTTTACATGGGCCTGTGAAACTCCACGTTTTTATCCCAAAAGTACCATTTGTTAGAGCATCTTAAAACTCTCTAAATTTGAAATTAGTAAATTGTATGCTTAAAAAAGGTTACTCGGCCGACTACAACTTAAAATATGATCATCCACGTTTATAACATGTGTATAATCAAAGTTCTTTAATTTAAAAATATCAAACAAAATAGAGTATTAATAAAAAAAATTTGCACACTAAATCCCACAATTTTAAATTACATTTTTATGTGGTATGAGGATGAATCAATAAACTATTGACAATTAATCCATCATAGTATATCATTTTATTCAAATGTTTCCCAACTTTTGACAACAACTATTAAGTCAAGAGGCAAGACAATTTCATGGACTATTTTTCTATCACCCTCTTTTCCCTACCTCTACATGTAATTGGATCAGGTAGAGTTAGAATAAAACGTTAACAACTAAATGGTTTTCTTTACCCTAAGTCCAATCTATGCAAAGGCCCATGCCTCCTTTTTTTTTGTAAACCTCACAAGTGTCTTTTAAAGTAGAACATCATAGCATCGGTATGACTATGCAAGCTTAGTTTGGTTAGCTCAATAATATATATGTTTAAAATCAGGGCAATTCAATCCCAAAATGGAATAAGATTTCAAACCAATAATTAAACCTAACTACCTATTTAATATTACAAACATAACTCTACGGGCTGTGACTAATGAACAATCGATGCTATTCTCAAAGAATATCTCTACCTAAGCACAACGCCTACACCTAACAGTTGTTCCAAATTGTGCCTCTTCAAAATTGTGCTTCCAAATAATTATATCTTGCAATTCAGTGAGCTTCCAAAACCAAAATAATTATATCTCATCCGAAAGGTTGCAAACCTCTTTTAAAACAATGCTATTCTCAAGAATGTATCACTTCCTTACATCTCGTGCTAAACACAAGGCCTGCACATAACCGTTGTTCCAAATTGCGCCTCTTCTAAATAGTGCTTCCAAAAAGTTGTGTCCCATCCGAAAGGTTGCAAAACTCTTTTAAATTCACTCAATGTCTATATAATGCCTTGCATACTCCAAGATACCCTTCACATTAACCCCTCTTTGTCTTCTTTTAAAAAGAAATAATTGATCTTTGTTTAATGTATAGTTGTTTCAAACATATGGCCTATTCACTTCTTTCAGATTTAAATACTATTAGGGATGACCGGTTGGTTAAGGCACTAGTTTGATGGATGTGGGAGTTTAAAAACTACAACAAAAGCAATGATATGATAAGTACGGACATTATACTTATTGACGAAAAGGTAATACTCATTTGATTACAACTTTATACCACATTGTTGGTCAGGTTATTGCCGATGCACTTACCAACTAACATATAATAGGGAACTTTGGTACGCAATAATATGGAAGAATCAAGTAAATCTGGTTAGTGCTAATGTAGTCCAAGGATTTGTGATCATTGTCAGGAATTTTAAGGGTGCTGAAAGTATGGGTGAATACAGCAGGTACAATCTTATGTTCAAAGTGAGGAACTCCCGTACCTTTGATTCGATCAGTTTTCTAGGAAAGAACCTCCCGAATAAGGATTCTTCGAAACAATCCCATCTTGGAGGTGATGCATCCTAAGCTTTTCTCTGCTTCCAGTGATCAAATCATGTTCTAGCCACACTCGTTAGTTTCTATGCATCCAATTCAATTCTCTCAGCATTAACCACATGCATTACCTCAAACAGTTTCTTCAATTCTTCTACAATGTGAATATAACCAATAATCACATTTGGTTTATTATTACTCGAGGTATCAACCCCTTCTTGACTAGATCCTCTCTTTTTACCAACTTGGTTGGTTATTACTTGACTTAACATTCGTATAGCTTCCCGGTATCCGGTATTTGTAAACTCTCCTTGGGGTTGCACATTTGGTTCATTTAGAACCTCTTGTTCCTACACATTTCTTCGGGATGGTAGACCTCTGACTTCTCTTCGTGGAAAATGAATTAGAGAGAGGCTTTAGAGATAAATTTTACGCCCGAAAAAATACTAAAAAAATAAAACATTCCTAAATGTTTTAGCCTCCTAATCCTAGATGTGGCGTTCTTCACATGTGTCACATCCGTGGAGCACCCTCTAGAAGTAACATGACGTATTAGACCTTTCAGAGGTCTTATACAAGTCCATAGTTATCATTCATCGCATTTGTCATTGTAAATTTAGCGGAAACTTTAAAACTTATCATATTACATCATATGCTAGAAAACATCACTTCATTTATATATAAAGTATCATATTACATACTTAGACTCTAAGTTTCTTTTCCATCTTAGACTCAAAAATATTGGAGTACATTAGGGACACGACCCTTAAAACATAATCATAAGTATACAACATTATAAAACATTACAGTAAACATAAGTAGGGAATCCTTGGAACTTAAGGACCCCATTCCTTAAGTATAGACATCTTTTAATCATCCATAACCTACATTTTGTACAAAAAGTACAAATTAATGGAAATAGTACAAGAATGCACCAAGTATGGAAACCATGCAAAACATGCATTTAAAAGTGACATTTTCTTGAAAACATACTTCACGTATTTTTGGGTAAATCTTTATAAAACCTTTGGATAATTTCATTTATATCATTCACATACTTCATATAGACATATTCAAATTCCAAACATCATAAAAACTCACATATAGAATTTAAGTCATTTTTGAGGTAACTTTACAGTGAGATCTTTTACTTTACAGTGAGCTATATTTTTTTTTAATCACTAACTTCCCAAGTAACCCTCTAGTGATACTTGGTGCAACGCATAACCTTACGCTACAAAGAAAGCATACATACAACCTACAAAAGTCATCACATATCATCATATAAGTATAACACATTGCAAGTCACCTTCAAGTCAAGGTCATAAGACATTACAGTAAGCTCTAGTCATTATGCACATATATTTATTTTGCTTCACCTAGAACCTTATGAAACCGTACTCATAATCCTACTATAGGTCTACAAGTGCAAGTATATGTGAAGCCCCATAACCTCACACACACTTAGTAAACCTATCATAAGACCACAAGTCTTAACACCCAATTCATATATCAACATAGCAAGTGAGGAAAACTTCATTTACCTCAACAACCTTCATCATATAGTCATTAAGACCTAAATAGTGCATATCATCTCATACTATAGACACTAACACAATGTGATTCAAGAGAACCACATTCATAGACACATGCATTTAAGCACCTTCCTAGGACTTCCCTCAAGTGTCACTTGTGCATTCAATAGGTGAAGTCCCATACCCCTACCTACACTAAGAAACTACCCTTATATTATCCTAGTTAGAGTCCTTACTTTACTTCCATTGTCCGTTTTACATTAGGAAAACTATAGCCTTAACCAACACTAAGAACATGGGTGCTAAACATGGAATTTGGTGTTGTATAGCGTTACACCAATGGAATGTGTTCCATTTAGCCAAAGTAGAATTTTAACATACATCCTAGCATCCTAAGTGAGTTCACTTTGCTAGATCGTATGTGGCTAGCATAGTTTATGGAACTAAGATATAGGTATAATCCCTATACATGCCATTTGGTAATTGGGGCCTCCTCTCATGAGAAAACATGGGTGAACTTTCCTCAAAGGGAAGCCACCACCTCATGTGAATCCATAGGTGAGTATTCCTATAAGGGAAGTCAACACTCTATATGGAACAAATGTTGAATATTCCTCAAAGAGAATTCAACACCTCTCATTGTCAAGTTCACTCGGTGCTAAGCTAATTTATTTAAAATCCTTTATTAACATTCTTCATAAAATATAGGCTTAGGATATTTGTTAGTCATATGCTTATAGCATATTCAAGCACGTATCTAGTTTTAGAGTATTCTTGGTCACACCTTTCAAGGCCTCTCTATTTAATAGATCAACATTCATGTGTGTGTACTTATATGTGAGAAAACCTTTCACATAACACATAAATGTCACACATGTTCATATATCAATACATAAGTCTATAGGTATAACTATATTAGCAATCCTTTTCATATAAACCCACTAAGTCACTATGCACGTTCATACTTCATCATATTATATAAGTCATATTCATAACATGCCCATGCATTCATTTTCATGTACATAAAAACCAATTCTAGGAACTATCCTATTACGGTACACATGTGCAATGAATAGACAATGTCACATACCCTTGATTATACTAGTATACCAATAAAGTCATCCTAGTTAAGGAATACAGAGCATACTTCACATACATATATTTTACATGCATAGTAGTAGACACTAGTGAATATGAGAACAACCTTTCGTTAGACACTGTGATCTTATACATCTTGTAAGCATGTATGAAGTGTGAATGTGTATGCACATTGGCCGACATGATAACATAGTGGCTATCAACAGCACATTGAGGATGCCACCCTCTTAGACCATAATACACTTTCAAGCATAGACCACACAACACACAATAGCATAGAAGGCAAGTCAACTTAATATGCATTCATATAAGGGTACATAGGTAACGGATTGTTAACCATTTTAACTCATCAATAGAAGATCCTACACTTTAGATCACAACTAGAATAGAAAAGTAGGCATAAGCTTCACATAGTATGATCATCACAACCATACACTCATATATTCATCAATTTTACTCAAGACTGTAATCCACACATATATAATGACGATAAAGTAAAACCCACCACCATAAGTGGAACATACCACACAATGCCTATACAAGACTTCATCAACTACCGATACTATAAGAAAAGTAGAGAGGAAAAGTCATTCTTACCAATTCATCAACCTTTGATCATCATTGATAAATACACTTTTTCATCAACAATTAATGTATAGGTAATTATCTATATGTACTTAAATCATAAAAGAAATCATGCATAAGCCATTATAAGATCATACTACAACATGTACACTACATCACCAATACAGTATAAAGTAGAGAGACATAGATCACTTACTAGTATTCCTTGCTTTGATCATCATAATCAACATTCATAATATACCTCTAATACCAATCTAGGGCAGTATCTAAATACATAATAATTAATACAAAATTATGCTTCATCTACCCTAAATTGAGATCACATTGCATACATAGTATTATCAATCGATCGACTTGAAGAAACTAGATCAATGCATGCCAATACTTCTTTACTTTGATCATACAAGATTCCTATCCATAATTCAAATATGATATTAACCTAAAACATTAGCTATAATCATCTTCACCTGATTGATTTCAACATTTAATCATTAAAAGGTCAATGCTAAAGTGAACTCCTAAAAATCTAAACTAGGCATGTTCAAATCTTCATATATTGATCCACATGGATCATTCATCCTCAATTCATCATGGATTTACGTAAACAACAGTAGATATAACCAATTCAACATAATAGAACAAATCTATCAATAACAAGCCACGATCTTAATGCCCATGCAAGGGCTAAATCGATTTTGGGAAGGGACATGGGTTCACAATGCAATTGGATTGTTTTTCACGTTAAAACCATCACATTATCATCAATTCATAATGATTAAGACATTAAAAACATTTTGAGAAAGAACCCATGACTAGATTGAAAGATTGAGACTTTGATCATGAAATCTCTTTAAAAACTTTGAGATCAACTCTCTGAATGGATGGCTAACTAGAGATGAAGGATCACCATACATTTGTTTAGTTGAAAACCTCTAAAAATTTATGAAGAAATCATAGAAATCCAAGCTCCAAGCTGCTGTTGAGCTTCACCTTCAATGGAGGTTTCTAGGGACAATATTTTTGGGGGGGAAGTCTAATTTGTGTAGAAGGGATTGTGAATGGGCTGATCACGTTTTTGATATATTATATACACAAAAAAAATAGCTAAATAAATCAAGTAGGGTTAATTTAGGACATGAGGTGAATTTTCCATTCACCCCTTTAATGAAACGGTCGCATGGCAGAAATTGCAGGCCACCATCGACGGCTAGTTGGTCTATCAACGGGCTTTCTGTGGATTCATTCGATTGGACCTTCGCCTGTTCTTGGGTTGATCCTTGCCCAGGATAAGTTTCCATTGATGAGAACTCATCAACAGTCCGTTGTTAAAACAACTACGCATCGTTTGGTTCAGTCAGTTGACACTACCAAGGCAGTGTCTCAATAGTCCTTGGATGCATGTGGTCCCTTTTACGGGGTCCTTGAGAAGTGTACCCGGACGATTTCAACTTAAATATGTACATTTATAAGTAAAGGAATTTATATGAAATTTTCACCCAAAATTCACACATAAAATACGTGCAAACATGCTAGGCCCCATCAAGACATACTTGAACGTCTCAAGGGCTAACTTTCGAATGTATTAGACGTTCTTGTACGTTTGACCTCTAAACTTCAAGAAACTCCATATATTGCCTATTAACATTATTGTAACTCATTTTCAGACTTCACAATCTCATGAAATATAAATATAAGCACGTATAGACACATAGGTTACTAGTTATCGAATGTCTTTGTCGTCCCTTGACGTTTTACTTCCAAATAACCTCAAACTTTGCACACATCCTCAAAACCATATTATAAGTAATTTTAGGACTTTATAGCCTTATTACAAACATGTTAGTATTTAGACACCCTAACTCATTTTTGGGGTCTTAGAACACAGATGACTAAGACTCTACAGAAACAGCTTCATAGACAACCTTGGACTCTTAAACTCTGGGCTCTGATACCAAGTATGTCACTCGTGGAGCCTACACCTTCGACGTGGCCAGCACCCAACGACTATTTTTGGCCTTTTGCGAACCCTTGGACTAGCTTACTTAACTCAGTGGAAGATTATGCTAAACTCAAATAATGAATTAAAAACATTTTCATAAGAAAACTTAATAACTTGTCTTGGACAAAAAGATACTTTATTCTCAATACTGTAAAATACACAGTTTAAGATAAATGATACTCCAACACAAAACTACTACAATGTCTACAAAGCCTCTAAACTGACTGATATGGAAGTTGGGACAGACCTCACAACATCCTAAAACTAAACTAGTAAAGCAAATGAAAAGAATGTCCTCTGGAATGAAAGGAGTCTCACCACTAAATTTGGAGCTCAATCTGGATCAACGAAGTGCCTCTTGCGGATCTTCATTACCTGTGTCTGCATCATAAAATGATGCAGGCCAACTGGCATCAGTACATTGAACTTACTGAACCCTTTAGCTTTAAAAAGATCCTTTTTGTAAATAATATTCTCCTTTTATGTTCAAAATTCTTTTGAAACTATTAGTTCCCTTTTTAAATTAAATGTGAGAATTTTACAAAGATTTAGGTAATACTTAGTTCCCATATAACTTTTGAGAAATGGACTTGACTCTTACTCTTTACTTGACTTGAACTTAATTCTAAGAAAATACTTAGTTCCCTTATAGTTTTTGAGAATTTAACTCAACTCTGTACTCTTTGCTCCAGTTGTAACTTGAGCCTTAAATCAAAGTTAAAATGATTGTTTAAGACACTTTGAAAGCATGAAGAACTTACATTGACTTGCTTCTTTACTTTTGAACTTGACTCCTAACTTCCTTGACTTTAATCTTGACTTTCCTTGAATTGAATTATGAGTTCAAGGTTAATGATATCATGTTTATGGATGATTTCATAATGTTTACATGTACTTTACATTGTTGGAATCAACTAGGAATGATGAGTACATCACTTAATAACTAGTATGAAAAGATAGGAAAAGAACAGGGTCTCTAGGGGTTCGTGGTGCTCTCAGAGGCGCGGATCACCAGAGCCTGACGGACAGAGTCTGTCCTGAGGGGTTATGGTAGGCACGGCGCCCCAAATCCTGTCAGGTATGTTTTCAAACTTTTCTGCTCAGATTTTCAACTCTAAACCTCCCAAACATCGACGGATCTTCCCCCAAACACTTAGAATCATTAGTATACTCAATATCCAATATATTAGACCCAAAAACAGTCCGGAAACATGAATCAAAACTACTAGATACGAACTACAATTCAACCAATAAATATTTCACAATTTTTCATCAAGAACTCCCATATTCAGCATTCCATATACACTAACTTTATGAATTTAAAAAAATTGGGTGTAAGTAAAAGGACCCAACACTGAATGATCTCACATACCTCGATAAGAATCACCCCCAACGAAATCTACACAATGATCGTGGCGTTTCGTGGTTAATTCTTGATCTTTCTCTTCTTTTCTCTTTTCTCCAAAGCCCTAAGCGTCCTAGGTTTTTCCAAAACTGATTTGGGACTTGGTTTTACCCCTAATATAACCATAAAATGAATTAGGAAATACTAGGTTGAAAATATAACTTTACCCTTACTCAAATCCGGATTGGAGTTTTTCCTCACTCGAACATCCCAACTTCTGAAAGACCTATCCACCTCATACAACATCGGACTTTTGAAAACTCGGTGGAAGTGGAAAGATGTTCCTAAGGTAATTAAATCCATATAAATAACTCATACCAACTTCTCCTAAGCTGGAAGTTATAACCGTTTGAAAATGACCAAAACTTACTTTTGAAAGCTGGAAATTTTCCAGATTTCCCTACTTACTCCCAGAATTGGTTATTCTTGGATTCATAGATTACTCTTAGTTAATTTCATTTACGAGATGTTACAATGGTGTCGCAAAAAAAATGAACTCCTCCATAAAAAAAAGAAGAAGAAAAAGAGGAAAACATTGAAAATAAAAATTTATTTCACCACCTCTTGTATGCACTTGAATGTAGTTGTTCTTTGAAAAATTTGAGTCTCCATTTGGTCAATACGAATGACTTGCATAATGCTCGCAATCGAACGAACATAAATGTAAGACTATAATGAACTCAAATGAAGTTGCATAGATAATTTGTGCACTTTTTGCATCTCGTTGTGATTAGCCAGTTATGGATTTGAGTTTCTTGCGAGAAACATTGAACACTAGTAAATGTGTGGAGTCTTGTTTGACTTTTGTGGCAATGCCTTGAATGATGAACATATCGTGTACCATGTATGATGACACCTAAAATTTGCTCTGTTGATCCAGTTTTTTAAGTTATGTAATCCAGTTATATGACATAGAATATTGTAAAGAGTGTGAACCAATTTGACATAGACCTCTTTGTGACTTACCTTGTGACTATACAAATCTCTTTTGAACACCCTTTGAGCCTTGCCTTTATTTGGAAGAAACTTAAAAAAAAACATGACCTTTCTTTATGCACTACCAATAATTCTCTTGATTTGTGGTTGATTGAATAGCCAACTTATGCTAAAAGCCTAAGTTAGGGGTGTGGTTAAAAGAGAAGGCAAGTCAAGAATTGCAAGGAAGTATCCCTTAACCCTTGGTGTTTGGAAAAAAATTGAACCCCCCCCCATACAAAAAAAAAGAAAAAAATAAGAACAAAAGAACGAAAATAAAAATCGTGAAATAAAGTAATGGGGTTTATCCGAACAATCCATGAAATGTGAATAAAGGGATGACTTATGAGCACAAAAGAAAATATGAAAGAAGGAAAAAGGAAGTGTTGTGAGTACCATATTTTTTGAGGATAAAAGTCATTGAGACCACACCTTTGCACTCAATCTCATTACGAGCCTTGAAAAGACCTTTTTGTTCTTGAATGGGCTGAAATGAAGGTTGATTGAAAAATACGGACAAACCTATGGGTTAATATGTTCATTGCGTTCATCTTGTGAGTGTCAGCGTAGAAACTAATTCCAGAACTCTAAATTGTGAATCATTGTGTGTGACTATGGAATAATTTTTTTATGTGAGGGTATTTGAACACTGTTGTTGAGATTGAACACGTATTTGAAGCAAGTACCGTGAGCTTGAAAATTTTGATAATGGTGTATCACAACTTGAGTCTTTCAGTGCACAATTGATCCTTGCAAGAGTAAGTTGAGTCTTGTTGTGTGCATTCATGATTGAGTCCTGTGTAGAACTATTTGAGACATCCTTTTTGAATAGCTGAACTTTAGTATTAATTGAGGACAAGAAAAACTTCAAGTTGGGGGTGTTGATGAGTCCACGATTGGGACTCATTTTGGGCTATATTTTGATTGGTTTAGTGTCCTCAAATACACTTATTGTCTCAATAACTTATGAAATACCTTGAGTTTCCGGTATTTAGACTTAGATAAAAAGGTGTGGACAAAATTGCACAAAAAATGAAGAAGGTAGTTGAAAGAACGATGAAATGAAGACTTAAGGAGCATCGAACCCCTTCGGCGAGTCACCAAATGGTCTTATCCTCGCCTAAAGTTTCATTGAGATGAGCCCTAAATGAAATGATCAAACGGATGGTAAAAAGGAGCAGTTAACGTGTCGGGGAGAAGATATGCGAAGCAGTACTATGTCGCCGAATGATCAAAAATACGAAGATGCTAAAGGCTAATGCAAAATGGATAACGAATATACCAAAGGGCGGTGATCCCAAATTACTGTTCCGAGTGGTCGTTCGCAGTATAACTTTTTGAAAACTATAAATACTCATTAATATATTTTTGTTTGAAATTAAAATTTTTATCTTTGAATAGTATTTTTCAGACTTTGTTTCTGTTTTGTCTTTTTAAGAGCTTTCGGGAGACTTTGTTCTTGAACCTTCAAGGCTCACAACATCAAGAAATTGGAAGTGGGTCTTGAAGAATCTTCATCCTTAGCTCATGTAGAGCTATTTTCTATCCTACCTATTTCAAGGAAACGACTTTTGGTATACTATGTGTAGTTAGAACCTCAACTCTTTGGGGTGTGACTATGTCAATATGAGTTAAATTTACTACTGGGTCTTGCTAATTAGTAGTTATTTTACTGTTCAAATGTGATTTTTTTTAGTTTTTTAGTTTGAACTTAATGAAATTGTAGTTGCAAATATGTTTTATCATCGTATCTCGGGCTTCAGACCAAAACTACTAAATCGATAGGCGATTATTATTGGGTTGTTATGGATTCAGGTTGGGAGTGTGAATACTAAACCCTCTCCGACACTTTAAGCTTGAGAGAGTGAATGGGCTATGGCGAAGGCTATGCATAATAGCGGCTTCTCGGTGTTCGAGAGAAACCGAGTTGATAGGGGGTAAGTTGCTCTAAAGAGAATTTACCCCCACTAAGGCCTAGCGTAGTCACAAATTTTCAATAATTTATTAGTAATAGCATGCACACGGCTGTTAATTTAATTTCATATTCCTATTACATCCCAAGGATCCAATATCCCTATTATTCTCTCTTATTTTTGTTGTTTTTAGTGGTAACTTGCCTACAAAACTTTCCACTTTTAACTGACACTTGTGTCACCCCTTTTGATTTACTGTGTTTTCAAAATTGATAATTTCTGTTAGCTATGACTAGCATGAGTTAATCTTTATTTGGCTAATTTATTCTTAAAACAACTCATTTCACACTCTACCCCAACACCTGGACTAACGATCGTCGACACTTATAATTTGATGAAAATGTCTTTGATGAAGTTGATCAATCCTACTCAATTATTCGTTGATATTATATACAAGTTACACAATTACATTATAAAACCTACGAAAACGACATGTATTACAACTCAGACGTGGTTGTGTAATTATACCTATAAGTTAGTGAATGATGGTAATTAATTCAAATTGTATCTATGTTACCTATTTAACTAGTATATGTTTACTTATTCGTGTAATTTTATCTATTGAATTTACTCCTTTCTTCTAGCAAAATACTTATATTTTAGTCTAACTATTACTACCCTAAGTCCAAGTCCATAGAAATTCATTACTTTAGTATTTATCCACCCTACCTCACATAAGAAAATTACATTCCCTCTTAATTGAATAATTTTGTTCGTGTAATAATAACTGGTGTTGCTTAAATGTTTGATTAAATCGACAATAACTTTCTTATGGATTGTTCATGTGATAGTTGTGTGTTTATCGAGATACCTATATCCTAAAAATATTATTACTTTCATAGTGAAAGAACCTAAAATCCTAAACTAGAACAACAATAACCAAATTGACAATTATTTTTTTCATTTGATTTTGTTTAATTTTAGAAATTTAAAAGCCAACTAAATTTGATTGATTTTCACCAATAACTAATTCAATTCGAACCAGGAATACCCCTATTACAACTGTAATAAATAATTATACTAAGATGAAATATATTACACTTTATTGATGAAAATATTAGATTAAAAGATGATTCCATATACCAGTTCGATATCCAATCTTTTATTTTATATTTCTCTCACTTTCCTCAATAAGTATTTAATTAATTCATACATACTGATGATAATATACTAATCATAGTTTTACAAAATTCAAAATAGTATTGCATAGATCACTTGTAATTATCTTACAAGTAATCTGATTGTATATATATTTCTACATTCGATATATCGTCAAATAGATTTATAATCGATAAGGATTTAACACATGGAAGATAAAAAATATTAACACATGGAACATATGTATATTCTCATGATCACAAAATTACACATTGTTCCAAAAACAATCAAGTACTGACATTACGGTAATAAATGGATTTTGAGTCTAACTATTCCTTATAAGGTAGCTCATAAGAAGTAGATATTTGAACGCCATAAAAGAAAGCCGCATATCCCTATTTCATCTAATGTGAAACTCATCAACAATTGCATATTATAAAATATACGTACTCATAAAATTAAGATTAGGTCTTGAAAAATGTACGTACTTATAGAATTAGTAATTTTGTTTAGAACATTATAATCTTTTATAAATTAGGATTCAACTACTGTAACGACTTGAAGAACAAAAACACAAAAAAAATGAACTTCAAAAATTGTACGTACTAATAAAAATAGAGTTTAGGTCTTGAAATAATGTAACTTCTAAAATTATGGGTTAGATCTGTTGTATTTGCAAGGCCTAAAACATCAATACGATGAACTTGAAGAAAATATATGTACTAATAAAATTAGGATTGAAGTCTTAAATAATATAACTTTTAACAAATTAGTGTTTACGTATTGTAACTTCAAAACCTAAAACACCAAAACATTAATTCTAAAAAAATATATACGTACTAAGCATATTAGTATTTATGTCTTAGTAAAATACAACTTATAAAAAATTAAGATTAAAGTATTTTAACTTCAAGGTATAAAACATCAACAAATTAAAACAAAATTTTTAAAAAAGTACATATTAATAAAATTTGATATAGGTCTTGATAAATAGTAACTTCTAATAAATTGTGATTTAGGTCTCGTAAATGAATATCAAATATAGGATATAATATATTAATTTTAAACGTTGCATGTAAAAGATATTTTTGTTCTATAAGTATGGATTTTGGCATGCATCCACGATCCATACTAATTAACTAAAAATATTTTAACTAATAAATTTCAAATCCATTAAATTAAATGTCTTGTGATATACTATCAAATTTAAACCTATTGTTTAAATTTTGTATCTGTCATTGAGCTCAAATTGATATAGCTAAAGCCTTCAAGATAGTTTTGTCATTCAACATTAAATTTATTCATATTTCCTTCTTGGAATGAAAACTTTTCTAATAAATGTTTGTGTCCCAAAATTCTCACTTACCTTATCTTCCCTCTATATATAAGAATTAATCCCCAGGGTTTACTTTTTGCTGCTTAAAATCCACAACAACCTCCAATGACATACATCTACATGAATCAGGTAAATCAATTTTCCTCTTCTTAATTTGTTCATTTGTACTATTACTTGGGGTTCAAATAGTTGTTCATAGTTCTAATAGAGTTTTATGTTGAAAATTTGATGTTGTGTTCCTATTTGATGAGTTTAAATGCTTTGATATCCTTTACTTGATTTAAGAGTGTTCTAAAAACAAGATTTTCTATCTCCAGAAGGTACGGGCAAGGTTTAGGTATGTTAATCTTTTTAGATGAGTTTATTTCGGTTAAATTAACATTTTTCTAAAGCAATTCTACTTCTTAAGCTTTCTCTGAGCCAAGGGTTTATCAAAACAATCTCTCGTGGTTAAGGACGCAAATAACTTATGCACTTCATATCAAATAATTTATAAAAAAGTACTTTTGGAGAAAAACAATTTGTGTTTTGTGTTGTATGTGCTCAAAAGGACTTCTTATTTGTACCACACACCTCGAAAGTATAGAAGAGTCTATTCAAATAGGGTACTAGAAACGTAAGAATTCCTTTTCTTCCAAACTTCCTTATATTTCTTAAAAATTTCATTGATTACATCTATCAAGAATGCAACAATTGTGAATGGAATATATTTCCACGATTAAAAAGAATGACTACAGAGAAATTGGCTTGTCTAAATTGTTGATCATTAAGGAATCTCCTAATTTAAATAAGGAAACTAACTGTGTATCCCGTTTACATTCTCTTTTCTTATGTTGTTTCTCATTTATTCTTGCAGGTTCTCATTCTTGGTCCCTCTTGTTGTCGTCATTTTCCTTATCCTTCAGCCTAGGTTCATCTTTCCGAAGTTTCTCTATGAACTTTTATTATATTTTTCAGCTCATACACATTCTTTGTAATGAGATGTGAAGGTTGTAGAAACTTGAAGTCTTCATCCATATCGGTTTCAGTCTGCATTCTTTAGTTATTATTGGTTAGTTAAACATTATCAAATGATCTTAACTTCCGATACAAAAATCAGAATATCAAAATAGTTGCATTACATTGGTCCAATTTGGTTCTAGTTCGAGATATTGAATACCCTTTGGTATAAAGGTAACAAGAGCACCAAGAGGATAAAAATCTACTTTCTCTTAGTGCACAAAGGGAATACAAGATTTCTTACATAAGAACACAATGGAAGGAATTCTATTTCCTCCTCGTGCTCTTGTTACCTTTGTGCAAAAGGATATTCGTTATCTCGAACTAGAAACAAAATGAGCAATGTTATGCAAACATTTTGATATTCAGATATTTTTATTTGAGATATAACTCTTTTGATAACTCTGACACTAATCAATAATAACTATGAAATGCAAAATAACCAATATGGATGAAGATTTCCAACTTCTACATCCTTTGGATCTCGTTACAAAGAATATATATGATCTCCAAAATATATTTTTAAAGTATGAACAAATGTTTATGTCCCAAAATTCTCACTTACCATATAATCACTCTATATATTCAGATGTAGAAGTTAAAAGTAATCCCTAGGGTTTACTTTTTGGCCAGTGACAACTGACAGCAACCTCCAGTGACCTACATCTATATAAATAAGGTTAGTCAATTTTCTTCCTCCTAATTTGTTCCTTTGTACTACCTTTTATGGTTCAAATCATCGTTCATAGTTCTAATAGAGTTTTATGTAAAGAATTGGATGGTGTGTTTATATTTGATGAGTTTAACTGCTTTGATATTTGTTACTTGATTCAAGAGTGAGTTTGGAAACAAGATTATCTATAAGGTATGGGTGAGGTTTAGGTACGTTGTTATTGTTAGATGAATTTGTTCTATGAAGTTAACATTTTTCTGAAACAATTCTAGTGCTTAAGCTTTTTCTGATCGAAGGTTTTTTAAAAAAAAGTCTCTCTTGATTAAGGACGCAAATAACTTATGCACTTCAAATAAAATCATTTATAAAAATGTACTTTTGGCGAAAAATAATATGTGTTTTGTGTTGTAAGTTCTCAAAATGAATTTTTTTGGCCAAACAGCTCAAATCCTTTATAATTTATGCACATGTTCTTTTTTTTGTTTGTTATTTTAGGCTCCAAGAAGCCTATACCCAAATAGGCTACTAGAAACTTAAGAATTCTTATATTCTCTCATTTCATTGCTCCCCAGTTTTTGGTCTTGGGTGCATTAGGCCTAACTTGCCTTTTTAGTCTTCTCTTCCTTTTCAAACACACTAAAGACCAGAAACAAGGCTAAAAATATGGTGAGTGCTTTACCTCGCTGAATGTTCGTACATAAGGGGAAAAGTAGGTCACGAAAAAATTAACATACGAATATTACAAATAAGCATACATCTGACTTGGTGGAAGCAATCATACTTACAATAATATGTTAAGAACTAAACACATATATTTTATTTTCTCCATTTGTGCTTTGCTCTTAAAGTTCCAACAAACTTCAACCCCAAAAGTTGAGTTGAAATTTGGGAATGATTGCAATCCGGCCTGTAATCCCCTTGCTAGTAAGAATAATTTAAAGAGATATTGCTTCACTTTAACCTTCATGCAAATGGATTCTTGGTGTGCGATGAGCCCACAAAGGGATCTAATGTATTGCACATAAACTTTTGTTTCTATAAGCTTACTGGTATTGTTTTATTGTCTGTTTATGAGTAGTTCATTTAATGCTACAATGAATGTGTAGCGTGTTGAACGCGGGAGTCTTCTTTATAGCCTAAATACTTCCATGTAATGGATGTGAACTCATTATGTCTAGTAAAATTAAGGAATTCTTAATAAATAAGTGTTCTCAAAGGAGATGTCCTTTGGTGAATGGCGAGGTGAGACTCAACCTTTTCGCCTATTACCAGCAAGGCGAGGCGACCTCTAAATGACGCGCAAAGGCGAGGCAATGAAGAGTTGTGAGTGGGAGGTGAGGCGAGCCAATAAAGGCGTTAATTTTTTAAAAAAAATATATTTGCCTGATTTAGTAATTAAAAGGTAACATTACAGCTTATTTGGATTTTTGGACAAACAGGAAAATATTTTCTATTTTTTCTCTCCAGTTCATAGTAGCGACTCTCTTCTCGAGCTTCGCAATCTCCAAGTGGTACTTCTTCTCTCTTCCTCTTCAATTCTTCTTTCTCCTCTGCTGCATGACCTTTAGCAAGTACATTTTTAGCAATTGTTTTCTTCTTCTTCTTCTTCTTCTACTTCTTCTTCTTCTTCTTCTTTCATGTGTTGTCTGTTGTATGAACACTCTTAGTTTTTTCTTATGCTCTATTATGTATATATTCAAAAGGGAACGTGCATTGTCGCGCGTCAGGGCTAACCCTTGTTGCATTTCTCCATCTAAAAACTTTTACCAATACCTAATACCTATTCCTTTTATTTGGGTGGGGATGTGGGGGGCGGGGGGGTGGAGTGAGAATGACGTAATTGTGTATCTTTCTCCTGGTTCATCAAAGTTTTGTATCCTTTTTGTTGATTTTTTTTTTGTGTTTTATTGATTAGGTACTCTTCCATTTTGAATCCAAAAAAAACTATTTACTCTTTTGTATATAGTCCGCGTGGTGAAACTTAGCTTGTAGGTCATTGGATAAATGAGTGAATGTATGGTTCGTGAAGGAGACAAAGATTATAAAAACATACAATGACAATGGCAGTATTTTTTAAGTGTATTGAATCAAGGAAGGAAACAAGGTTGAATCTTCTTTTGCAAATAACAAGGTTTTTGTTTTTTATATTTGACTGTAAAGGTTGAGGAATAGCACTTTAAAAGAACCTGGAAACACAGAGGAAGGAATTTCACAATTCAAGAAACTTTGTCGTGCAAAAATGGAAATTGTAGATATGTTTCTTTTGATATATCACACAGTGTCCAGTTTACCCACGGCACGCATAAGTTTAGATCAAAGAATGATTTGGTCGGCCCTAATTTTGTTAAACTAGTTCGTGTGTGACAAATAAAAAACCCGATCTACAATCTTCTTTCTGCAAGACAGAGTTTCTTAAATTCTGAAATTCTCAAGTCCTCTTAAAGTATTTCCTCAACTTCTACAATTGAAAATCAAACACACAAACCTTGTTGATTGCAAAAGAAGTTGCAACCTTGTTGCCTTCCTTGTTCCAACCCATGCACTTCAAAAGTACCATCATCGCCATTGAACTTTTTTACAATGTTGGCCTCCTTTACTGATCATATATTCATGCATTTATTAACTGACCCACTTGACAAGTATTTACCGCTTGGACAAAATGCAACAAAGTAACCAAGTTTCCTGGATTAAAAATGGTAGAGAACCAACTCAGTAAAAAAAACCTCCAAATGGAAGAGAGTTATTATTAGTTAAAGGGGTATCTCTTTTTTGAGATCTTGACTAAACTCCTGTTCAGAGTTCATATAGTTATACTTTGTGATTGTTTTTGTATCTTGGAAAGGATAAGTCAAGAAGATTACAGTTGAATTGGTTCAATGGTAACCATTTCAAGAAATGGAGGAGTAAATTACTTTTCTATTGAAGTGTCTGCTCAATATTTCTTATGTGTTAACTTAGACGAGTCCTAATAAAGTTGACAACACCTTCATAATTGATGATAAACTTATTTATTATCCAAAGAAAGTTAAAAAGTATGATGTTGATTCTTACGAGAGTCAGGATTTTATTCTTGATTGTCTATTATATTTGATAATTTTTATGATTATTATAATGTAACTTACTCTAATACAAAAAAAAATTAGAAAGCATTGGAGAGTAAATATGATATCGAAGAAGGCGGAGCGAAAACATATGTAGCTAGTAGCTTTTTCATTTTCAAATAGTGGACAACAAATCAATGGTTGATCAAGGTCAAGACTTTATAATGATTGTTGGAGAACTCTGGTCATTGACGGATCTAGGATTTGAAGGTTGTGGTGCTCTCATAGCTACAATGATGGCGACAAACTGTTCATTATGGAACTTCAAAATATAAAACTTAAACAAACGAAGAAGTCAAATTGGTGTGTGTGTGTGTGTGTGTATGTGTTTATATATATATATATATATATATATATATATATATATATATATATATATATATATATATATATTATTATTATTATTATAAGTTGGAAGCTCCTAACTCAAAAGTTGAATTACCATTTCACCTTTATTTTATCCATAAATTTAAATTAAATATTAATATATAATTAATTTAATATTAAATAATTATATTTAAATACATGCATCTAGACACAATATTTCAAATTCTAATTATTCAAATACTTAGTAATAGTTACATTATATCATACTAAATGCTAAAAATTAGAAGGTGTAAAGTCGAACTATGAAAAACAAAAATATTTCATAGAAAATTGTTAGAAATTATTTCATAGAAAATGGTTAGGAATATTTTTTAAAAAAATTAATAAAATCTCTATTCTTTCTCTATAATTACTGTAATTAAATGGATTAAATTTGTTATCCGTTCTCTATAATTAGTATAATTAAAGGTCTTGAATTATTAGTAAAAACAGTCAACTGTTCCTATCCGCTATATCTAAGATCTCTAACTTTTGAAAATTATCTTAAACAACTCTTGTCTTTTTCATCTTATTCTATAAATCTTTAGCTATATATGTGTACTATGAAAAAGTTTTTTTTTTCTTTATCACTTGCATGTTGATGTGATTCATTAGACAAACTCATGTACTTTTTTTTTGTTTTAGATATTAATATTTGTTTGATCCTAACTAGAATTACATTATGTATCATCATTTTATCTTTACCATTTTAGATGGTCTTTATTATTTACAGGAGAAGGTATCATCAAGAACTCTACTCCTTATATATTTGATTTTACTATATATATTGTTATAATTAAAGTCTTAAGAAGAATATTAATGTTGTATTTATTCTTATCTGTTTAATTTTTTGTATTTTTTACCAATTCATACTTCTATAATTCAATCTTTTATGAAATTATGAATGTTATTACTCTATTTTTATTAGTGCTAAAAATACTAATTTATGACTTTTACTCGTTTTAAAATGTACTTTTATAATATTTTTTTCATTATCCTTTCCTTACTGATATAGTTTCTTTAAGTAGCTATATATTTTTGTACTTACTGATATGGAGCGTAACGATAGATTATTAAGGAAAACTCATATAGATATATTCAAATTATTGAATGCTATAGTAATAATATTATTTTTCCATATTTCTTGCTTGATAGTCAATGTACTTTTCAATTACTATGAATTTTTTTTATGAATAAAATATAAATTGGTAAAACTAATATTTTTAATTTCAACATTTATATATAATAATTAAACTTTAAAATAATTATACGGGACAAACATGCAACGCACGTTTCGAAAACTAGTGTGTGTGTGTGTGTGTGTGTGTGTGTGTGTGTATTTATATATATATACCAGTTTTTGGAACGTGCGTTGCACGTTTGTCCCATACAATTATTATAAAGATGAATTATTATATAGAAAATGTTAAAATTAGAAATATTAGTTTTACTAATTTATATTTTATTCATTAAATAAAATTCATAATAATCGAATATATATATATATATATATATATATATATATATATATATATATATAAAACATAAGTTATAATACATATTTATACTCTAAGACAATTTTGCCATCTTAGACTCAAAATCATAGAATATAATAGGGACACGGCCCTTATCATTATAACATATTATCTAAGCTATTATATATACTTTGAATGAAACATAATATAGGAAAACCTTGAAAGATAAGGATCCCGTTTCTTCAACTTGGGGAAGCAATCCTATCCCTTCACTTTAAGAGATATCCTCTAGTCATCACCACCTAAACTTTGTGTAAAAAGATGAAGAAGAATGGTGTCAGTACAAGAATGCACTAAGTATGACAGCAAAACGATGCATTTAAATAAGACATTTTTATTTGAAATCACGCAATATGCCTTTTGAAAGCATCTTCATGAACATTGGCACAATTACAAAATACAATTCATACACAATATATAGGCATAGACACTATCCATGTCAATACACCAAGTTACATATATTTCTTTTAAAAGAAATCAATAATGTTCATAACATTATCTTCTTTTACGTTAACTAATTAACCCCCAAGTAACCCTTTAGTGATACTTGGTGCAGCGCATGAATAGTGTCCCATTACACTATCCACACTCAAGCATCACCTTAAGGCCACCAAAGTGAACACTCACATAACCTTCTAACACTTAAAACATACATATTCATATAACATAACCAAACATGAGAATCACCCTTCACATATAACCCAACACACTTCATGGTCCACATAGAAGACTCTTCTTAAGACCACATGAAAGTAAACACTACCAATTACATCACAAGAGGCAATAGTCAACAATAGCATACTTGGACTTCACTTCATAAGGACAACATAAAACCTTACTCACAATCCCACTCTAAGACTACTAGTACAATGTACATGTGAAGCCCTATAACCTTTCACACACTAAGTAGACTCAGAAAGAGACTACAAGCCTACCATTTATTCAATACATCAATAAGTCAAGTATAGACTACTTCATACATTTCAATTAAGACCTCATCATGCAGTCAACAAGACCAACATTATGCATATAAGGTAAGACCATATTAAATGGACTCATTAGGACTCATTCCATGAATTTAATCACAACAAGTAGAGGACACTACAATTTTATGCATAAGAAACATAAACATGATCGCATACATTAGAACACCTTCCTAGAACACCCTTCAAAAGCTACTTGTGCAATGCATAGGTAAAGTCTCATACCCTCACCTACACTAAGTAATTTCCCTTAGGTTATCCTTGTTAGGGTCCTTACTTTACTGCCACTGTCCGTTTTACTTTAGGGAAACTATAGCCTTAAGTCACACTAAGACCGTAGGTGCCTAAACATGGAATTTTGTGTTATAGAACCTTACACCCAAGAAAGGTGCTCTAACTTGCCAAAGTAGAACATTAACATCATGCTAGGATTTTAGGTGATATCAATTGCTAGATCCTATAAGGCAAACATAGTTTATGGATCTTGGAGGAATATATGGAAACCTTCTTTATGCCAAATGGGGCACTGTAGTTTTCCACCTCATGAGAACTATGGAAAACCTACCTTCCCATATTGGGAAGGGACACCCGTCAACTTTAAGATCACTCGTTACTAAGCTAAGTTCCCTGTATAAAAAGACATTATTATTTATTACTTTATAAAATAAGACTTTAGGAGATTGACTCCTCATATGCTTAGTTTATAGGTTATAGATGGGAGTTCATCCATCTAATTCATGTGAAAAGACCTTTCACATGGACATAGCATATTCAAGCACCATCTAGTTTGGGATACCCTTGAGAACACCTTTCAAGAGTCCCTCTATTTACTAGATCATCATACATTCATAATGGACATGTTTCGTGTGTGTGTATAAATATGTGTAAGCAAACCTTTCACTTAAATACCCTTAGAACACACATATGCATATTTCATTTAATTCATGCATAAGACATGTTCATAGCTTGATCATGCATTCATATTCATGTACATAGATCACAACCTAGGGGTATCCCATCAAGGCACTCATGTGCAATGCATAGACAAGGTCCCATACCCTTGTCCATACTAGTAAACCTATCAAGTCATCCCACTTAAGGGATACATATCATGTTTCATAGACATACACTATACAAGCATAGTAATAGACACAAGTGCATATGAGAATGCCTTTTCGTTAGACACTATGAACCTACACTACCTGTAAACATTCATGAGGTGCAAGTGTGTGTACATTGGTCAACATGATCATACAACACCCATCAACAACACAATAAAGCCGCCACCCTCTTAGACCACAATATACATTCATGTCCCCTAAACCATTGACAACTCACATATAGAGTAATAGGAACTATATACCACACACAACCACATTACAACATAGGAGACAAGACATCTTAGTTAATTGAATCTAAGACTCCTAATCATGTTTAAGATCACACATTCATGTAGAGATTCATAGGTATGGGTCATGCCACACAAGAGTAAGCAATCATCAATAGACCTCAACCATGTCAAACGTATAGAACCCTGACCCTAATATCTTCATTCACATATAGAAAGAATCATCAATATAACCTAGATCATGAACTAGCATTGGAGACTACACATAATACTTCACATTGTGTGATCATCATAACCACACTTTCAAGATACAGCTGCCTTCGAGCACATGATCACATTATATATAGAATGACAAGAAAGTAAGCACCGCCACCATAAGTGGACCATAATACACAATGTCATACAAGGCCAAGCATCTAGCAATTCTATAGAAAAATAGAAAGAATAGGGTCAACTTACAATTCCTCCAAGATTTGATCATCATTGATCAATTGCAATAATTCTACATCAATACATGTATAAAATAATAGATAAAGGTTACATTACATAGAAGAAATCATACTTTAAACAACATGGTTTAAAGATCACATTAGGTATACTTCTTCATCAAATCTCTAGAAAGTAGAGGAATATAGATCAATTTCCCCAATCCCTAAATCGTGATCATCATGGAAATCAGCCCCTAGCTTGAACCTTGAGTTTTCCCTCCTATGGAGGTTTAAGAGGATTTGAAAGAGAAGAGTGATTTGGGATTTTGATTTATTAATGCGTGTTGGGGTTTTGTCTTGGGAAAGTTGTTAAATATGTCATAAAAACAGTTTATAACCGCCTCCCCAATTTACCAAAACACTCTCATACTTATTGGGACTTTTAGACAGATTAAACTTTAATTTAAAACGACGCAACCGAATTTGGGAAGTGGCTGCGCGTCGTGGAGGCAGCCTCTGATTTTTCCTCACATAATATTTGCTACAGTGAACTTCGTGTAGGGCGCGTGACGCACAGGCACACTCTGTGATAGGCGCGCAACGCGAGGGCAGCTCCACATTCTGGTTCTGCACTCTTCCTTAGGGAACCTCTTTGTCCAACGTATGTGTCCTCCTTGGGGGCTCTTAGGGTGGTCCTCGGGGAGTCATACCCGAACGGTTTGACACTTAACATGGATTATAGGTTTTTCCCTACTGTTTTGGGACTTCAAAAACACATAAAAACAAGGCAAACATACAAGGACACACTAGCACGTCTAGAGACCAACTTTTGAACGTCTCGGATGTTCTTGGACGTTTAACCTCTGAACCACTTCAAATCAAGTATGCATACTATAAAACACTTGATTAATATATATTGAACACTTTTAGACACGTTTGGCGCTCTACCTAGCTTATTTCATTTTGATGGACCTTACAATAGCCCCCACATGGGAACATTCCTCCTTGAATGAAACTTAAATCATTTTAAGACACTTTCAAGGACTCACTGAACCATAATGAAGCTCACAACATTCAACATATCATCAAAAAAAGTCAATGCACTAAACTTAAAAGGAACACCAACTTCAACCCACTTTGCTCTCAATGCAACATAGGCAAGCAAAACCATTATTCACTCACTTTCTAAATACATAACACACATATGCTCCTTTCATGTTAATAGGAGGAACATCCTTCTCCTAAGCATAACATGGTATTTATATCTCATTTCTTTAAGAGGTCATTATGAAACAACCTTTAAGTCACCTATAGGTAGATTCACACCACTCAAGAAGCCCACAAGAAACTCATACTAGATGCACATAGGTCATGAGCAATGTTCATCAACAAAATCCTTATCATTTAGACTTGATACCATTTAGGTCATATTCAACCTTACCATACTTGGTTATGTTTAAGAAGGAACGTCCTTCTCCTCAACACACTTGCATGTCTCCTGAGTTCATACACAAGTAATGCACAAAGCTCAATTAATTTTAAAATGACAAATTCTCAAGTTTAACCAAAGCATGCTCATACTTCGTCCCTAATGAAGTTAAAATGGCAAATAACACCACACACATCACAAAAATACGAAGTGACTTCACAAAATTTTCAATCTCGAGCATGACCATAGTCTTCATAAACATCCATGAATTAGGGAAACTTCTTGCAATTTATAGGCACACATCAAGATCACTAGCTAAACATACCAACACCTCTTAAGAGTGAGCCTACATTAATACTTCCCACGTCATAAAAGTCATACAATTTTACGAAACTCTTCATATTTAATTTAAAGGAGACTCAATTTCTCATTGTGTGGTCCAATCACCACATCTTAAAAGTGACATCTAGCATGATCCTTATATTATCTCATGAAGTTTAATTCACAACTAACATCTATAGATGCACAATAAACATGAGAAAACATGAATTTGATCAAAAATCTTTTTACATGCATTTTAGAATCTTCAAAACATGACTTACATAGTGTCAATTAAGGAATACTTAACATACGGAGAAAATGCAACCTACACTTTTATGCAAGACTCCTATCATGAACAAGGTACTAGGAACTCTTTGGTTCAAGCTTAATTAGGAATAGAAGGAAAATATAGAAATATCTACAGTCTTACTACTCACATCACCATCCCCCACTTAAGGAAAATCACTGAAAATCATCTTAACTCCACCTTAGGAGAACTTTAGCTGGAAAAACATAGCAACTAGGCACATAACCCCTCTCTTGGGATCTAATCTTAAGCACACCCTCCATCAATATCACCTAAAGGTGACTTCCATCATAAAGAAGTTCCAAAGATCCCAACATAGGAACATCAAGGGCACTCAAAATCTTACCATCTAGACACATTATCCCCCAATTGGGGTAAGCCTAATCACATCATGCCCTTAAACACCAAGGTAAAGGCACGATAAACCAAGCTATATACTCTTCACACAATAAGGTTTAACATCATTGAGGTTTTTTTTCACTCTTAATCCCTTACTAAGGAGTCTACTAACTCAACCATCATCATTCCTCTAGGCCTAACACCTAAAGGAAATCCGTAATAGTCAAGTTAGGTCATACTACCTAATTATGCTAGGTCTCGACTATACCATGAATACCAAGGGTCATGAAGACCTTGGGGGAAACAATAGAGAACACTTCGCCATAAGGCCTTTTTCTTTTCTTTCACAATAGGGTAGGGTAACTTCTAGGTCATTCCAACCCACATCATCACCCTAGAAGGTATACACTACTTTCACTTCTAGGACCAAGCCTATGCACGAGACTCCAATCCATACAAGGCAACTACGAAGCATTTAACATCTACAAAAGCAATAGTGAAACATTTCACATATACAAAGGCAATATGCATCCTTACTACTTAACACATCTCTTCAAAGCATTTCAAGCCTAAACCACAACATTACTCTATCATCATGCAAAACCATATGGAAACATACCATTCCACAAAAAGGAAGCTCAATTAAACAAAAAAAAAACTTCTTTAGCAAGCTATAACCATACCATAACATCTACCTTCACAAAACATATCATTTCACCTAATTTACATATATAGCAATAAATGGCATCACAGCATCAAAACATGAAAAATTCACCTTCACATATAATCATCAAACTATAATACTAAATTATGCATCAAAACTCACATTTTCTCCCTCAAGCATAGAAATACCATCTCATCCAAGCAATCACATCTATAAGACCACCAAACAAAAAAACATAAGAACGAGATCTTATAGAGTTAAATTCTATGGCCCGATATGGAAATATTGAAGAACATAAATTGTATTGTCCATTTTCCTCTCACTCATATATGTGTCGCAACTCACCCCCGATGTTCGAGACTCTACTAGACATGGAAATATGAGACTTTAGACGCTAAAACCTCCTTTATAAACCTCATGCTATGATACCACGTTTGTCAAGATCGGGGAGCACCCCCTAGAATTAACATGGTGTACTTAACTTCTCAAAGGTTTATACAAACCCATAGTTATCATTCATTTCTTTTTCATAGGTAAATTTAGCGGAATATTTAAAACTTTTCATAGCACATCATACACTAGAAACATCACTTCATATTTATATATATATGTGTGTGTGTGTGTGTGTGTATATATATATATATATATATATATATATATATATATATATAAAAGTCATAATTTAGACTCTAAATATCTTTTTTCATCTTAGACTCAACATCAAGAATAGAATAGGGACACGACCCTTATCATTATAACATAATATAAAAGCTATTACAAATACTTTGAATGAAACATAATATAAGAAATATTTGAAACATAAGGATCCCTTTTCTTGAACTTAGGGAAGACATCCAAGGCCTTCACTTTAAGAGGTATCCTCTAGTCACCACCACCTACACTTTATGTAAAAAGATGAAGAAGAATGGTGTTAGTACAAGAACGCACTAAGTATGACAACATGTATTTAAAGAAAAAATTTATCTTTGAAATTATGGAATATGCCTTTTGAAAGAATCGTCATAAACATTTGGCACAAATACACAATACAATTCATACACTTCATATAGGCGTAAGCACTATTCATGTCAACACACCAAGTTATGTATATTGCTTTTAAAACACATCAACCATGTTGGTAACATTATCTTCTTTTACCTTAACTCATTAACCCATAAGTAACCCTTTAGTGATACTTGGTGCAATGCATGAATAGTGTCTATTCCACTATCCGCACTCAAGTATAACCTTTAGGCCAACAAGGTGAACATTCACATAACCTTTTTTAACTTAAAACATACATATTCGTATAACATAAAAAAATATGAGACTCACCCTTCACATATAACCCAACACACTTCATGGACCACATAGGAGACTCATCTTAAGACCATATAATAGTCAACACTACCAATTAGAACATAAGAGGCAATAATAAATAATAGCTTACTTGGACTTCACTTCATAAGGACAACATAAAACCTTATTCACAATCCAACTCTAAGACTACTAGTGCAATGTACATGTGAATCCCCATAACCTCACACACACCAAGTAGACTCACAAAGAGACTACAAGCTTACCATTTATTCCATACATCAATCAGAAAAGTATATACTACTTCATACATATCAAATAACAACTCATCATATAGTCAACAAGACCAACATTATGCATATAAAGTAAGATCATATTTTATGAACTCATTAGGACCCATACAATGAATTTTGTCACAACAATTAGAGGACACCACAATGTCATGCATAAGAAACATAAACATGATCATAGACATTAGAACATCTTCCTAGAACTCCCTTCAAGAGATACTTGTTCAATGCATAGGTAAAGTCACATACCCTTATAGGGTCCTTACTTTACTTCCATTGTCTGTTTCATTTTGGGGAAACTATAGCCTTAACTGACACTAAGATCATGGGTGCTAAATATGGAATTCAGTTTTATAGAATCTTACACTAATTAAAAGTGTTCTACCTTGACAAAGTATAACATTAACATCATGCTAATATTTTAGGTGATATCACTTTCTAGATACTATCAGGCAAACATAGTTTATGGATCTTACAGGTGTATGTGGAAACCCTTTTTATGCCAAATGGGGCATTGTAGTTATCCACCTCGTTAGAACTATGTTGAACCTAATTTTCCTTATTGGGAAGAGACACCTCTCAACTTGAAGTTCACTCGGTGCTAAGCTAAGTTCCCTTCATTAAAAAGACATTATTATTATTATTTATAAAATTAGGCTTTAAGAGATTAATTCCCTATATGCTTAGCTTATAGGTCATAGATAAGGTTCATCCATCTAATTCATGTGAGAAGATCTTTCAGATGGACATAGCATTGGCAAGCACCAGTTTGGGATATCCTTGAGAACACCCTTCAAGAGCCCCTCTATTTGACTAGATCATCATACATACATAATGGACATGTTTCATGTGTGAGTATAAATATATGTGACAAAACCTTTCACATAAACACCCTTAGACCACGCATATGCATAAGACATGTTGATAGATTAATCATGCATTCATATTCTTGTACATAAATCACAACCTATGATTATCCTATCAAGTAACACACGTGCAATGCGTAAACAAGGTCCTATACCCTTGTCCATACTAGTACACCTATTAAGTCATCCTAGTTAAGGGATACATGTCATGCTTCATAGACATATACTTTACATGCATAATAGTAGATACAAGTGCATATGAGAAAGCCTTTTCATTAGACACCATGAAACTATTCTACCTGTAAAAATTCATGAGGTGTAAGTGTGTGTACATTGGTCAACATGATCATACAACACCCACAACAACACAATGAAGAATCCACCGTATTAGACCACAATACACATTCATGTCTCCTAAACCATTGACAACTCACATATAGAGTAATAGGAACTTTAGATCACACACAACAACATTACAACATAGGAGACAAGACATATTTGTTACTTGAATCTAAGACTCCTAATCATGTTTAAGACCACATATTCATGTAAAGATTCATAGGTAGGGGTCATGCTACACAAGAGTAACCAATCATCAATAGACCTCAACCATGTCAAACGTGTAGACCTTTAACCCTAACATTTTCATTCAAATATAGAAAGAATAATCAATATAACCTAGATCATGAACTAGTACTAGAGACTAGGCATAATACTTCACATTGTGTAATCATCATAATCACACTTTCAAAATACAATTGCCTTTGAGGACATGATCGCATCACTTATAGAATGACTAGGAATTAAACACCGCCACCATAAGTGGACCACGCCACACAATGCCATACAAGGCCAAGCATATAGCAATTCTATTGAAAAATAAAGAGAATGGAGTCAACTTATGATTCCTCCAAGCTTTGATTCTAATTGATCAATTCCCATAATTCAACATCAATACATGTATAGAACATTAGTTAAAGGTACCATTACAAAACGAAATCATACTTCAAAACATCATGGTTTCAAGATCACATTACGTATACTACTTCATCAACTTAGTAGAAAGTAGAGGCATATATATCAATTTCCCCAATCCCTAAACCATGATCATCATTTATCATTAATAAACAATTCATATTCAATTCATATTAATGACAATAGTAATAGAAATTTTTATCATGAATTCTTTTTGAAAAACATTTGAAGGAACTCCTTAGATGAATGGATAACTAAGGATGAAAGATCACCATACCTTTATACATGAAAAGCCCACAAAAAATTGAATAATAGACCATGAAAATCAGCCCCTAGCTTGAACCTTGGGTTTTCCCTGCAATGGAAATTTGAGAGGATTTGGAAGAGGAGATATTTGGGATTTCGATTTTGTAATGGGCGTTGGAGTTTTGGATTGGCAAAGGGGTTAAATAAGTGATAAAAACAGTATATAACCGTCTCCCCAAGTGACCAAAAAAACCCATACTTATTGAGACTTTTAGACATATCAAACTTGACTTTAAAACGACGCAACCGAATTTGGGAAGTGGTTGCGCGTCGCGGAGGCAGTTTCTGGTTTTGCCTCACATAATTTTTGAGGCAGTGAACCTCGTGTAGGGAGCGCGTCGCACAGGCACACTCAGTTCAAGGAGCGCGATGCGAGGGCAGCTCCATATTCTGGTTCTGCATGCTGCCTTGGTCAGCCTCCTTGTCAAATCTTTTGTCTTCCTTGGGGGCTTTTAGGGTGGTCCTCGTGGAGTCGTACCCAAAATTTTTGACCCTTAACATATCTATTAGGATTCTAGGGTTACCCCTACTGTTTTTGGACTTAAAAAAACACATTGAAGCAAGGCAAATATTCAAGGACACACTAGCACGTCCAGAGACCAACTTTCGAACGTCTTGGACGTACTTGGACGTTTAACCTCCGAACCAATTCAAATCAAGTAGGCGAACTATAAAACAGTTGATTAACCTATTTTAAACCTTTTTAGACACATGTGAGGATCTATCTACCTTAATTCATTTTGAGGGACCTTACAATATCCCTCACTTGGGAACATGCATCCTCGAATGACACTTGAATCATTTTAAAACACTTTCAAGGACTCAATGAACCATAGAGTATCTCAAAACATTCAAAAAATTATCAAATAAAATTCAATGCACCAAATATACAAGTAACACCAACTTCAACCCACTTTGACTCAATGCAACACAAGTAAGCAAAACATTTATTCACTCACTTTCAGATGCAGAACACACAGATGCTCATATTCATAAGAGGAACATCCTTCGCCTAGACATAACATGGTATTTATATTTTATTTCTTTAAGATCTCAGTATCCGAAAACCTTTAGTCACATGTAGAAAGATTCTCACACTTGATGCATATAGATCATGAGCAATGTTGATCAACACGATCGTTATCATTTAGACTTAATACCATTAAGTTCATACTCAACCTTACCATGCTTATTTATGTTTAAGGAAGAATGTCCTTCTCCTCAAAACACATACATGTCTCCTGAGTTCATACATAAGCAACGCACAAAGGTCAATTCATTTTAAAATGAGAAATTCTCAACTTTAACCAAAGCATGCTCATACTTTTTCCGTAACGAAGTTAAATTGTATATCACCCCACACACATAACAAAAATAGGAAGTGACTTCATAAAACTTTCAATCTCAAGCATCACCATAGTCTTCATAAACATGCATGAATTAGGGAAAATTCTTGTAATTTATAGGAACACATCAATAACACTTGCTAAACATACAAACACCTATTAATAGTGAGCCTATCTTAATTCTTCCAAGTCATAAAATTCATACATTTTTATGGAACTCATCATATTTCATTTTAAAAAGACTCAATTTCTCATTGTGAGGTCGAATCACCACACCTTAAAAGTGATATCTAATATGCTCCTTACATTATCGCATGAAGTTTAATGCAGAACTAACATATCTAGATCCACCATCAACATGAGAAAACATGAATTTGATTGAAAATCCTTTTTTATGCAATTTAGAATTTTCAAAACATGCTTGACATAGTGTTAATTAAGACATACATAACATACAGAGAACATGCAACTTACACTTTTATGCAAGACTCATATCATGAACAAGCTACTTAGAATTCTTTGTTTTCAAGCTTAAGTGGGAATAGAAGGAAAAGATTGAAATATCTACAACCTTACTACTCACATTACCATCCTCACTTAGGCTAAACTAATTTAAAAGAATCTTAACTCCACCTTAGGTGAAGTATAACTTTCCAACCTTAGCAACTAGGATCTAAGATTAAGCACACTCTCCATCAATATCACCTAAAGGTGACTTCCATCATAAAGAAATTGAAAAGAACCCAACATAGGAACATCAAGGGCACTCCAAATCTTATCATATAAACGCATTATTATCCACTTGGGGTAAGCCTAATCACATCATGCCCTTAAATACCAAGATCAAGGCACGTCAAAAACCAACCTATATAATCTTCACACAACAAGGTTTAGCATCATTGGGTGTTTTTTTTACTTCTAATCCCTTACTAAGGAGTCTACTAACTCAACCATCATCATTACTCTAGTCCTAAAACCCACAGGAAATCCATAAAAATCATGTAAGGTCATACTACCCAACTACACAAGGTCTCGACTATACCATGAATACCAAGGGTCATGAAGACCTTGGGGGAAATAATAGAGGACACTTAGCCATAAGGCCTCTTTCTATTATTTCACAATAGGGTAGGGTAACTTCTAGGTCATTCTAATCCACATCATCACCCTACAAGGTACATAGTACCTTCACTTTTAGACCAAGCCTATACACGAGACTCAATCCATAAAAGGATTACTCTTTAACACATTTCTTCAAAGCATTTCAAGACTATACCACAACATTACTCTATCATCATGCAAAACCATACAACATAAACCCTCACAAAACATATCATTTTATCTAATTCACATATATAGCTGTAAATGGCATCACATCATCAAACCATGCCATATTCACCTTCACATATACTCATCAAACTATAAAAACAAAATAAGCATCAAAACTCAAATTTTCTCCCCCAACCACAGAAATACCATCTCATCCAAGCAATCACATCTATAAGACCACCAACAAGAAACTATATGAGAGAGATCTTATAGAGTTAATCTCTATGGCACGACATGGGAATATCAAAGAAGGAAAACTCTATCGTCCAATAGCCTCTCACTCATAGATGTGTTGTGACTCACCACCGATGATCAAGACTCTACTATACATGTAAATATGAGACTTTGTACCCTACAACATCTTTTATAAACCTCATGCTCTTATACCACATTTGTCACGACCGAGGAGCACCCACTAGAAATAACATGGCATACTTGACCTCTCGGAGACCATAGTTATCATTCATCGCATTTTCATAGATAAATTTAATGGAAATTAAAAAAAATTCATAGCACTGCATATGCATGAAACATCACATCATATATATATAAAGTATATGTCATAATTTAGACTCTAAGTCTTTTTTGCCATCTTAGATTCAACATCATAGAAGAGATTAGGGACATGGTCCTTATCATTATAACATAATATGTAATCTATTACATATACTTTGAATCAAACATAATATAGGAAATCCGAAAAACATAAGGATACCTTTTCTTGAACTTGGGGAAGCAATCCAAGCCCTTCACTTTAAGAGATATCCTCTACTAACCACCACCTACACTTTGTGTAAAAAGATGAAGAATAATGGTGTTAGAACAAGAATGCACTAAGTATGGCAACCATGCAAAAACATGCATTTAAAGAGGAAGTTTTTATTTGAAGTAATGCACAATGCCTTTTGAGAGAATATTGATGAACATTGGCACAATTACCCAATAAAATTCATACACTTCATTTAGGATAGACACTATTCATGTCAACACACCAAGTTACATATATTGCTTTCAAAACACATCAATCATGTTCATAACATTATCATTTTTTACCTTAACTCATTAACCCCTAAGTAATCCTTTAGTGATACTTGGTGCAATGCATGAATAGTGTCCCATTTAACTATCCACACACAATTATCACCATAAGTCCACCAAGGTAAACACTCACCTAACCTTCTTTAACTTAAAACATTCATATTAATATAACATAACAAAACATGAGTCATTGTTCACAGATACCCCCAACACACTTCACGGACCACATATAAGTCTCATCTTAAGACCACATGACAGTCAACACTACCAATTACATCATAAGAGGCAATATTAAACAATAACATACTTGGACTTCACTTTATAAGAAAAACATAAAATCTTACTCACAATCCCACTCTAATCCTACTAGTGCAATGCACATGTGAAGCCCCATAACCTGACACATACTAAGTAGACTCACAAAGAGACTACAAGCCTACAATTTATTCCAATATATATTAGAACACCTTCGTAGAACTCCTTTCAAGAGCTACTTGTGCAATGCATAGGTAAAGTCTCATACCCTCACCTACACTAAGTAATTTTCCTTAGGTTATCCTAGTTAGGGTCCTTACATGACTTCCATTGTCCGTTTTACTTTAGGGAAACTACAGCCTTAACCGACAGTAAGGCTGTGTAGGTACTAAATATGGAATTTTGTGTTATAGAACCTTACACCAAGGAAAGGTGTTCTACCTTGCCAAAGTAGAACAATAACATCATGCTAGCATTTTAGATGATATCACTTGCTACATCCTACAGGGAAAACATAGTTTATGGATCTTGGAGGCATATATGGAAACCCTCTTTATGCCAAATGGGGTATTGTAGTTATCCACCTATTGAAACTATGGTGAACCTACCTTCCAATATTGGGAAGGTACACCACTGTACTTTAAGTTCACTCGGTGCTAACCTAAGTTCCCTTTATTAAAAAGACATTATTATTATTACTTTAGAAAATTAGGATTTAGGAGATTGACACTCCATATACATAGTTTATACCTCATAGATGAGAGTTCATCAGCCTAATTCATGTGAGAAGACATTTCACATGGACATAGTATATTCAAGCAACATCTAGTTTAGGATATACTTGAGAACACCTTTCAAGAACCCTCTATTTACCAGATCATCATACATGCATAATGGACATGTTTCATGTATGTGTATGCCTATAAGTGAGCAAACCTTTCACATAAACACCCTTAGACCACACATATGCATACTTCATTTTATTCATGCATAAGGTGTGTTCCTATATTAATCATGAATAATATTCATGTGCATAGATCACAACCTAGAACTATCCTATCAAGACACACATGTGCAATGCACAGATAATGTCCCATACCCTTATGTATTAGTACACCTATCAAGTTATCCAAGGTAAGCGATACATATCATGCTTCATAGACATACAATTTACATGCATAGTAGTAGACAAAAGTGTATATAAAAATACCCTTTGATTAGACACCATTAACCTATACTACTTGTAGATATGCATGAGGTGTAAGTGTGTGTAGATTGGTCAACATGATCATACAATAGCTATCAACAACACAATGACGTAGTCACCCTCTTATACCACAATAAGCATTCAAGTACCCTAAACCATTGACAAGTCACATATAGAGTAATAGGAACTATAGACCACAAGAAACCACATTACAACATAGGAGACAAGACATCTTCGTTACTTGAATCTAAGACTCCTAATCATGTTCAAACCCACACATTCATGTAGAGAATCATAGGTAGGGCTCATGCTACACAAGAGTAACCAATTATCAATGGACCTGAACAATGTAAAATGTACAGACTCCTAACCCCAACATCTTCATTCACATATATAAAGAATCATCAATCTAACCTAGATCATGTACAGGCATCAGAGACTAGGCATAATACTTCACATTGTGTGATCGTCATAACAACACTTTCAAGATATAATTGCCTTCAAGGACATGATCACATCACATATAGAATTACAAGGAAGTAAACACTACCACCATAAGTGGACCAAACCACATAATGCCATACAAGGCCAAGCATCTAACAATTCTACAGAAAAATAGAGAGCATAGGGTCAACATACAATTCCTCCAAGCTCTGATCATCACTGATAAATTATCATAATTCAACATCAATAAATGTATAAAACATCATCTAAAGCTACCATTACATAATTAAAATCATACTTCAAACATCATGGTTTCAAGATCACATTCGGTACACTACTTCATCAAGTCTGTAGAAAGTAGAGGAATGTTGATCAATTTACCCAATCCCTAAACATCGATCATCATTGTTTACTAATAAACAATTCATATTCAACATAATTGAAACATATTTCAATCAACATAGAGTACATATCACAAGACCCACATTATAGGCCAAATTGAGAAATTGGAAAGATCATTGGTTCTTCATGGTATTGGATAGAAATTCATCTAAAAATCATTGATTAATTATAAATTAATCATTGCAAATGCTTTTGAAATCATTTTGAAAAGGAACCCATGGCTAGAATGAAAGATAGCAATTTTAATCATCAATTCTTTTTGTAAAACATTTCAAGGAACTCCTAAGATTAACGTATAACTAAGGATGAAGTATCACCATACACTTTTTACATGATAATCCCACGTAAAATTAAATAAGAAACCATGAAATCAACCCTTATCTTGAACCTTGAGTTTTCCCTCCAATGGAGGTTTGAGAGGATTTAGAAGAGAAGAGAGATTTAGGATTTTGATTTCTTAATGGGTGTTGGGGTTTTGGATTAGGAAAGGGGTTAAATAAGTCATAAAAACAGTTTATAATAATCTCCCGAAGTTACCAAAACACCCCCATACTTATTGGGGCTTTTAGACAAATCAAACTTGACTTTAAAACGACGCAACCGAATATGGGAAGTGGGTCCGTCGCGGAGATAGCCTCTTATTTTGCCTCACATAATTTTTGAGGCAGTGAACCTCGTGTAGGGAGATGCACAGGCACACTCAGTGCCAAGCACGCAACGCGAGGGAAGCTCTACATTTTGGTTCTGCACGTTGCCTTGGGCATACTCCTTATCCAACGTTTGGTCCTCCTTGGGGGCCCTTAGAGTAGTCCTTGGGGAGTTGTACCCAAACATTTTGACCCTTAACATGTGTATTATGATTCTAGGGTTACCCCTAATGTTTTTGCACTTAAAAAAACATATAAAAAAAGGCAAACATACAAGGACACACTAGCACGTCTAGAGACCAACTTTAGAACGTCTTTGACGTTCTTGGACATTTGACCTACGCACCACTTCATATCAAATAGGCATACTGTAAAACAATTAATAACCTATTTTAAACCTTTTTAGACACATGTGAGGCTCTATCTACCTTAGTTCATTTTGAGGGACCTTACACTCATACTACTCAAGTGTTTGAAATAGAAGATATTGATTTGTGTTTCACCTATGAAAAGGTATTGACTTTGTAAGATGTATTTTATGCTCCTTCCATGAGAAATAAATTAGTGTATAATTTTCTTCTTAATAAAAAGGTGTCTAATAAATTATTTAATCTAATCAATATACTTGTAAATAGAAAGGTACTTTTGAGGAAAAGGGGTATGCTAGTGATAGGATTTTCAAGTTACATATTGAAATGAATAATGTTTTTACTTTTACTTACATACTCTCTTGTACTAATTTTTGGCACGCTCGTTTGTGTCATATTAATGATCATTATGTTGGAATCATGAATAGTTTAAAATTAATCTCAATGATTAAAAAAGAATTTATCAGTATGGGACTTGTAGTAAAGTCAATATCACTTAAAGACATCATTTTTAAGTTGAAAGAAAAATTATTTATTACAAATAGTTCACGCCCTTATTTGTAAACTTCGAGGAATTTTAGTGTGTGGATAAAATAAATATTACCACTTTCATTGATGATTTTTCTAAGTTAACATATGTTTACATGATGAAAAATAAAATTAATGCTTTCAAAAATAATTAAATTTATCTCTGTAAGGTTGAAAATAAAATTAAAATATTAATAAAAAAGAAGTAGAAGTCACTAGAGAGGCCGTGAATACGAGTCAACTGAGTTTAAACGTTTTATTAGATTATTGGGTATAATTTATGAGACTAGTACTCCTCCTTATTCTACGTGAATGGGGTAGCAAAAAGAAAAAATAAAACTTTGGTTGAATCAACCAATATACAATGTCATGCTTATTGAGCCAAGTGTATCTATAAATTTATGGGTGAAACTATTTTGACGACTCGTTATGTATTATTGTGTGCCTCATAAAAAGTCTAAAAATTGATATCTTTTGAGTAGTGGAAAGGTTACAAGTCAAGTTTGAGTCATTTAAGAGATTGGAGTTATCTTGCCTTTGTGAGGCTAATGGATCATAAAATTACATAATTTATTAAAAAAGTTACTACTTATGTATCTTAGATATGCTTCAAATAGTAGAGTCTATAGATTTCTTAATCATGAAGAATAATATTATAATAGAATTTGATGATATTATTTAGCATGAAATGATGCAAAAATTATTATAGAAGGATACCACAACAGATATTATACCCCTATGATAGACGAAAAGTAACATTCATGAATAGTAGGAGTCAAGTTACTGTGTAAATACTAAAGGTTAGTATCTGTGTAAATAGTAAAGGTCAATCGTCTTTTAGTAAGGATGAAAGGTCATTAGAAACTTGTATATAAGTGGCATTTTCCTTTGTAAATAAATCATCAATCACTAACCATCCATACATCTTTTTTTTCTCACAATTCTGCAATATAGTCGATCCCCCCCCCCCCAAATTGGTTTGCTCGAATTAACTAATGAAATAAATGAGATGAAACCAATTTGGGGGGGGATCGACTATATTGCAGAATTGTGAGAAAAGAAAGATGTATGGATGGTTAGTGATTGATGATTTATTTACAAAGGCAAATGCCACTTATATACAAGTTTCTACTGACCTTTCATCCTTACTAAAAGACGATTGGCCTTTACTATTTACACAGTAACTTGACTCCTAGTATTCATGAATGTGACTTTTTGTCCTCTACTATTCATGAATAGGACACAATGCCTTTTTTTTAATGTCCTTCTTGGCCGACAATTTACATGACTATTTACATGACTCAAAAAGTAAAACTAAACAAATTGACTAATTTATACATATCTCTTTATGTCTATTTTTTACTTTATCTTCTTCTTCTTAGTTCATTCCTGATGTACTTCTGGGACATAGTTATCTTCTCCATTGAATTTTGAACATATATGTTCCTGATACTTACGTCCAATCAGTTTGCAATATCTGGTTAACAATTCATTCGAAATAATCCTTGCTTCAAAGCTTTAGTTGTTGGTGGTAATTCTGGCTTTAACAAAGATAATATCCATCTCTGTACTTCTGCCATATCTGTTGTCCTAACTTCTTTGGAATTTGCATATATCATTAAATGATCTTTGGAATAATAACTCCAAATAGCAATTCTTTGTAGATAACTTGTAGCTAGTTCTTGGATTATAGTTGATAGCCCAATTGTTCTTTTATTTGCATAAAAATTAGGTATCTAAACTTTAGGTATTTCTGGCTATGACGATATATCCTCTGGTATTATCATTTCCCGTGTCAATCCCATTTTGACAACTTGGATAGTTGGTTTTATTTCGTCAAAAGTATTTCTGCTGGTGCTTTATAAAATTTTATAAAAAATAGGTTGCCTTTTGTATTTCTTTTGTATGTTAAAAAGGCTTTGTGATCTCAGGGATTCCACTTATTTCTGTACCATCGTATGTATATACCGTACTAAATAGTCCATAACTGTAACAAGTTCTAACCATGTTTGGGTTAGTTTTAGGTTGTGCGATTAGTTTGTTGTAGCCTTGCAAATGTTGGGTTACATAATCCTGTGTTTTTTTGTAGTGGTAGTAGATTTTGGCTTGAGGTTTAAAAAAGTTTGGATTGTATATATGTTTTAGATATATGATTGGGTAATATGGTTATATATCTTCTTTTCTCTGTTTAGGCTTTCTGCGTAGGTAGAAGTTTGTGGATTTGGTGTTATATCTATAATTTGTTTTCTGGGAATGAATGGTTTTTCAAATAGATAGTTTAAATTGATATTTTTTCCTTTACTTGTGCTTGCTTCATTTGTACCTGCAGTTGATAATTTGTTAGTATTTTGAGTGTTTAGGTGTTTCTCAACGTCACCTTTTAGTTCTGGCCTTTTGTCGTCTGCCGGATGACGTAGCTCCGCATATTTAGAGTCATGCTGTTGACTGTTAGATGCTTTCTTCAATAGTTGCACTTCACTATCAAGACTTTCCACTTTTTGCAAAGTGTAGTTATGGCAGTTAGTATTTTTTCTTGTATATTTGGACTAGTTTCCTCATGAGAGATAATCTGCAATAATATTCTTGTCAGTTTTTATCACTTCAATTGTAAATGTAAAGTTTAATATATTTAATACTGATCTCCTTATTTCTTTTGTTGTAATTGAGTCTGTTACCTTTTTAGTTATCCACCATTTTACTTGTGTATTATCTGTTCTCACAATAAATTTGTTATAAACAATATATGGTTCAAATGCTAATTTACATTTATATAATGCGAATAATTCTTTTCTATTTATTTCCCATTTCATTTGTGCTTCTGCATAAGATCCTGAATAATATCTACAATGGTGTTCTATTTTTTCTTTTTCATATTTGTATTTTAGAACTCCTCCATAACTATGATCACTTGAATCCGTTTCAACGATATAAGTAAATGTTTTATTTTCATCAGGAAAATAAAGTTTTGGTAATTTTTTACATAAATTCTTAATATGTCTTATATGTTTTTTATCTTTATTGTCGAAATGATATTCGACATCTTTTTTAAGTTTTTTATGTAATGGTTTTAAATGTTCTGCTAATTTCGGTATATATTCTCTTACCTGGTTTACTAATCCTAGAAAGGATTGTAATTTCTTTTTTGTATCTATATTTTTATCAAGGGTGATTATTTTTTGTACTTTGTGGTTTTGCATTTTTTATCCATTTCTATCTATTTGTACTCCTAGAAATTCTATCTGTGGTTTCATAATTTCTGCTTTCTTTTTACTTAAACTTATACCTGAATGTTTAATTATATGTATAAATTTTTCTAATAACCTTATATGTTCATCTTGTGTTCTAGAATATAATAATATAGCATCTATATACAATACAATTCTCTAACTGGTTGAAATAGTTATCCATGAAATGTTGATATCTACCTGGTGCATTTTTATATCCAAACGGTAAAACATTCCATTCATAGAAACCTTGCGGTACTGTGAATGCTGTTAGTTGTTCAGATTCTTCTTCTAGCTTTAGGTGATAAAATCCTGATTTACAGTTAAATTTACTAAAATAGTTATATCCTTCTATTTGTCTTATTTTTAGTATTTTATTTGGTATTGGGTAATTATATGTTTTAGTTTTGGCATTTAAGTTACGATAATCTATAACCATTCTACTTTTACCTTTTTTTTGTTCACTATGTTTTATGACTATAAATGCTGGACTTGTATGTTTACTATTGCTTTCTTATATGTAATTATTTTCTAATAGTTCATCTATATGTATTTTGAATTCTTTTAAATCATCAAAGTTATATTTTAATGGTTTCTGTGTTATTATACTATTTTCATCTATTAGTTCAATTTTAACTTTTGTCTTATGTTTTTCTCATCCTTGTAATGGATCTTCATTGTATAATTGTTCTAGTTGTTCATTAATTATTCTAACTTTGTCTATTGTAAATATGATAATCTCTAATTGTGTTATTTGTTTCTTATTTATATTTTCCATTTCTTGGTTTATTTTTTCACTTCCTTTAATCCATTCCATAGGTTTTCGTTGTTTATTATTTACTCTTTTTGCTCCTATCTTGTTTCCGCATGGTGTAGTATACCACCAATGTGTTTTTGTTATTATATGTGGGTAAAATCTATCTAAAAATGGCATTCCTAATAACATATCTTTTGTAGTAATTTAAAAATTGTACATTTCTTCTATTGTTAATATTTTATCCCGTATTTGTATTTTTATATTTTTTGCTTTGTATTTAATCATACTTCCTTCATTATTAAATCTTGTTACTACCATCGGTGTTTTAAATTTTTCCCATTTATCTTCTGGTAAACAATTATATTTACATATGTTTGTTTCTGCTCCTGTACCTATCATAAGGGTATAATATCTGTTGTGATATCCATCTATAATAATTTTTGCAAGTATGTATATTTTCATTATTCATTTTGATCTTTTAATAATTATTTTCTTATTTTGGCAGGTTATAGTTAATTGTTCATTTTCTATGTTGTATGGTTTAACTTTTTCTAGCCATTTTATTCCTAATGTAATATTCTGATTTCCTTGGTAAATTTTAAATGGTATAATTAGCGGTATTCCTCCTATAATTACTTCTTTTTCAGTTATTTCTTCATTTGTATTTACTATCTCGCTAGGTAGTCTGGGGCATAATTGTCCTGTTTTTTATAAATTCTGTTTCCAATACTAATTCTCTTGTTGTATAATTTTTCTTCTTTTCCTGTATTTATTAAAATCTTATATCTTCTTTGGTCTATTATTCCTATTATGAAGTAATGGTATGTTGTTATTTCTTCTTTATCTAATGAATTTTGTGGGATTTCATAGTTTCTTCTAGATGTACTCATTCTTGATGAGGTGGCTCTTGTTAATGTATTTGGTACGCTTGAAGTACTTAATCTTTCTTTTACAATTTCTAAGTCTTCTTCTATGTCCATTTCTTTATAGCTATAGTCATTATTGTCTATTACATTAATTATTTTTTTTGAAAGGATTTTCTACTTTTATTTTATTGATTTTATTTCTTGCTGTTACATTGTGTTTTTTTGTTAATATATATAAGTTTTTACATCTTGCTGTAAAAATCTTACTTCCTGGTGCTAACTCTATTCCAGACATCTTCCAATATAATACTAATGACTTATCTACATTTCTATGTGTTAATGCTACTAAATAGTTGGCACTTATTATAAATTTAAATTTTTGGTATATTAGGTTTCCTCTTAGTGCACTGATTACGCTTTTTTCTATAGGATGTATAATTCTATCATCTGCGAAGTATATTTTAATAGGTGTATCTATTCCTTCTCTAAAACAAGCTTATAGTAATATTTCTGTTCCTCCTAAATATACATATTTTATGCGTATTTTAGCTTTTATATCTTGTATTTCTCTATTAATTATTCTCTTATTTAGTATAGGTATCTGTGTTTTTCCTCTTGTATATTTACAATCTATAATATGTTCTTTCTGGCTAACTACGTAGTATTCTTCTTTTTGTCTTTTAAACCAATTTCTTAAGGTAGGTATTTCAAGTACTTTTTCAACACTTAAGTCTAATTCTTTTCCTTTTATTTGGTCAAATATTGTATTATCAAATATAATTTTTTGTTCTGATAATTCTTCATTTTGATAATCTTTTTTAGATATGATTTTTATATCATCTTCAGACATTATATTTCTTCGTCCATTTCATCTATATCATTATTTTCCTCTTCATTTTCAAATTCTATATCTGATATTTCATATATACTATCATTTTCGCTGAATTCATAGTTTATATATTCTATTTGCATATATTCATCATTATCTATGATTACTTCTGCGATTTGTTTTCTTCTTGGATCTTTGGGTAATTTACAATCTCTAGCTAAATGTCCTATCTTTCCACAATTGTAACAAGTACATTGGGATTTTTCTTTTTGGTCTATATGGTCTTTTTATTTTGTAATTTTTTACATAATACCTTTGTCTTGGTTTTTTATATTTATACCTAGTTTTAGTTTTTCTATAATTTTTATATCGCCTAGGTTTTTGCTTTTTATATTTATTTGTACATCCAAACTGTGGTGCTGTTTTGTTTTTACAACAGGCTAAATTCTTAATTATTACTTTCTCCATTTTTAATTTTTCTTTTTGGTTTTCATATAGTTGTATAAACCATTGATGTAAAAATTTTATTCTAGCTCCTAATGTATCTACTAATCCTTCATTATTTCAGTCTTTAATTATTTTTGTACTTAATGGTTCTTGTAATTTCGTAAAATATTGCTGTCTTATTTCTTTTACTTCATTTATATTATATTTTGCTTTATAATAGTATTCTTTAAATGCACATGTGTATTCTTCTATGTAACACATTTTACATATAGCTAATTTTGTCATAAGTTGTCTATTTATTATTTTTTCTCTATTTTGCTCTCTTATATCCGTGGTCATGCCTCCAAATTTATTTTTTATTGCTAATTCATATTTATCTAGTATATCTATATTTGTTTTTGATGGAGATCCATCTATTTTCTTATCACTTCTAAGTGTTTCTAAACTTTCTGGGGGTAAATTTTCTATCCATAATTTCGTTGTTCCAACAAATGTTCTTTCTATATATCATGGCGTTTCTGTAGTTGTTATTTTATTATCAATTAGTTGTTTAGATGTATTTCCTATCCATGCTAATATTGCTTTATTTATGTCTGTAACACAATCTAAATCTAAAAAATTATATTGTTCAGTTATTGGCATAGGTGTCCATTTTTTATTTAATGTGCTATTCCATATTGTGTTTGTTCTATCTGATTGTTCATAATTTTCTGTATAATATGTTGGTGGTGTCCATTTAGGACTAGTTCTAGGACTATTACCCGGGGTTTTAACTCCTGATGTGTTAGATCGATTCATATCTCCTGTGTTTATTTCTAATTTTTCGGTTTATTTACTTGTTCTAAAATTTCTGTATATGTATCACTTATATCACTTATTTCTGAGTTTTGATCATTTATTGTATCCGATTCATTTTCGTCTATTTCATTTACTTCAAGATTTTCATTTAATTTTTATTTCATCTCCTTTATTTCATTAGTTAATTCGAGCTCTTTATCTTTTTCTATCTGTTTCTCTTTTTGTTTAGTTTCATATAATAATTTGAACTTAATTAATTCTTGTTCTAATTCACTTATTCTTGTATTTTTTATTTCTTCTAATTGTTGTACTTCTTGCTTTGCTCTTGTTTTTATTTTTATAATCTCTCTTGATTTATCTATTTCTTCATTTTCTTTTGCTATTCTTACCATAGCTGTCAAGCTATCTTCTAATTTAGCTGTTTCTTTTTCAAGCATTAAGTACATAGTATTTCCTATCTTTTTGTATCTTCTTCCTAGATTTGAAAATATTATTTTTATTTTTAGTCCGTCAAGACTTTCATATCTTTTCGTCTACTGCATATTCTTCTTTATTCATGGTAGGTTGTGTTGCAATTTATACTAAAGGTGATTTAATTGCATTTCTAAGATAAATATCACTTTTCTTTGTGCTAGTATCGATTTTTTACATACTTCTGCTAACATATTTTGTTCAAGTCTATTTTTTCTGTGTTCTAACTCTTGCTCTAATTCAGTTATTTTTTCTATTAGTCTTTGTCTATGTTCTATTTCTTTATCCATTTATATTTTTCTATACAAAATTTTATAAATTTTACTTTATTTGCTTGGATCTTTAATAAATTTTATCTTATAAATATTATTACTTCTTTTTTGCCAAATTTCAAACTGTTTTGGTTCAATCATACTTTTATAATTCTAATTCTATTTCATCATATAGATCTATGTCATCTGGTATGATTAATTCTGCCCAACTTTGGGTTGTTTCTTCTATTATTTCTAATGTTAATAATTTTTCATAAATTATTCTCTTTATGTCAGAATCAAGGTTTTTTAATAAATAGAGTACTAATATCTTGTAATTAACATCATCATTTAACAAATAGGTATTCATTTTTATCATATGTTTTGCTTTTTAAAGTTTATTCCCTCTAACCTCTTAGTTGATTATACTTATTCATCATATTATACTAAAGTTATTTTAATCATTTTTTCTAGTCACTACTATGGTTTTCTTCTTCCATCAGTTACCCTAACAGCGCCTCAACTCTGTGTACTCCCCTAAACGGCCTTCTTGCCTATCGGATTCCACCTTAGGATGGCATAGTCTGGGCTTACCTACTCTCAGAATATTTCCATAGCAAACCTTCTAAAGATGATTATCATAACAGTACTATAGCATAATGAATATTTATAATTAATCAAGAGATTATAAGGAATAAAGCAGTCTTAGCTATTCATAAGCATAAATGAATATATCTTGTTCTTCTACTTGTACTTTGAGACATAAAGTATTAATGGTTTTGCGTTAAGGAGTAGTAAATGAACTAGAGTAGAATAATATTTTGATCCTAATCTTCATGTTTTTTCAATGTTAAACAAGAAACTCCCACTTTACCCATCTTTACATGATTCTACTTTTTGAAAAGAGACTGTAATGAGGAAATGAAATTTCTGATTTCTAATAAAATTATGAAGTTGGTTGATTTATCACCGGGTTTTAAATTAATTGATTGCAAATGGGTCGTACAATTTTTTTTGAAACTGAATGGATTTATTGATAAATATAAGGCTATATTAGTTGATAAATGTTTTAAGGAACATGAAGGCCTATAATTTTTTGACATTTTTTTCTCTGATAACTAGAATTACATCCATTAAACTTTTAATTGTTATGGCGGCAATTTTTTATTTGCATGTTTATCAAATTGATGTAAAAACTATTTTTAAAATCTGAAGACCTAAATGAGGAAATTTATAAGGAACGACTGAGTATTTTCTGAAGTCATACCAAGAAATTAATATTATTAAACTTACTAAATTCCTATGTACTTGAAAAAGACACCAAAGCAACAACTTGAAAAGTTTGATTTCTACATGATTGAAAATAGTTTTGAAACATATGAGTGTGATAAAAACATGTATCATAAGTCTTGAAACAATTTACATGTTATTATTTGTCTATATATTGATAATTTACTGATCTTTTAACTCTAAAGTTACTATCATTGATGAAGCTAAAAAAAGTTCATAGAAGCTATTTTGCTCAGACAAATTTTATTCTTGAAAATAAAATCACAATAGTTCTTTATGTTGATATCATAAAGAAAACTTCTCTATTCACTTTTTAGCATATATTTTTCGAATGGGATGAATCGGAAACTTTTCATCATAGTTTGGATATTATATTTGTAAAACTTAGGTTGATATCATGCTTTCTTTATTTTTTTTTCAAATCAATTGTATAGAGGTTCTTTTTCAGTTTAATACCTAATCAATTCTTTAAACTTGTCAAAATATTTAATTCATTCTAAGTCATGTTTCAACTGAAAATTAATCTCCTGATAAAATAATTAAATTACGCTTTTTAAATTTAAATTATCTCATAGACAACTGAAAATAAGTACATAAATTTTTTCAAAATTTGAATAGAAAACTTTTAATTTAAACACTTAATTAGGAATTGAAATGCTTAATTAAATTAAGGCTTAATAGTTCATGTATCTAAATACAATATTTTGACTAGATTAAAGAGTTGATATTCAGCCTACTTTTTTTAGCGTAGTCGTAAATAACGTATAAGTTTTATTTCGGATTAGAAGGTTGAATCTTTATTAACTTTTGGTAATTGATTGATATAGTAACTAAATTTTGTTTTTGTCTTCCAAAAGTTATTCAACTTGGTCTAATTAGTTTCCGCGGTCATTTTAAAATGAAAATTTAAATTTTTTTAAGATCTAATCAATCTTAACCAACTCAACGCTTAAACCATATCTGAAAGATTGGAAAAGCCATAACATAAAGGCTTCATTTGTTTTATCAACATTAAGAGGTTTGAATCTGAATATTATGTGTCTTAAGGTATATCTCAATTTTATTAAATAGGTGAATACTAAAATGTTGCACTTAAATATGATTACTAAATAGTAAATAGTTAAGACATTGTATTTTCTTCTAACATCTAAATATATACAATTTTTCTTTGTTTAAGAACAATCTATGTAAAATTTAAATAAGTTACTAAATAATTTAAAAAATTATATGTTAATTGATGGTGATTGTGTGTTTCAATTTAGGACATTATTGACTTATGATGGTGGTTGTGGGTAGTATCTTATGGAATAGTGGTTAACAGTACTAATTTGTGGTTGTTGATGCCGTCAACAAATTATTATTAATTGATTGATATTGATAGCTACTGCAATGGTGAATGATGATAACAGTCAATGATGTATAATGTTGACTAATCGTGGACATTATCGATCTTGATTAGTGGATGTAATATTTTTTTGTGGTGATTGTTGGAATAATGACCCCCAGATTTGCCTCATCAACATGTATATTTTATATGTTCCTTTGCATATTATAACAGTTATTTTATGTGAAGCAAATAAAGTAATGACACAATAGTTAATCGCAGAAACCCCGACTCATAAAGGGTAAAAAAAACCATGACCTACACTTCAGTAGGATTAACTATACTTCATTTAACTATGAGCCTCAACAAAAGACTACAAACCTATGTAAGCTAAGGAATTATAAACTCTAATTCCTAGACGCAAACAACTAACTAGATCGTCGACTCCACTTCAAGTTATGAATTTGGATTACAACTCTTGCAATCATAGGAACTAAGTCTATTTCCTAAACTCCAACACAAACCTCCAAGGTTTATGTTCCCAAGTCTATAAGTCGCCACAACTTGAAGACTCTATTCCTACTCCAGTTTATACTTCAGTGGATCTAGAAAGAATTAAAGATACAGCAAGATAAAAATTCAATACAAGCAAACTTGACTTAAGAAATATAAAACATAAGTTTATGTATCAGTTCTTCAATTCTTGTTTCCTTGTGTTGGTTGCATTTCGTATTCACAAATCACTCAAATATTAATTCCCTCTATTTCAATGTATTTTGCTTGCAACTCTTTGTTTATGTCCGCAAGTTTTGTTGAAGATCCTTTCTCTATTTATAGACTAAGTAGACCAAGAAACTTTTTCCTTCTTCAATGTTGCTTCCTCATCCGTGTGGAATTTGGAAATTCTTGTAAATTGATTTTATGTACTCTTCCTACTTTTCCAGGACTCCTACTTGATTGCGAATCTTTTTATTTTCCTTGTCCTAGTCATATTGGATGAACATAGCGCACATTGACACAATATTTTTGCAGTAGCTTCTTGTCGAAAAAGCAACCCTTCCACCGTTTTATCACTTCTCATTCGCGTGGTTGACGTTCTCCTTATCCCAGTCAAATTCGATCTGAAAGAAAAATGTCGGTGCAACCGGTTCCTTTCCTCTATTACTATATTTATTAATTATAAAAATCTTTCTTGATCTAAAAAATTCCCTTTTTGATGATGAAAATCCATAGCTTCATGTGTGAATGGATAGATTTGTCTTATGTCAGTTTCTTAAAACTCAATACACGAAGCAAACACATTAGAGGATCCAGTTATTCCAACTGACTTATAAATATCACACAAGCATTCATTTTCTCTTTTTGACATCATGCAACACCGTGAATGCATACACCACACAAAGAGAAGCAAATTCGATACTCATGGCCACTAGGACTATCACCTACTCAAACACTTTAAAATAAAGAACTCAGTTAGCTATATCAAAGCATTTGCACAAACATAGGATATAGAAATGATCCTAAAACTTAACCCGACATTAGAATTAATAAAGAAACATATACACCACAAATGTAATTAAAATTAAAGATAGAATCAAGCACTTATGATGAGAGAAAAAAAGTGGAAAGTCAAAGGCTAGAGTGGCTAGGTAATAGCAAAAGATCAGGCATGAGAGGGTAAATAAAATTCTCTTTCAACAGCAAGATAAACATCTTTTCAATTAACACAATTAGAAGTCATTTTAATTTCAAAGGTAGCATTGGTCTATGCAAGTTCATCCTTGAGCTTAGTATTTTATTTTTCATTAGCAGGCCTACATGTTTAAGATCATAGTTCATATGTTGTTGGTCCATGGCATTCTATGAGTGAAACATATGACTTCGATTTCAACTTATTTTTTTCATTTTGTATCACCTTTAAGGAACTGGTTCAATCAATCATGTGCCCTCTAGAGAAACAATAGTTCACTCATCTATAACCCCTAAAATCAGTAATCACCTTGCCTAAGATTATTGTCCGCTTCCCAAAGTTCACAACTCTAATTTCAATAGAGTCATATTTAATTTTTATTGAGTTAGGAAGAGGAACAAATTTTCTTAAGCATCATTCGTAGAGGAGCATGTTCTTCCAATCTGTTCCCTAAACGTGGTACTATTAAGTGCATCACCAACAATAATATTTTTTTACATCAATTATAAATTACAATTTATATGGTTCCAATAGAAGAACTAGGTTCGATAGAGCGGTCCCCCATTGATTCACCCTCACTAGATGCACCCGAGTTGATCCTAACAATTGAACTTTGTTCAAAGAGTCCCAAAAATATTTCCCCTAACATGGTACATACTCCATAGCTTCCTCAATTAATTTTAGACACTCCCTATACACATTACCCGTAAGAACTAGCACTACCTACTTTCTACTCCACAACCTTAATTTTTTAAGGCACCAAAGCAGAGGTGTCATCCACAAAAGTCATCTCAACCATAACATTCGATAGACTGTCACACTAAGAATCTCCAAGAATGTCATTAAGAACCATAAATTATAATTAATCAAGCATGAAAATGTTTCTTGAAGAACACTTCATTCCACAATTTTAGAAAAAGTTGATTTCTTGGTTAAGAAGTTTATAAAAGTGAAGGGTGTGAGTTGTAGAGACACACTAGGATAAGGCTTTAAATAAGATATTTTTTAGTGGTATTTTGAGTCCTTTGAGATGAAGAGTTTTATCTTGGGTAGAAATCTAGTTATATTTTATCACAAGAAAGCGTGATTTATAACATTGAAAATAGAGCATAGCGCATGGATATATCTTTTGGTACTAGTGGAAGGAAAAAGTTCAAGTGCCTTGATTCTAAATTTAGTCATGAACAATCGTAGAATACATACCTTAGATCGCTCAGTAATCTGAATTTTGCTCCAATTTTACTAAGTCTCTTTCCTTTGAAAGATGCAAATATAATGTTATACTGCATGAGTGACTTCACTTAAAAAGTGGTATAGGGACACACAACTTAATCTAAAAGGCTGAACATAAAATTCAAGATTAGAGGTCAATATGCGCAATGTTCATTAGCCATTAAGGGATACTCATGTGATCTTAATCATCCCTAAGTTCCAAATTATTCCTTTTAAAAGTGCTTTCCTAGGTTGATCATCTTTCTTGATTGATGGACTAGCAATTTATATACTCTGATTATTTGAGTGTGCCTCAAACGGTTTTTCATGTTTGTAATTGTTTGATACTGCCATAGGTTGGACATCACATGTTTCTTCATAATTGATTTAAATATCATTGATAACCCATCATCATCCTGCATGCTAGTTTCTTTTATTACAAAGTTGTAATATAGTGAGTGGATTTTTGTTCATTTCTTTAATATGATGACTTCTTTCAATTTTTTCTCTTTAGTATTGCCCATTTTTTTCACTCAGTGTCCGATTTAGGGTCCTCCATTTCCATCAAAGACATATCTTCTGCATCATCTTCATTTGAGTTGTCTGAATTTATTCTCCAACCAGTATACATAGCATTTCCAAATTCTTTTCTTTGCTTGTGGACAATTTTTTCTCATAGTTTTCCACCTTTCTTGAAGTTCTTTTTGAGTTTTTTGCTGATCACGGCTATGTCCTCATCGTCTAGATCAGATTCATATCTCTCAAATTCTTTGAAAGCGAAAATCATATATTTGTTTGTTCCACTCATTTTTGTTTCATAAACTTCATCTCGTAAGTTTTTAGATTCCCTATAAGTTCATCTAAACTCATGATTGTCAAATCCTTTGCTTCTCTAATTGCAGTGACCTTTATCTCCACGACTTAGGTAGAGTACTCAACACTTTATCAATAAGTTCCTCAATAGTGAATATCTTTCCCAAAGAAACAAGTTCATTCACAATAGTAGTGAATCTAGTAATCATATCTTTATGTGATTCACCACTCTCTATCTTAAATGTTTCATATTCAGTGCATAGTCTAGTAATTCTAAATTTTCTTATTTGGGGTGTTCTTTCATGTGCATTTACCATTGTGTCCTAAATTTATTTTGTTGTAGTACAACTAGAAATGCCATTTAACTCATCAAGTCCAAGTCCACATGCAATGATGAACTTAGCTTTAGCATTCATTGTGAGCATTCTATAATGAGCTTCTCCTTATTGAGTCTTGGTCTTTGGAATGACTTTCCCTTCATCATACTTCATCATAGGAATAAGAGGACCATCAATAACTGTCATCCATCATTGATCGTCTTGGGCTTGTACAAGATCCTTCAATCTCGTCTTCCACCATGCGTAGTAATGTCCCTTTAATAGTGGTGGTATGTTGATGTATTGACCTTCACTATGTCCAGAAGGAGGTGAACAATTCATGGTGATATTATCGTGAGTTATTAGACTCTACAAAGATAACTTGCTGTGTTACCAATTGTTGGAATACTAACCCCCACATTTTCCTAAGGAATAGGTATATTTTATCTGTTCCTTTGCAGATTACAACACTCACGTTATTTAAAGCAAATAAAGTAGTGACATAATATCTTATCGCAAAAAACCAAGACTCGTAAAGGTAAAAAGTCACGGCATAACACCTCTATAGAATTTCATTCAACTTTATTAAACTCTAAGCCTCAACAAAAGATTTCAAACTCATGTAAACTAAGGAATAATAAGCTCTAGTTCCTATACGCCATCAACTAACTAAATCTTCGACCCCACTTCAAGTTATGAATTCGGATCAAAACTCTTGCAATCCTAGTAACTAAATCTAAATCCTAAACTCCAACACAAACCCCCCAAGGTTTATGTTCCCAAGTCTATAATTCGCCCCAACTTGAAGATTCTATTCCTACTCCAGTTTATACTTCACTAGATCTAAAAATAATTAAAGATACAACTCAATAAAAACACAATACAAGTAAACTTGACTTAAAGAACTATAACACATAAGCCTATGAATAAATTTTTCGATTCTTGCTTTCTTGTGTTAGCTGAACTTTGTAATCAACACTTAAATATGAACTCCCTCTTTTTCATTGTATTCTATCTATACCTCTCTGTTTAAGTGGGCAAGTTTCATTGGAAGATGTTTGGTCTATTTAAAGTCTAGGTAGACCAAAAATCTTTTTGCTACTTCAACTTTTCTTCCTTATCCGTGTGAAATTTGATAATTCTTTTGAACTGATTTTATGCACTCCTCCTACTTGATGGTGACTCTTTTTATTTTTCTTGTCCTAGTCATATTAGATTAACATAGCACATGTTGACAGAACCTTTTACACTGGTTTCTTGTCGAAAAAGCAACCCTTGCACCGCTTTATAACTTCTCATTTGCATGGTTGCCATTCTCCTCCCAGTTGAATTCGGTCTGAAAGGAACATGTCGTCCCAACCGTTCTTTGCTCAATTCCTCTATTTGTCAATTATCAAAAATTTTCTTGATCTAACAGTGATGATTGCAAATGAAGGCTAATTATGATAACGATTGATTTTGGTTATTGAAAATAGTGATGTATGATGATGGTAGGTCGTAGTGATTGAAGATGGTGGTAGTTGTGGCTATTGTGAGTCGTAGCTAAAATTAGATGGAGTAGCATTGAACTATCCTCTTTGTAGAAATTTTAAATGAGCATCTTAATGATATTAAGACCTTGTTATAAACCTTAATCATTCAGACTTATTTAGACCCATAAAGTGACAGTAAAATAAGAAAAACAAACACACTTAATGATTTACAAAAAATTAACTAGCATAGTGATTTTAAATTGAGATTCTGTAATTAAATGTAAAATTGAAAAATAATAATAACATATTTAAAAATGAATTAAAATTAAAGATCATTTTTAAAATTATTATTAAGTCTATGCTCTAGTTTATACTTTGCATTAATACAAATAAGAACCATATTTTTCTTCGTAATTGAATCAGATAATATCGAATTCTTCAACAAAAAAGTATAATGAGAGTACATAGCGAAATAAAGACTACGCTACATGCACCCTATTATTTAAGTATTAGGGGCATAAGATATAAAAGGAGGGGGAGATACATAGATGGTAAGGTCATAATCTAAAAAGTAAGCTAAGGATTTGACATGCTTTGCTAATGTACCGATTTACAATAGTATTTGTTGTCCTGTAGATGTGTCAAAGTTTATTATCTGAGAGGTCAGCCAAAAGTTCCCTGTAGGACGATAAAATACTGAGATACTTTGGATTAGGTCAATCTAACATATCGAGCAATGCCCATGAATCAGTCTCGATGATGAGTGGGGTCAAGTGACAATTTTCAAGGAGTAACCTGTGGTAGAGGCCAAGAAGATCTGTAATTTTTAACATCAATAAGAAACAAGTTATTTCAGTACATCCCCCTCACGTTTTAAAGTGGAAACATCTATGTCCTTTGGAATCGTAATGGATGCAAGGTATTCCTGCTATTCCAGACCCTTCATAGCCTGCTAGCTTCTTTGGTTTGTAATGTTGAGGCCTATCTGAACATAGATATGGGATCCTTCTGAGCATGAACCACTCCCAATAATCTTTGACTTTCCACTTGAGTTATGTGTCATAAGCTTCATATATGATCGCATGATTTCCATTGCCAGACAAGGAATGGATCCTTAAGTTGTTGTTACTCTCATTAAGACACATAACAAACTGTAACAATCGTTGCGGTTAAAGATGCTCCTCATAGGTGTTAGATTCGTCACAATCACAAGAAGGTAGTGGAATCATGCCATCAAGTTCATTCCACAAATCCTTCGTTATAGAATAATAGCTTGTCATTGAATCAGAATACCAAGCCTTAAACTTGCAATATTTGTCCATAGATAGTAAATCCTCAACAAATTCGGTGTATCAAAATGCTCTCGTACCTTACGAGCATTCAAAGCATAAAATATGTTCGGGGCTAGTTCAGCTGAAACAGTATTGTCAATCTAGGAATGCACAATCGTTTTTACACTTAATTCTCCCATAATTCTTTGAAACTTGATCTTGGTGCAAATAACATCCACGAATCCAAGCATGCCTTTACCTCGCAGTACTAGTTCATCAATCTACTCCACAAAGACTAAACATTTGGGCCTGTAAGTTTGATCAGAATTACTACTAGTCCTGGTGAATCAAAGTCTTGAAGATAGAGAGGATGGTGATGATAGATTGTCGTTATAGCTGGAACTGACATTGATTTATTAGATTGTTCTCCTACCATAAGTACACCAATTGAATTTTTGTAGGAAATAAGAGTATTTTGGAAATATTCTCTTGTTTATTCATCGCTGTTTAACGCCATATATATACAAGTTAAAAAAAACAAAAGGAATGTTCTATCCTAACCAATTGACAATTGTCCCTTTTCATATTGGCTATGATAATAACAAACTTTTATTCTCTAGGGATAACGAAAGATCTGGATAATAGAAAGTACAAGATGGGTTGAGGAGGAATATTCTGGATGTGGCCTATATCAATAATTTCATAAAAAATGTCCATATACTTGGTCTCAAACACTGTCTCAAGAACCCCAAGAAGTTGACCCATGTTTATGTTTCTCCTTGACAGGTGAGGATGGAGAATCATGTTCAACACCCAACCCCAACCCCTCTAGTTGGAAAGGTGTGAAGAACCCCCAACTTTCCAAGTAAGTGATGGTGGGGAAAATCGTGAAGGGTTTAGTGAAGATGTCAGACAGTTGAGACATGGAAGGAAGGTAATGCAAAGAGATGAGACCAATAAGGAATTGTTTCCTTACAAAATGACAATCAAGTTCCACGTGTGTAGTATGCTCATGGAGAACAGGATTTTTGGTGATGTGAATAGCAACTTGACTATATGAATGGAGAGGAACCGAAAGAGGTGGAGAAACAGTGAGGTCGGATGATAAGTGAACAAGACGAGTGATTTCAGCGACAACTCGACACATTGATCAATATTCAGCTTCAGCAAATAAAAGGGAAATCAAATGTTTGTTTGATTTCTAGGAGATTGTTGTACCCCCAAAACTGATGAAATAACCACTGATAAAGTGATAAGTCTCCGGACACGAACCCCAGTCAGAACCATAGTAGGCTTGAAGTTCAAACACAGATGAAGATTTGATAAGAAGGCCAAGACCACGATTGCAAAAAAGGTAATGAAAACAATGTAAACCATCCTGATAATGAGGCAGGCTAGACGATTGCATGTATTGGTTGTGATGTTGCACGACAAAGGAAAGATCCGGTCGATGATGAGTCAAAAATTGTGCTTCATGACAAGTCTTCGATAAATGAGTGGATCATGGTGAAAATCACCAACATCGGCACAAAGCTTGGTGAAAGTCTCCGAAGGAGAAACACCAGGTTTCTTGTCAAGACAATCAAACTCATAAAGAAGATCATGCTTGAATTTTCTTTGAGTCACAATCAACCCTTGTTCTTCTCTAATCAATTACAATCAAAGAAAATAATGAGCAAGACCCAAATATTTGGTTTGAAACTCGGAATGAAGAAAAGACTTTAAAGAGGATATTTTTTCCAAATCATCCCATGTAAGTAAAATATCATCAACATAAACAACAATGATGCAAATACCAACAAATGTCGGCTTGAAGAACAATGAGTAATTATTCAAAGAATGATGATAACCATTGATCTAAAGGGCAACAATGAGTCTGGCATACTATTGACGAGAGGCATATTTTAACCCATAAAGAGACTTATTGAGTTTACAAACTAGATTAGAACCAAGCACCTGTAGACCAACAGGGATCCTCATATAGGCTTCCTATTGTAGATTTCCACAAAGAAACGCATTGTTGACGTCCAATTGGAATAAATCCCAACCCTTGTGAATACCAATAACTAGTAGACATATCACAGTTTTCATTTTGACCACAAGAGAAAATGACTCAGTATAATCAATTTCTTCCCTCTAAACATCAAATGAGTAGACGAGGCTTATACCTTTAAATTGAACCATTTGGTTTATTTTTAACATTGTAAACACATTTATAAGATAAGGCTCTTTGTCCGAGTGGTAAAGGAACAAAATCCCAAGTGTGATTGAGTTGAAAAGCTTCAAATTCCTTAGCCAAAGCATTGCCAACAAGGTTGTAAAGAATATTTTAAAAAAGGAAGTAGGTTGGGGAACATGAGAAACAAAATTTGATAATGATTGATTTGAGTGAGATAAGGCAGAAAAAGGTAAAATAAAAGGAGTGAGAGGAGCTGCAAAATAGGCAGAAGTAACATTGGTGAAATATACAAAATTACATATTCAATCGGCGAGACGAATAGGAGAGTGAGAAATTCGAGAGGAATGTCGAGTGGGAGTATGTGAAGGAAAGGAGGAAGTGGTGGTAGGAGGTGGATGAGTAGGGGAAGAAGAGGAAATAGGAATTGCAAAAGGAGGAGACATCGGAGGAGGAGCATGAGGTGTATCTAACTAAATGGGATTAATATCTGAATGTATAGGAGGTGGAGAAGGAAAGACACAGTGAGCAACAAGTGACGGGGAAGATATAGAGGAAAATGAAGGATAAAAGGAAAGAATGACTCATGGAAATTGACATCCCTGGAGATAAAAAAAAATTTTAGTAGTAAGATCTAAAAGTTTGTACCCTTTTTGATTAAAAGGATAGCCAATGAAGACACATTTGGAAGCTTTAGGTCAAGTTTGGATATAGAATGACGTAAGGTACTATCATAACAAAGACAATCAAACAATTTAACAAGATGATAGAAAGGTGGTGATGGAAAAGGATCTCATAGGGTGACTTGAATGTGAGGAACCTTGAAAAAAATCGGTTGATTAAATAAGTAGTTGTCAAAAGACATTCTCCCAGTAAGATAAAGGAAGACGAGACTCAAAAAGTAAAGTCTGACAAGTTTCCAAAAGGTATCTATGCTTTCGTTCAACGACCCCATTTTGTTGTGGTGTGTACACACCTTTTTTGGTGAATAATTCCTTGAGAGGATAGGAAATAAGAATTGGACAAGCTGGATCGTAGTTCTTTCGCATTATCGGATCTTATAATCTTAAGATTCTTCAAAAATTTCCTTTCAACAAGAGTGAGAAATTGTTTGAGAACATGAAAAACGTTACTTTTGGTTTTATGTAAATAGGACCAATTTCCCTGACTATAATCATCCACAATGGTTAAAAAATATCAAACACCATCATGAGTAGGATCTTTGTAGGGACTCTAAGTATCCACATGAATCAAGTCAAAAATAGCATGAGTGGAAATAATGTTAGAGGTAAAAGGCAACTTAAATGTCTAGCTTGGGCACAAACATCACAGGGAAAAGGTAAAGCAGTCAATTAAACAGTGGAATTGGAAATATTCTTCATATTAGAAAGAGGGAAATGCCCTAATCATTGATGACATAGGCTTAGATTGTCATTGTTAATAGTAGAGGAGACAGAATCACCTAAACCATGAGAAGGAAAATTACAAACAGACATAGAAAAAGAACCACAAAATGAAACAGGACAAAATGAGACTGGAACCAAGCTGGACCGGATAGGTGTTGATTTGAAAATGTAAAGTCCATCATGAAATTCACCAAGAACTAATGGGATCTTAATAGAAGGTCCCTAAAAAACAAAACCAGAAGAAGAGAATGTTAGCATACATTGAAATTGAGCGGTTAATTTGTGAACTGAAAAAAGATTGAACTTAAAATAAGGAACAAGAGAACAATGTCCAACACAAGATTGGTCCTGATATGAACACTCCTTTTATGTGTCACTTTGAGTTTGTTAGAATTTGGCAAATTAACATACAAAATAGTAGCCAGAGGACTTACATAAAACAACAATGAATAATCAAAAGTCATGTGGTCGGATGCCCCTAAATCAAGTATCCAAGAATCAGAAATAAGGTGAGAAGAAAAAGAGAAAAAACTAGGATTTGAATGAAGCGTAAATATACCCGCACAATTGGCAGATGCAGTGACATCAAGAGATTGATCACTTTGCACATTAGCAGTTCTATGAGCAACATTCTTGTCTTTGATGGGCTTGGTACACTTAAAATTAGGAGGGAATCCAATCAACCTATTACATTTGGCAACCTCATGATTGGTCAGCTAGTAGTGAGTACAAAATAGTCCAGTTTTGGGTTTGTCAAACTGAGTCTTGAACCTCCCATCCTTATTTCCTGAAGAATTTTTGAGTATTATTAAACCTCTGATTGTGTCCAAATTGCTGATGTGATACCGAGAAAGCATCATGAGAGGTGATAGATTCCATATGAACTTCTCTTTGCTTTTCAGCTTAAATGAGCAAAGAGTAAGCCTGACTGACTGAAGGCAGAGGATCCATCATAAGTATACTACTATTAACGCTTGAGCAAGAGTTATTGAGGCCCATGAGGAACTGAATCAAACTCCCATCTTGATTTATGGTTTTTATATTTTCCTCCACAAATACACGCACAAGACCATATGATTGAGAGTAAGGAAAACATCAAGTCATCCTAGAGCTTCTTAATTTTAGTAAAATAACATGTTATATCAGTGTTACATTGTATTGCATCAAGACTTTCTTTTGAAGCTGATATAGTTGTGCACCATTGCATTGTCCAAATCTAGCTGATACATCTTTCCATATTTCTTTTGTAGTTCTGGATTAGAGGACAGAATCAACAATGTCCTTGGAAAGAGACTTGAGGATCCATGAAATGACCATGTCATTACACCTATCCCGAGGCCTGTGAGTGGGATTGGAAGGCAGAGGTTTGTTTTATCGAAAAAAATGTTTTCGAAGAGAGTTTGTTTTTCTCTTTTGACTTTTAGGAGTCGCCACTTAATTTTTAAGGAAAATCAAGAAAACTCATTTTCAAAACAACTTAAACAGGAAAAATCATTTTGAAAACATTTTAGGGGGTTCGGGATTCATATTAGCGTCTTAGGAAGGTGTTTAAGGCATCTAAGACACTCCGTTAACTACGGTTTTCCGGCGATTAACTTATTTGACTATTTTTGTTCTAACTCTTGCGAATCTTTAAGTTGAACTTATTAAAGTTTCATTTAGACAAATTATGAGTTTTGCAACACTTATTGTTTATTTCACAATTTTGCGAATCTATTTCAATGTTAAACTTTCCTAAGGTTTTATCTAACAAGCTTTGCGAATTTGAAACAAATTATCGTTTAGAAGTTAGTTTTAAGTTTGACAAAATTTGAAAGGCGTTTCGACGGGGTTTGGAGTTTCTAATCCTAAGCTAACGGCATTTAAGTAAAAATACGTAAACAAATAGTAAAGTGGGAGAGAGAGAGAGAGAGAGAGAGATTTGGGTCCAACTTCGGTTCTGTTCGCCTTGACCGAATGTTGGACCCACCTGTCCTAATCTAAACATACAAATAAAATATAGAAATCGAAAAGGCGACAAGAGGGATTAGGCCCATTACAAAAACATGCAAAGTAAAAATAAAAATGAAAGAGAGTCTTCTAGTCCATCGTCTTCAATCTCCATGACCCTTGTCTTTCTACATCTGCTCGTTTTGACGGATTGACTCGATAAAAGTTCTGAGTCTTCATGACTCTCCCGAAATGCAGAGAGGAAGAGTTCATAGAGAACTCGAGCAGATTTCACATGCCACATGGTAAATAAAAAAAATTAATATATGACTCAATGGATGCATATGCAAGAGAACAAACTCAACTTAATAAAATACGCATATTTTATCCAAGACGGATGCAGGACAACAAGCAACCCTATGGGATCCTAAAATGAGATTACAAATTATACTCATGCATAAAGGGGAAGAATAACACATAGGTGGCCACCCATTTTGATTTAATATAGGTGAAATTATATTCTTAACAGATCACGCCACTATTTACAACACATTGAGAAGTCAATTACGTAAAGCTACCCTCAAAACAGAGAGACAAACGAGAAGATTAATGGCTTCGAAGGCTACAAACAACTTCAAGATACACGCTCTATTATGGAACTGTCAGCAAATATTTCGACACATTACGACATACTTGACGGAGTGGACGATTACAGACAACTTTACAGTTTCACATGCTTTCGAATTTGTCGAGATTTGTTTGAAAGTGTGGGAAGACAGAATAGGGCAAGCAAATGGGCCCAAATAAAACCAATATGATGCTTGAAAGTAAAACTACATACTTGAGAAAAATGGCAGGACATCCAAGTTTGTTTCCAAAAAGCAACAACCAAATTTATAACTACGGAAGAGAAGAATTCTTTTACGACATGATAGGCTAGACTAACTAGAATGCAAAAATAAACAAAAGAACAAATCTCTCAGCTACAAACAAACCAGCCTGCATAATCGGACAGAAGTATGACCCACAACTCATTTCGACATTGAGCGTAACCGACAAACGTATAACGTATCAACTTCCATTTACAGCTTAACATTTAATACTTAACTATATAAGATAAAAGAGCCACGCTCGACAAGAAGAAGAAAACAAAATCATTTTCTCGCAAAAACAGCGGACCTCCAGATTCTAGCCAAACAACATGAACGAAATTAAGACAAACTGATCGAATCGAGAGAAACATATTTGAAAGCTTAACAGACAGACCACGTGAGTTGTATGAACAAACAAAGCAGACAATCAAACTCCAGCAAGCATACACGTTATGATTATTCCAAACTATGGCAAACAAATCCCAAAGACGTACGACAGAAGCTCTATACCCCCAAGCCATCGCATTTGAAACCAAGAAGAGAAGGAGATTACATGGAAGGGTGTTTACCTGTTGACGAGCAGCGACACTGAGAACAAGTGAGCAAAACACTAACGAGCTTCCACCCTCAGACGAGACAGCGAATGACGAAAACAGAATCGAGACCTTCGACCCTTTTTTGAAGTCTTTTTCTCGAAAATCTCACACGTAAATGTCTAAGGTTCCTATCTTCCTGAAAATATCCAACAAAAATTCCAACCCCAAGTTTTTCCCTCTCTGAAATTTTCAACAGAAGTTCCAACACTCAAAATTTAACCTCCAAATTTCTAACCCCAATTTTTGGGCACGAAAGCTCTAACCTAAAATCGCTAATGAAGATCGACAACAGCCAACAAAAATCGATAACAGCCAGGTCGAAAGATTTTTCGAGAAAATTTCCTATCAAAAATCTCCAACCCCTAGACTGACGATAACATGGGTTTAAATAGGAAAAAATGGTTTTCAAGGGGAAGGCGGGCAAAACGAATTCGGCTTATTTCAAATTCGAAATTTAAAATCTTCCCCCCCACAGAAACGAATATGCTTCGAAGATGCTCTAAATTTCCAACAGATGGGGGCATAGGGGATGGTCGAGATCAATCTCTCGTCCTTGGCAATCGACGTGGCTCTTTCCCACGACACCAAGGACGAGTCCGCGTCGTTTTGTGCTGCAGGAGTCCTTCTGCTTCGCCGCGTCCATACGCGCCTGAGAGAGACGAGGGAAGGGAAACGAGAAACGCGTGGGGGGAAGGGGTCGCGTGGGGAGAGACGGGGGAGAGATCGTGAGGGGTTTCCTTTTTTTGTGTATTTGCTTTTCTGCGTTTTCTGTTTTGGGAATTTTGTGTGGGTCATTTGAGGAAGAAGAAGGGGGAAATCGGGTTTGGGTCAGATCGGGTGCTGGGTCGGGGGTTGAATGGGTTTGGGTCGGGGGGTTTAATGGAGGTGGGCTGTTGGAATTTGGTTGAAGGATGGCGTTTGGGCCTGGGTAATTTAATTTTGGGAATGGGAGAGAGTAGTGGAGTGGGCCTGGGTATTAAAATATGGGCTGGATGAGGGAAGAGTGGGCTGTTGAGGGTTGTGTGAACGGCCCAAGCTGGTTTCTTAATAAAATATGGGTAATCCTTATATAAAGATGAATTCGTATCAATTAATTAACGAGCCACTTTATTTAGTAAAATAATCAATAAAATCGTAAAAGGTGATTCAAAGTGTAATTATAATTTAAATTAAATTAGTTTAATAAAAACATTTATATTTATATTTTGGTGGTTTTGAATAAGATACACTAAGTATATACATAATTATGTAGAAAATATATTATCAAAAATTATGTCAAAGCGCATTCGAAGTAACATAAAATTCACGTGTTATATTATACTCGTAAAATTTATAAAACTAATCAAATTTGAATTATTTGGAAAAGTTAGGAAGCACGATAATTAATTTATACCGACGCGGGTCAAAACTAGGTGTCAACAACTGTCCCTCATTTTACTTGTGTTGATGCAAGCAACTCGAGGAAAATGAAGTTGACCAAACCAATTTTGACCAACCCATTCATTTTAAAGAAAGGATTCGACACAGGGTTTAGGAACTATGGCCGAACCCATGCGAACGGGTTTCCTACATATCTCAGGCTATATGAGAATTCAAGCCACTTGTAGTTCGATAAGCTTGATTTATCGCACGATTTTGAAAGAATCGAAAGCTTCCTCGATACCAAATTATGAAGGTATCGAAATGCTCGAGAATAGAATTCGAGGGCAAATGTTGGAATACAGTCGAGTTTCAACATAGAATCTGCCTACATATCCTTAAACCTTCGGAATCAGGCTGTGTGTAGTTCGACTCGATCGATGGGAAAAGGAAATCTATTATGCTAGATAACCTTCGATTTTGGACAAGCGACAAATTAAACGAGTATGAAAAAGAGGCTCGAACCTCTTGGCCATGAATGTGGCTCGCTTCACACCCATAATTAAGAACTCACACGGACATAATTTCCAAAGCTCTTTGCGCATTTGTCACTCAGATTGGGAACTTGCTTCCGATAAATCAAAACCTTCGGACGCGAGACTGAAACTGACGGAACTAAAGAAAAACCCGCATGTTTCGAGGAAGGTGGTTCGATTGTGGTGGAAGTCGCTCCTCTTCTCGCGTCCTAAGAGTTTTACATTCCTCTTCGGACTGTGTCCCAGTTCGCTGCTAAGAAAAAGTTCCACGTTGTGTTGCATCCTTTTTGATGTCGTCCGCACCTGTGGTTTTTGGAGAAAATTCATCCTTTTGGATGCTCTCGACAAAGACTGAGATAAAACTCGTCAGCTTAAAAAAATGCATTTAGGATGGGAGACAGTGTCTTTTTACCGTGTCGACACTTCGTTGTTCTCCTCAAATCGACGTCGGCTCGATCAGTCTGACGTCTAGCAAATAAAACTTCTGCCTTGTGTTTTGCAATATAACCTTCAATGTACTCTATACTTGATGTCGAAATAAATAAATAAATGTTGATGTGATATTGATGTCTCTTTTGTCGTTATCATCGATGCTCTTCTTGATGTTTATTTTTTATTTTATTTTTTTTATCAAAAATAAAAGATGCAGTTGAGGCCGATGGATAAATGTTGCTCTTTCTCTATCTGTGTATGTCCTCTTGCGGGGCATGAATATCTTCCCGCGAGGTATGAAATCTTCTCGCAATGTATAAATTTGACGAGGCATGAAATGTTCTCGTCGTGCATAAATTCCAGCAAGGTATAAAGCCTTCTCACGATATATAAATTTGACGAGGCATGAAATCTTCTTGTCGTGCATAAATTCCAGTGATGTATAAAGCCTTCTCACGATATATAAATTTGACAAGTCATGAAATCTTCTCGTCGTGCATAAATTCCAGCAAGGTATAAAGCCTTCTCGCGATATATAAATTTGACGAGGCATGAAATCTTCTCGTCGTGCATAAATTCCAAACTCGCAATGCATGATTTTTCGTGATGCATGACTTTCCACAATGCATGGTTTCTCGCTATGCATTATATCCGCAATGCATGATTCTCCACGATGCATGGATATTTATATCGTTTGTGTTGATGATAACGGCAAGACAACCTCCAGATAATATATCGAGTTGATCGATAACAATAAAATAACTATCTCTTCTGGGTAATGCGTTGTCTTGATTGGCAATAATTATCTTGACTTGATAATGTAATGCAAATAGCGTCCTTTACGAAAATCGTGAAATCTCCGTTGAGATTCCTGTTTGATTCACCTTTAAATCTGGCTAGACACCCTTCGTGAATTTCATATTGTTGGGAATTGCTCGAAATAAACAAACCACACTCCCAAGTCTTTGACATAAGTGATATAAATGCCTCTTGCTTCTAGGAAAACCCTTGATTTTGGGATAGTTTTCTGCTCTTTGGAGTTCTCTGTAACGAGCTAGCTAGCTCAATAATTATCCAACTGTAACGAGGTGGATGGCTCGATAATATTCCAATTGTAACTAGCTCGATAATATTCCAACTGTAACGAGGTGGATGCTCGATAATAGTCCCACTGTAACGAGGTAGATGCTCAATAATATTCCAACTGTAACGAGGTGGATGGCTCGATAATATTCCAACTGTAACGAGGTGGATGGCTCGATAATATTCAAACTGTAACGAGGTGGATGGCTCGATAATAGTCCAACTGTAACGAGGTGGATGCTCGATAATATTCCAACTATAACGAGGTGGATGGCTCGATAATATTCCAACAGTAACGAGGTGGATGGCTCAATAATATTCCAACTGTAACAAGGTGGATGGCTCGATAATATTCCTACTGTAACAAGGTGGATGGCTCGATAATGTTCCAGCTGTAACGAGGTGGATGACTCGATAATATTCCAGCTGTAACGAGGTGGATGGCTTGATAATATTCCATCTGTAACGAGGTGGATGGCTCGATAATATTCCAACTGTAACGAGGTGGATGGCTCGATAATATTCCAACTGTAACGAGATGGATGGCTCGATAATATTCCAACTATAACGAGGTGGATGGCTCGATAATATTCCAGTTGTAACGAGGTGGATGGCTCGATAATATTCCAGCTCTAACGAGGTGGATGGCTCGATAATATTCCATCTGTAACGAGGTGGATGGCTCAATAATATTTCAACTGTAACGAGGTGGATGCTCGATGATATTCCAACTGTAACGAGGTGGATGGCTCGATAATATTCCTTATGATTTAAAAATAGAAACCTGAAATGGAAAAGCATATATACGAACCACTTATGGGGTGGATCGCCCAACAAACTATATGCTAAAGTGTTTGGACAATCAAAACACATAATCCACTTATGGGGTGGATACCCAACAAATTAGAACTATGAATCTGACATATTCAAGAAACAAAGTACGCACAAATTGCTACGCGACAAACATATTAAAAATTTAAATTGACGTTTATGCACGTCGCGACTATGATTCTGTTCTTTAAAAGAAAGAATTATTGAGGTGAATGACTTAATTCATTCACATGAGAAATAAAGACACTCTCGTCTTCCTTGATAAACTCAGCGGTTTTGGAGTTTGTTGCAGTCATTTCTAATCATTTATCGAAAACTTGTAACAATCCGATATTTTTGACTGTCAAGTAGATATTGTGGTCACCATCATCTTTCTGATGTGGTAGACTCGGCAAATTCTCTTGCAACACTTCTAAGTTTGTGTCACTTCGATCATCTTCAAAATTTGATATCGCTTAATATACTACTTTGACTTTATCAATACTATCACCTGCAAAGCTCGACACCAAACATTAGTATCAATGATGAAGTAAAGAATAAAAGTGAAATTGAGGAACTAGGTTGAGTCATTTTGGCTTATCCAGATTAGGCTATGATGAGTCCAACGATAACTTTGATCATGACTCATAACTAGCAATCCTCTTGCACCTTGTTTCTTGCAACTTTGGAAGAATCTATCAGTGTTCGGCCTCAATATTCCTGCAAGATAAAAAGAAACTTGTGTATTACTTGAGGCAATATAAAGCAATAAAGATAAAATGAGATTGAAGATTTTCTAGGTTTCGCTGATGAGTCCATGATGGGTGCCAGTGACGCCCTTTGCCATTCATGACAGCTTTATATACCCATTTTTGTGACTTCAATGTTCCTGCATCCAAAGAATAATTCTTAGTTTGAAGGAATGATCTGTGTTGGTCTTGTCTCCATGCTCCTTCCCGCAGTTGGCTTACACGCTCTCCTGTCATTTATATGACATATTTGATGGAATTTTTGAGGACCCTCCTCAAAATCTGTCTCGGTCCACTATATATAAAGACTCTCATAACTTGCTTTGTTAACTCTGAGGTCGCTCATTCTGGAATTTTGAGGCCCATCCTCAAAATTCATCCTAATTTACCTCAATAAGTAACAAATGACATTTGTGGAATTTTTGAGATCATCTCAAAAATTTTGTCCCAGTTGCATCCTAGATTGTCGTAGTTTTGAGATCCACCCGAAGCTTAACTCCGTAGAATTTTGGCCTTCCGTTTTGACTTGTTAAAGAAGTCCAAGTTCAAATGAATTTTTGAGATACTCTGGAAAATTCTGTCCCAGTTTCCATTATGAAGAGAAATGGAAATCTTACTGGGTATATGACCTAGCCGTTGTGGCGCCTACGTATCCAGTTGGAGCAGGAATCAAGTCAAACGTAGTTCCACCCTCAAGGATTAACCAAAATATGAAGTTTTGATAATGAAACGACCGAGGCCGACATAGGCCGCCTACGTATCTCATTCTTGACAATTCAGGTCGAACGTAGTTCCAACAAAGAAATGTGCGATACATTTTCAAAAGAAAGGTAACAAAACTTCATATGCGAAATTTGGCAATGTTGGGCATTCTTCTTCTCGACCTTTGATGATGAATATCTTCAAACGACTCAATTCAGAAATGTCTTGTACTCACTCTTGAGTATCCAATATGTCATCCATTCAGGTGGTTTTCTCAATATTGATCAAGTCGTTGTTGATAATGTGTTGTATCTTGTGCTTCAAAGTTGAACAATTCTCTGTGTCGTGTCCGACGGCTCCTGAATGATAAGCACATCTGTTGTCACCTCTGTAAAATTTCCCCAAAGGATTGGCTGGTCTTCCTTCTATAGGATAGAGCATACCCATTGCTTTCAACCATTCATAAAGTTGAGTTTGAGATTCCCTTAACGGTGTAAATACTTTAGGAACCTTTCTGAATTTTGGGCGAGGAAATTTTCTCTGATTGACATTACGGTTCTGGTATTTCCTTTGAGAAGATGACCTCATATGAGTAGCCGTGATCATACTTACCTCCTCCACTTTTCCTTTTGATTTATCCATATCACTAATTCTAGTAGATTTTCCACTAGATCGCAATGTGGTATGTTTGGTGAGATTTCCAGTCTTGAAACCATCTTCCAAAGCTTCTCCCACTTTGACTATCTCAACAAATTTTTATCCCATCATAAACAACATTCTTTCATAGTACTCAGGCTCTTGAGTACGAATGAACATTTTGGTGATCTCACGCTCGGACATTGGAGGTTGAACTCTTGCAGCCTCTTTTCTCCAACGAAGAGCGTACTCTCGATAATTTTCTGTAGACTTCTGTCTGATCTTCTCCAAGTAGTAGCGATCTGGGGCATCTTCTACATTATTTCCAAATCTTTCTGTGAAATCCTTTGCGAGTGCATTCCAACTTTTCCATTGTTTCAACTCCTGTGATGTAAGCCACTCCAGAGCTTCTCCACTTAGACTTCGATCGAAAAGACGCATAAATAATGCTTCATTTTTGCCAACTCCCATGAGTTGATCACAATAAACTTTCAAATGTGCTAGAGGATTTCTTGTTCCATTAAAAGTGACAATTTGGCACTTTGAACCCTTCTGGAAGTTCGAGATTCGTATGGATGCATAAATCCTCGTAGCTCAATCCATCGACTTCGGAAATGTAGTGCAACTCCTTCATGGCTTTCCTTATCTCTTCTTTCATATTCACCTTGTCTGCCTAACCTCTTGACCTTCATTCTCTCTCTTGTTCCTTATAGTGATCAAGCTTGGAACAGTTGGCATAAGGTTCATTTGGAATTGGGATTTGGAAAGTAGTCTTTTGAGGTATGGGTGGAACAATGGAGGGATTCTGGGTATTTTGAGTGGCTTGATAATTTTGGGAGAAAGTTTGAGGATCGGCATTTTGGTTTTTAAGATGGGGGACGGTTTGAGCATTGTTCGTATCTTGGTTTTGAAGATTGGGGAAGGTTTGAGCATTTTTTGTATTTTGGTTTTGAGGGAGATAGAGGATTTGAAGGTCAGTATTTTAAGGATGATGTGGTGCTTGACATAACGTAGCGTGACGGGTATTGGGGGTAGTTAAGACAGTGGCGGGAGGATTTGAGTGGGATTAGAGAGAATGTTCTGAACTAGTTCCGCGTTTTGGGAGGAAAGTGGAGTGGAGGTCTTCCATCTCTTGGAGGGTTGAAGGATGAAGTTGGATTAGGAAAATCTTGCATTCTTTGCATTTCGACCCTCATTTCGGCGATTTGTTGCATCAAATGCATAATCAATTCATTTTTGTCAGCGGCAGCGGGTTGAGCCATGGCAACATCATTCATGTCAATCTCCTCATTGTTATCCCCCATTGTTGTCCTTTCCTTTTGCAAATTTGCGTGGAAGGAATCTTTGGGGCCTTAGACCTCGGATGATAAACCAACTTACCAACACAGATCAGTTTTAAATACCTGTCAATGAAAAAACTCAAAAGACAAGTATGTTAGTGTTTGAAGGTGGTAAATAATACAAGATATCACATATAGGTGAAAACACATAAGAATTGCTTTATCCGGAGATAAACTAACCCACCAACATAGAGTAATGATTAAATAGACAGGAATTTGTCTACTTGACATTGGGATTTAGTAAATAAAAATGTCGACTTGAGTTGAGACAAAGTTGACGGTATCTTTCATTATCGTATTTTAATTTTTGATTGAGATGTAACTCTAATTTCCTTGCAAGAGTCGCGAAAGATAAAATTTCTCAAAATTCTTTTGATTCGAAATGATGAATCTTTTTCTAATATGAGAGCAGTAATTTTTTTTTGGGGAAACTAAAGACTCGAAGAATATTTGAACGCATGATAGTGACTTGATATTTGTGCCTAGGGGTTTTAAAAGTGTTTGAAGAAGAGTGAGCTAGAATACCTCCAGATAAAGCAGCATATTCACATAAGCGGTTGTAACACAAACAAATATTACGCGTTCTAAACAGATATGTGACCCTTTTGTGCCAAGGATGGGCCTATCGATTTGAGGGATGTATACGTCATTTTGAAATATTTCTCGTACACCTTATACGTCCTTCAAATTTAAAAATATAAGTATGAACGTCCATTTAGGCCGTGGGCCGTTTTGGACTCAAGGTGGTCTTCTAATGGGCCCGACGCTCCTTGGGTCGGGTCGTCTTAGGCCAATGCTCCTACAATCGGGATTTGGCTCGGCTCTACGCTAGTTGACTAAGAGTGGCTTTTTTGAAAGGACCGGGAACCCAAACGGAAAATTTGAGCTGAAAATCGCGACAACTATTGGACGCCTAACGAACCAATAAATTGCCGCTAATTTTGAAACAGGGTGAGTATAAAAAACTCCGGCTGCGGTTCCACAAACCGTCTTTTAATATACTATATATATATCGGAAATATGCCATGATAATGCAGTTTCTAGAAAAAATTTAGAACATAAACAAATAAACAATTAATACAAATAGTCAAATAGAGTTAGTCTTTAAGGTTAGAATCCTCCAAGATCCCCAGCGGAGTCGCCATTTCTGTTTTATCAAAAAAAATGTTTTCCAACAGAGTTTGTTTTTCTCGTTCGACTTTTAGGAGTCGCCACTTAATTTTTAAGGAAAATCAAGAAAATTCATTTCCAAAAAAACTTAAACAGGAAAAATCATTTTGACAACATTTTCGGGGGCTTGGGATTCATGTTAGCGTCTTAGGAAGGTGTTTAAGGCACCTAAGACACTGTGCTAACTACGGTTTTCCGGCGATTAACTTATTTGACTATTTTTGTTTTAACTCTTGCGAATCTTTAAGTTGAACTTATTAAAGTTTCATTTAGACAAATTACGAGTTTTGCAACACTTATTGTTTATTTCACAATTTTGCGAATCTATTTCAAAGTTAAGCTTTCCTAAGGTTTTATCTAACAAGCTTTGCGAATTTGAAACAAATTAATGTTTAGAAGTTAGTTTTAAGTTTGACAAAATTTGAAAGGTGTTTCGACGGGGTTTGGAGTTTCTAATCCTAAGCTAACCGCATTTAAGAAAAAATACGTAAACAAATAGAAAAGTGGGAGAGAGAGAGAGAGAGAGAGAGAGAGAGATTTGGGTCCAACTTCGATTTTGTTTGCCTTGACCGAATGTTGGACCCACCTGTCCTAATCTAAACATACAAATAAAATATAGAAATCGAAAAGGCGACAAGAGGGCTTAGGCCCATTACAAAAATATGCAAAGTAAAAATAAAAATGAAAGAGAGTATTCTAGTCCATCGTCTTCAATCTCCATGACCCTTGTCTTTCTACATCTGCTCGTTTTGACGGATTGACTCGATAAAAGTTCCGAGTCTTCATGACTCTCCTGAAATGCAGAGAGGAAGAGTTCATAGAGAACTCGAGCAGATTTCACATGCCACATGGTAAATAAAAAAAATTAATATATGACTCAATGGATGCATATGCAAGAGAACAAACTCCACTTAATAAAATAAGCATATTTTATCCAAGACGGATGCAGGACAACAAGCAACCCTATGGGATCCTAAAATGAGATTACAAATTATACTAATGCATAAAGGGAAAGAATAACACATAGGTGGCCACCCATTTTGATTTAATATAGGTGAAATTATATTCTTAACAGATCACGCCACTATTTACAACACATTGAGAAGTCAATTGCGTAAAGCTACCCTCAAAACAGAGAGACAAACGAGAAGATTAATAGCTTCTAAGGCTATAAACAACTTCAAGATACACGCTCTATTATGGAACTCTCAGCAAATATTTCGACGCATTACGGCATACTTGACGGAGTGGACGATTACAGACAACTTTACAGTTTCACATGCATTCGAAATCGAGATTTGTTTGAAAGTGTGGGAAGACAGAATAGGGCGAGCAAATGGGCCTAGATAAAACCAATATAATGCTTGAAAGTAAAACTACATACTTGAGAAAAATGGCAGGACATCCAAGTTTGTTTCCAAACAGCAACAACCAAATTTATAACTAGGGAAGAGAAGAATTCTTTTACGACATGATAGGCTAGACTAACTAGAATGCAAAAATAAACAAAAGAACAAATCTCTCAGCTACAAACAAACCAGCCTGCATAATCGGACAGAAGTATGACCCACAACTCATTTCGACATTGAGCGTAACCGACAAACGTATCAACTTCCATTTACAGCTTAACATTTAATACTTAACTATATAAGATAAAAGAGCCACGCTAGACAAGAAGAAGAAAACAGAATCATTTTCTCGCAAAATCAGCGGACCTCCAGATTCTAGCAAAACAACATGAACGAAATTAAGACAAACTGATCGAATCGAGAGAAACATATTTGAAAGCTTAACAGATAGACCACGTGAGTTGTATGAACAAACAAAGCAGACAATCAAACTCCGCCAAGCATACACGTTATGATCATTCCAAACTATGGCAAACAAATCCCAAAGACGTACGACAGAAGATCTATACCCCCAAGCCATCGCATTTGAAACCAAGAAGAGAAGGAGATTACATGGAAGGGTGTTTACCTGTTGACGAGCAGCGACATAGAGAACAAGCAAGCAAAACACTAACGAACTTCCACCCTCAGACGAGACAGCGAATGACGAAAACAGAATCGAGACCGTCGACCCTTTTGAAGTCTTTTTCTCGAAAATCTCACACGTAAATGTCTAAGGTTCCTATCTTCCTGAAAATCTACAACAAAAATTCCAACCCCAAGTTTTTCCCTCTCTAAAATTTTCAACAGAAGTTCCAACACTCAAAATTTAACCTCCAAATTTCTAACCCCAATTTTCGGGCACAAAAGCTCTAACCTAAAATCGCTAATGAAGATCGACAATAGCCAACAAAAATCGATATCAAGCAGGTCGAAAGATTTTTCTAGAAAATTTCCTATCCAAAATCTCCAACCCCTGGACTGACGAGAGCAGGGGTTTAAATAGGAAAAAAATGGTTTTCGAGGGGAAGGCGGGCAAAACGAATTCGGCTCATTTCGAATTCAAAATTTAAAATCTTCCCCCCCCCCCCACAGAAACGAATATGCTTCGAAGATGCTCTAAATTTCCAACGGATGGGGGCATAGGTGGATGGTCGAGATCAATCTCTTGTCCTTGGCAATCGACGTGGCTCGATCCTACGACACCAAGGATGAGTCCGCGTCGTTTTGTGCTGCAGGTCGTACAACCTTGCAGTGCTGCAGGAGTCCTTCTGCTTCACCTCGTCCATACGCGCCTGAGAGAGATGAGGGAAGGGAAACGAGAAACGCGTGGGGGGAAGGGGTCACGTGGGGAGAGACGGGGGAGAGATCGTGACGGGTTTTCATTTTTGGGTGTATTTGCTTTTCTGCGTTTTCTGTTCTGGGAATTTTGTGTGGGTCATTTGAGGAAGAAGAAGGGGGAAGTCGGGTTTGGGTCGGATCGGGTGCTGGGTCGGGGGTTGAATGGGTTTGGGTCGGGGGGTTTAATGGAGGTGCGCTGTTGGAATTGGGTTGAAGGATGGCGTTTGGGCCTGGGTAATTTAATTTTGGGAATGGGAGAGAGGAGTGGAGTGGGCCTGGGTATTAAAGTATGGGCTAGATGAGGGAGGAGTGGGCTGCTGAGGGTTGTGTGAACGGCCCAAGCTGGTTTCTTAATAAAATATGGGTAATCCTTAAATAAAAATGAATTCGTATCAATTAATTAACGAGCCACTTTATTTAGTAAAATAATCAATAAAATCGTAAAAGGTGATTCAAAGTGTAATTATAATTTAAATTAAATTAGTTTAATAAAATCATTTATATTTATATTTTGGTGGTTTTGAATAAGATACACTAAGTATATACATAATTATGTAGAAAATATATTATCGAAAATTATGTCAAAGCGCATTCGACGTAACATAAAATTCATGTGTTATATTATATTCGTTAAATTTATAAAACTAATCAATTTTGAATTATTTGGAAAATTTAGGAAGCTCGATAATTAATTTATACCAACGCGGGTCAAAATTGGGTGTCAACAAGGTTCAGCTAGACTGGCATCGATCAGGCCCAATTTGTTAATTTTGGTTGACAAGGCAATGACAAGAGCACGAATCCATTGAGCATAACCTTTACCATCGAAAGGTAGCATTCCAGGGGAATCAGATTGATGATGATACAATTTAGAAAAAGGAGAACTAATCGTTGATGTGGCAATTTCTGTTAACAAGTCCAGAAGTTAGTTATTCTGTTAACAAGTCCAGAAGTTAGTTAGAACAATTAGGATTGTCAGATAGTTAAATTTTGTTAATTGTATCTGTGAAACTTAACGGTTTTAGTAATCTCTAGGAGCCTATAAAAGGATTATAACAGATCATTGACAGATTCATTGATTGATAATCAGATTGTTTTCTTCTCTTTATAACTTTTTCTTAAGCTGAATTCTCAGGTTTTATCCCTGAGCTAGCTATTCAAAATTCTTCAAGATTACTCCTGGAGTTTGTTACTTCTCTGTAATTCTCTGTAATTGTATCAATTGGTATCAGAGCCCGATAATCCTTAGCACTGATTTAATCACACACAGCAAAGATCAAGAAGAAACAAAGGACAAGCTTCAACAGATTCAGACGCCGTTACAAAAATTGATGGAAGGAATGTCTAGTATAAACGATCGCAATGCACAGGCTTATAAGGAATTGATAGAAATCAAGGAAGCAATTGGGAACTGGAAGGGAAAAGAAAAGGACCCAGCTAGGGCAGAGTCTAATTCTGGTCGAGATTGTCTAGGAGAAACGCCGCAAGGATCTCGATTCAATGATATGCATACTGGTAATGATCCTTACTGTAATAGTAGGTTTTTCAATTGTTACTCTACATTAGAATTCCCTCATTTTTCTGGTGGTGAGTTGAGAAATTGGTTGTACAAGGTTGATCAATTCTTCTCCATGGATGAAATACCTTTTGAGCATAGGGTAAAGTTGGCTTCTATCCTCTTTGAAGGTAAAGCAATGGCATGGCACAGGTCCTACATTAGATCTAAAAATTCAGTTTTAGATCCATCTTGGACTGAATTTGTGTTAGCATTGAATGAAAGGTTCGAAGAGGGTTTTGAAGATCCCATGGAAGCCCTAAAGAACTTACAACAAACTGGTAGTGTGAGGGAGTATCAGGCTGAGTTTGATAGGTTATTAAATGGACTTAATCTCTCTAATGAAAATGCCATTAGTTGTTTTTTGGGAGGTATGAAGAAGGAGTTGAACAAGACTATTAGAATATATGCTCCAAAAACTTTGTTGCAAGCATATAAGGTAGCTAGGTTGCAAGAGGAGGTGTTTGAGGCTCAAGCTAAATCCTGGGGAATCAAATCTTTTCCTAAAGTCTAAGGTCTTATATTACCCACTCCTAGCCGTCATAAACCTCAGTATTTACAAAGAAATTCTTATTCCAATTCCACATTTGCGAAACTCCTTGAATCTGTACCTAATAGGTTTAATAGATTTCCTAATAATGGTGTTACTAAAAGGCTATCAGCAGCAGAGATGGATGAAAGGAGATCCAAAGGGTTGTATTTCTTTTGTGATGAAAAATATATGAAAGGACATAACTGTAGAGGAAAGAATCAATTGTATCTGGTAGAAGTAGTTGAGGAACAAGAAGTAAATGTTGAAATAGAAGAGGAACATATAGAAAAGGTTTGGGAAAAAACATATGAATTTATGGCTATATCATTACAGGCTTTTGCGGGGGTCATTGGTTATCAAACCATAAGAGTAACAGGATACCATGAAAAACAACCCTTGCAAGTCTTGATTGATACTGGAAGCACTCAAAACTTTATAGATAAACAAGTGGCTGCAAAGTTGGGTTGTCAGACTAGTTCTATTCAAGAACAATCTATAAGGGTGGCTGATGGTAGATAAGTGCAAAGCGCTGCTATTTGCAAGAATCTTCACCGGCTACTGCAGGGAACCATATTTTCTTCTGATCTTTTGCTTTTACCACTAGGAAATGTGGATATAGTCTTAGGAGTACAATGGTTGAATACATTGGGCAGAATTTTGTTTAATTTTAAACATAGGTCCATTGAGTTCGTTTACAAAGGAAAAAAACATGTATTAAGAGGTGCTAGCACTGGTCTGAAGGTGGTTAAAGCTAAGACCTTACCTAAGGAAGGGAAATTGTTCATGTTTGCACATGTACCTCAGGCTATAGAAGTCGCGCAATGTCACAACATTCAAGCCATTCAAAGTGAGGGAATTTTGCCATCATTTGCTTCTCTAATTAGTCATTACTCATGCTTATTTGAATTGCCAACTACATTACCACCTCACAGAAATTCTTTTGATTATAGAATTCCCCTAATTGACAAAAACAAATCCTATTAACAAGATACCCTATAGGTATCCGGGAATTAAAAAAGATGTCAATGAAAAATTAGTACAAGAAATGTTGGATCAAGGTGTGGTGCAACATAGTACTAGCCCTTATTCTTCTCCAGTAGTATTAGTTGGGAAGAAAGATGGAAGTTGGAGACTCTATGTTGATTAAAAATATTTGAATCAGATGACAATTAAGGATAATTTTCTGATACCTATCATTGAAGACTTGCTAGATGTGTTAGGTGGAGCTGTAATTTTTTCTAAAATTGATCTAAGGGCAGGTTATCATCAATTAAGAATGGCTGAAGAGGATGCTTACAAAACAGCTTTTAAAACTCATGAAGGGCACTATGAATTTTTGGTTATGACATTTGGATTAACCAATACACCTTCATCATTTCAGAGTTTGATGAATGTAGTCTTTAAACCATTGTTAAGGAAATCAGTATTGGTATTCTTTGATGATATTCAGATTTATAGCAAAGATGTTAATGCTCATTTAGTTCATGTGGAAGTTGTATTTGATTTGATGAAACAACATCAGTTGTATGCAAAAATGTCAAAGTGTGCTTTTGCAGTGGATAAAGTGGAATATTTAGGGCATTTTATTAGTGTTGGGGGGTGTCAATTGATCCCAACATTGGCCAATACCAACTAATATCAAACTATTGAGAGGATTCTTGGGTCTTGCAGGATACTACAGAAGATTCATCCAATGGTTTGGAAGCATATGTAGACCATTGCATGACTTGTTAAAGAAGGAAGGGTTTGTGTGGACAGATGATGCAACTCCAGCTTTTGAAACACTGAAACAAGCTTTGATTTCTGCCCGAGTACTGGCTATACCTGATTTTTCCTTGCCTTTCGTAGTGGAGACAGATGCTAGTGGTAGAGGTATTGGAGCTGTGCTAATGCAACAGGGACACCCAATTGCCTACATTAGTAAATCATTGGCCCCGAGGCACCAGGCTTTGTCAGTGTATGATAGAGAGTTATTGGCACTTAATTTTTGCTGTCATTAAGTGGTCTCACTATCTGTTGGGCAGATCCTTTGTGGTGAGGACAAATCAAAAGGCTTTGAAATACTTACTCAACCAACATGTTAATACAGACTTTCAGGTGGATGGTATATCTAAATTAATGGCTTTTGATTTTTCCATAGAGTACAAGAAGGGCTGAGAATAAGGCTTCTAATGCCTTATCTAAGAAACCTGATGCTGAACTATTAGCTATTTCACTTCTTACTCCTAATGATACGTTGTACCAATAGATCAAGGATACTTGGACACAAGATGCTACATTGTAAAATTTAATTGTTAAGTTGTAGGTTCAACCTTTCAAGTACATTACTTGGAGCAATGACCAACTCAGATGGAAGGGTAGACTAGTAGTTGGACATGATACGCTGTTGAGGAATACCATTATCACATTATGGCACTCTACTCCTCAAGCTGGGCATTCTGGAATAGATGCAACTATCAGAAGAATTTAATTATTATTTTATTGAAAGTATCTTGTTCAAGATATTAGAAACTTTATCCACAAGTGTGATGTTTGCCAACGGCACAAGATGATGTTGCTGCTTACCCAGGGTTATTGCAACCTCTACCCATTCCTGAAGGGGTGTGGACTGATGTATATCTTGATTTTATTGAAGGTCTTCCTAAAGGCAAGGGAAAGGATGTGATATTAGTGGTTGTGGATCGGCTTAGTAAATATGGCCATTTCATGAGCTTACAACATCCTTATACTGCCCAAGATGTAACTCACTGTTACATAGATCACGTCTTTAAACTCCATGGTATGCCTGTTACATTGACAAGTGATCGAGATCCTGTTTTTCTCAGCTCATTTTGGAAGGAGTTGTTCACTCTACAAGGAGTTCATTTGCAACGATCTATTGCGTATCACCCCCAAACTGATGGGCAAACTGAAGTACGAAACAGAACTTTGGAAACCTATTTGAGGTATTTTTGCTAAGACAAACCTCTGCTTTGGCCCTCCTATCTTCCTCTTGCAGTGTGGTTGTATAATACCACTTATCACACTACTATCAAATGCACGCCCTTTGAAGTTCTTTATGGTTAAAAACCACCTATTCGTCTCCCTTATTTGGTTGGAGAGCTGCTAACAAGATGGTTGACAGATCCTTGGAAGCAAGAGAGGCTATTATTGAGTTGCTTGAGTTTCATATCCATCGGGCACAACAAAGGATGAAGAACTTGGCAAATAGACATCGATCAGACAGAGTATTTGCAGTTGGTGACTGGGTGTATTTAGAGCTGCAACCTTATACACAAGTTTCTGTTGGGTTTTATTTGCCCTAAATTTCTTACCATATATAGGTTTTCCTTGTAGCAAAAGGTTTTGGATTGACTAATCCTTTTCTTGTAGGAAAAGGTTTCGGACTCTATAAATAGAGGCATGTTCCTTCTAACTTAATCAGCATTCACAATGTAGTCTTAAGGGCTTTGAGAGTTTTTGTTAGGGGGAGAATTTGTAGGTCACAAGCTTGATACGTTATCACTTGTGTGAACCTCCCATGTAGTTCGAGTGAATTGGTTGAGGTTGTTTCCCTCTGTATTTTGTACTCTCATATTTATAGTGGATTGCTCATCTCCTTAGTGGACGTAGGTCGATTGACCGAACAACGTTAAATCTTTGTGTCTTTTGGTATATTTCTCGTTGTCTTCTTACTCGTGGTCTTTTGAGGTTTGCTTTGCTAGATTCCACGTTTACACCTGCTTATTTCCGATCCTAACAAGTGGTATCAGAGCCAGGTCCAATGATGGAGTCAGGTTCAGTGGTTCGATAATCGATTATTGAACCAGGTTAGAAAGAGGTGTTCATCTTGGCGGGTGTAGTTCTAGCCACAACCTTTTTGACAATAATGAAGATTTTGTTGGAGAAATTGTTTCAGAGAAATTTTTGAGTTGAGACATAAATTTTGCAAAGGAGATTATGGAGAGGAGAAGCAAGTTGTTGAAGATTAAGTCAAGAAGGTGGAAAAATTTATTTTGTGAGAAATTCAGGTCAAGGGAGAGATTTGTTGGGTTTTATTTGGCCTAAATTTCTTACCATAAATAGGTTTTCCTTGTAGGAAAAGGTTTTGGATTGACTAATCCTTTTCTTGTAGGAAAAGGTTTAGGACTCTATAAATAGAGGCATGTTCCTTCTAACTTAATCAGCATTCACAATGTAGTCTTAAGGGCTTTGAGAGTTTTGGTTAGGGGGAAAATTTGTAGGTCACAAGCTTGATACGTTATCACTTGTGTGAACCTCCCATGTATTTCGTGTGAATTGGTTGAGGTTGTTTCCCTCTGTATTTTGTACTCTTATATTTATAGTGGATTGCTCATCTCCTTTGTGGACGTAGGTCGATTGACCGAACCACGTTAAAATCTTTGTGTCTTTTGGTATATTTCTCGTTGTCTTCTTACTCGTGGTCTTTTGAGGTTTTCTTTGCTACCTTCCGCATTTACACCTGTTTATTTCCGATCCTCACAGTTTCAGTGGCTGCTCGACCTTTCAACAAGCTAGCAGCAAAGTATTATGGACCCTATGACATTGACGCATGGGTCGGTGCAGTGCCTATAAATTGTTGCTTCCTTTTGATGTGTTGATCCATCACATTTTTCATGTTTCTCAGCTGAAGAGATGGTATGAGGTGCCTAGAGACATTTCTCATCCTCCAGTCCTACAACTTTCTAGTTCCTACTGTCCGACGCCTGACACTATACTTGAGAGGAGGTTGGTTAAAAAGGGTAACAAGGCTGGTATGTCAAGTGCTTGTCCAGTGGTTAGGTTTGGAAGCTGATCAGGCAACTTAGGAATGTCTTTCTGAATTGCAGCATCGATTTTCCTCTTTTCAGCCTTGAGGACAAGTCTATTCTTTACGGAGGGGTATTGATACCATTTAGCAAAAGGAGAACTAATCGCTGATGTGGCAATTTTGTTAACAAGTCCAGAAGTTAGTTATTCTGTTAACAAGTCCAGAAGTTAGTTAGAACAGTTAGTATTGTTAGATAGTTAAATTCTATTAATTTTATCTGTGAAACTTAACAGTTTTAGTAATCTCTAGGAGCCTATAAAAGGATTGTAATAGATCATTGACAGATTCATTGATTGATAATCAGATTGTTTTCTTCTCTCTATAATTTTATGTTAAGCTGAATTCTTGGGTTTAGTCCCTGAACTAGCTGTTCATAATTCTTTGAGATTACTCCTCGATTTTGTTTCTTATCTATCATTCTCTGTAATTGTATCAGATGAATATAAAAGGGGCTTGCAGAGTCAATGAGGGTGCTAGTCTGTGTGACTGGCTGCACTTTTGAAGAAGTATCAACCATTGCAAGAAGAGGAAAAACTCAAGATTAGATTAAAAAAATAAGAGAAAGAAACGAAGAAGAGATCACTTATAGCTTTGATACCATGTGGGAAAGCATAGTATTTTGGGAAATTTTCTTCTTGTTTATTCATCGTTGTTGAAAGCTATATATATTCAAGCTAAAAGAAACAAAAGGAATGTCCTAACCTAACTAATTCACAGCTTTCCCTTTTCCTATCGCCTATGATAATAACAAAATCTTATTCTCTAGGGATATCTACAAAGATCTGGATAAGAGAAAGTACAAGATGGGCTGAGGAGGAAAATTCTGGATGTGGTCCATAACATTAATTTCAAAATGAATGTCCATAAACTTGGTCCCAAACATTATCTCACGAACCCGAAGAAGTTGACGCATTTTTATGTTTCTCCTTGACAGGTGAGGATGGAGAATCATGTTCAACAATTTTTGTAATGCACTCAAAACTCTATACTCACTGGAGGTGAGATCGTCGTTGTGATACCTATAGATAGTAAAATTCACATAGCAAAAAATAATATTCAAGAATGGAAAATTATGCAACAATCATATTTGTTATTTAAAAGTATGAGTACTACAATATCTATGATTCCTCTTAATTTGCCTTTTAAAATATAAATTCAAAGGCTCTTGAACTTGATATTGAATTTGTCTTGAACTTGATCTTTAAATAACACTACTATTTAGATCAACCTTTTCTGTAATAATGTGCCCATCATCTCGAAACCCTGGATACCGTGTGATGACGGCTACTAAAAAACATTATAGTTACGGTTTATCCATGTATTCCAAAGATTGTATGGGAGGAGGGTGTCAAGAGGAACAATGAGGGAGGGAGTGATCGAATAGAGTTTGTGCATGGTGCAAGATTGTTTAAGAAAATGAAGATGTTCCACCATAGGTGTATGGATATTGAAATAAGTCCAAATGTGTTTTTCCAGAGAGCAGTGAACTATGAAGGAAGATATGTATTATATCTTCATTGGTAGTGCGACAGAATGGACATAAGGCGCTATTGAAGAGTCGCCATTCATTAAGAAGCGTACATATATGAAGCCGATAATTAAAGAGGAGCCAAAGAAAAATTTGTAGTTTAGGAAGATTAGGGAGGTTCAAGATCCATTGAATATGCAGAAGTGTAGGAGGAGTAAAATGTTGGATATAGAGACGATAAGCTGAGGCAGAAGTGAAATTACCCGAGGAAGTGGGGTGCGAATATAATATAGCCGGTCACAATGGACAAAGAGTGAGCATATATAGTGCCGGAAATGAGGGAAGTAATTGTGGGAGAGAACTGAAAGGAGCAGCAGTCCAACCACCAAGTGTGATGCATGGTTCAACAGGCAAGAGAGGGGTAAATCAATTTCATGAGACATGAGGGGGGGCGTATATTAATTCATGCAGGGAAAGGTGAGGCTGAATCCATGTGACGACCAGTCACAATGTTCCATCCAGTACCAGAACATATTAAGGAGGTGATTTTGGTAAGAGTCTTCCAAATAAAAGAATGGTAGGGTTGTATGTTTACGAGAGGGAGAGAATGGGTATTTTGCAAGGGGGAAGAGTGTTACTTACCGCGCGAAACTGTGGAACAAAGGGAATGAGGTTTGCGAAAGATGTTCCTGTGCCGATTTGAAATAACAAAGTATTTTCTGGACGGTTTTGATTATATTGGTTACTTAATTGAACTACAAGTTAAGCTAATAACAGAAAATGGGAAAGTTGAATAGTAGCTCCATAGCTGGATTGAAGAAATGGAAGAGAACCAGAAGAGATTGAGAGTGAAGAAATTGGATAGAAGGAGAAGCATTTTGGATAAGAAGATACCGTGAAAATTCATGTTCTCTCTATTCGGTTAGTCAGTTACATGTATTGTGTAGTCAATTGGCTGAGCTGACTAATCCCAACCTTTGAAGCTCAATAACTCACGATCAATCTCAACCCTCCACGTGGCAATTATTATGATGACTAAATTCTAACTAAACCTCAGCTCATTACTCTCTACCCCTTTAAAGTGATCTGTGTCCTCAAGGATCTAGGATTAAAAATCTTGAAATTTTGCCTTGATGAACTTGTGATCCTCCAAAGTTGCATCCTCAAGAGATAAGTTTGTCCACTGCACAAGCATTCTGACAAGCGTTTCGTTCCCATGTTTCAACAGTTTTGAAGCAGAAAGGACTTCACCAATCAACAAGCAATGAATGTAAAAGCACAATATATTTTCTGTTCACTAGGTATTTCAAAATATTATTCCCTTCTAGAACGTTTGTTTGCATTGGGAGGTTGGAAGACATCTTGATCTAGTGTGTAATCAGCTGCAGTTTTCGTAAAGAAAGATTTTAAGGAATTCAAAAGCTTCCTTGGTAACACGCCGTTTATGTAATATAGCGACCTCTGCCTTTCTTTAAATAATGCTTGAACCAAAACCATTTTAAGTGCTGCCCTCATCAATATATAATTGTCTCGAGGTAGACAAGAAAATCTAACTACCCAACATAAATAATGGAAAATTCAATTGTAAACCAACTCTTTTGAACCAATTTCCCTAATGACTTTAGTAGCACGTCCCCTCTTCTTGATTCAGGTATTCTTCTCTATAACAACTGGAAGGCAACATCCAACTTTGCTTTCGATTTATTTAAGAATTGAGACAAGCATGCAACTGATCATATATTCTAACCCAACCGAGTTGCAACCTACGTCAAAAGTAAGTTGCATATTCTTCATCAACTTGCTGAGTTTGACAACCTCGTCAATATCAGAACTACTAATACCAAAATCAACCAACCACGAGGTTGGTACAAGTGCGCACCAAGACAAGTTCTTCTTTTTAAAAAAATATTGATAGCAATGGTGCTTGCGAATATAAGACAAGTTCATTGACAAATTAGATAGTAAATGGGAGCTAATTAGTTTAACAGGTTGCAATGTTTGGTTGTGTACTTTTTAATCAACAGTATGTTACAGGAATTCCATACAAATGATAAAAAGATAAGGAGATAGCCTGTCGGGGACAGGGGATATCCTTGACAAATACCACGAGAAGACTTGAAAGGAGTTGTCGTACCAATACTCCGGACAACTTTAGTGGAAGTAGTAACACCGGACATAATGAATTGTATATGCATAAGGGGGAAATTCTGATGTAGGCATTACAGAGCTACAGACCAGTAAGGGTGGTCCAGCTTCGCCGGAAAATTTGACGACGCATATAGGCAAAATATTCTTTGTTATTTCAATATATAAATAAATGAACACAATGAGTAGTGTTGTCCAGAGGTAATCTCGCTCAATTTGGTGCTAGAGCTCCCAACTTTGAATCTTGTGCTTAGTGTACAAGTTTTTTTCAAAAAAAAGAAGAAGAAAGGAACAAAATAGTTGCTCTATCTTTCTATTTCTAGCCTTCAATTTATAGTACTAAGAAATTACATTTGAAGATATACTTAAAGGTCACTTTCCGCTTTTATTCTTTTGATTATTTTTTTAAAAAATTAAAATAGTTAAGAATATCAATAAAGGAAGAGATAATAGAATAAAACTCTCAACAATTCTCTTGAACTACAAAAAATTCACGAAAAAACTCCCAACAATTCATTTGACATGAACCAAAGGGAGTCTATTTAATTAGTAGCTAAAATTGTTTTTGTTAGTTTTACTCCGTTAGTTTTTGTTTGTACAAGGGATAATTTTATAGTTTAAGTTTTTGTATGATTTAGTTAAATGATATCTAGTTTAAATTCAAATTTGGATGCACCCACTCATTATTAAAAAAATATTTTGTGGACCAACTTCACTAAAAAAATTTTAAAAAATACACTCTTTAAACTTTGAACATCCTTGACGAAATTTTTAGCTCCGCCACTGGATGTATGGGCGAAGAATGAATAAAAGGCCAATCAAGTTGATCAAAGATTTTTCTTAATCGAGTTTTAACATCATAGCCCCCACAATATCATGTTTTCTCTCGAAAGAATGGAGAGCTTCTTGAACAAGATGGCATTATCAGTTGATTTTCTAGAAGGGATGGAACTTGGACAATGATGGCATTATCGGTTGATTTTCTACAAGGGAGGGAACTGCATTGAGTGGCCGGGGTTAATAAGAGAAGGGAGACAGAGGTAGATACAATTGACGATAATTTTGGTAAAGATTTTGGAATCGAGTTTATTGCTTAAATCTAACATGGATGAAATTTAGAAAAAATCAATTCAATTGGGGCAGTCTATTTTGCTGGATTTTATAAAATGACCTCGCTCCATTTGACCAAAGTTCATGTTGTATTTAAAATTCCATGGAACATCAAGTTATGTCAAGGATCACTAAAATAGTGCTACGTCCAAAAGTGACATGGTATGTCAAGTCTATATAAGAATTAATCAAATGTCGTCAAGTATTTAAATAACATGAATCAATTAATTATGTACATATTATATTACTCCCCCCCCCCACCACCAACTATAAATAGGGGTCTTCATAAAGGCCAAAATGGGCAAATTGTTGCAAAAACTCTGTTCTATATCTACTGGGAGAGAATGCTTACTGTTAGGACCCCAAAAATGAATTAGGTCTAAGTAGAGCCTATTATGTGTTTCATGAGATTATAAGGCCTTAAAATGACTAATTATAGTCTTAAGAGTTAGTGTATGGAGTTTGGAAGAGTTTGGAGGTGAAACGTCCAAGACGTTCGAAATATTAGCCTTGAGACGTGCTTGTGTGTCTTAGTATGTTTCATGAAGTTTTATGCAGTGTTTCAAACTCAAAATGATATGAAAGCTTACTAACATCTAGACAAATGTATTTGGGGTGGAAATGTCCAGGCACGACTCCCCAGGGACCACCCTAAGGATCCTTGAGGAGGAGCTAACTTTTGTTTCAAAAACTGTCGAATCTGTCCCAACCAACGAAGCCAATCAACGGACAGTATGTCCATCGACACCCCATCGATTGGGGCGTAGACCGATACTTAGTTGTGGGAAATTAGGCCCCCTTTTTAGAATTCTTTTACCCAAACCACGGACTTCAGAATGGTCCATAGGTGGGTCGATGCCCCATAGGTGGACCTCGTCGATGGAGCCTGCAATTTTCTGTAGGCATTCGGCCAAGGGTGGGGCATTTTGGTAAATTCATGTAGCATCCAAATAAATGCATGGGTGGTTATTTTAGGTGGTTATACGTATTTTATTAGTATTTAAACAATAGGAAAGCCATTTAGACATTAGACTCCAAAATCAAAAGCTCTCCCTCTCCAAAATTCATTCAAGAACACCATAGAAGAAGAAGAGAAATTGGGGGCTGCTCTTTAAGACGAATTTCTCCAAGGATTCAAGTTGGTATTAAGACTCTAATTTATGGTACGTGAATCTTATTCGTTCATGGATTCTTCCATCCATGAAGTCCCCCTAGTTTTCCTCAATTGTGAATCCAAAAGACCCCAATCTAGAGAGGGTTGTGATTGCGTTGTGAGTAAGGTTTGATTATGATCCCAATCTAGTCGATAGCATTCAGTTATGTTAATATGATTATTATGTGATGTTTTCATGAGGTTTTCATGGTGAATTGTAATATTTTATGTTGAAGGTGATCATGGTGATTTTAGACCATTAGAGGCAAGATGAAGGTTCTTATTTGATCTTCTTAATTCAATTGTATTATAAGCTAATTGATCACGATTTAATCACCTAGATTTGAACTGAACTAGGACTAATTGACCTAGGATGGTCTTGACTTGTAAAGTTTGAATTGAATCTATGTGATCATGTATTCATAGACTTACCTTCGAATGATTAAATTGAATGAATTAACTTGTAATTGAACATCGATCATGCTGAATTAGGCGAATTATTTGATTGTAGGGATTGTATTCCATTCATGCTAGGGCTTCAGTGGTAAATTCATTATGAAGGTATTGTGATGATGTTTTCTTTCTCTTACACTTAGACATGAACAAGCTAGGGGAAACAAGTTCTCTCACATAGATGGATTATAGGTTAACCTAATAACCTAAAATGAATTAAGACATGATGAACTTGAATAGATTGAAGTTGTATTCAACAGAATATTCATGTTTAGTTGAGTTGGTAAGATAATACCAAGGTGTCTTAGCTTGAGATGGTAGGTCTCATGATATCTTGAGGTGATGAATCCCATGATAGCTTGGTATGGAGGAAGTAAGCTCTCTCATGTTTATCTTGGTCATGTGTTGCTAGGATGCTTGATCATGATAGCTTGGGAATGGTGATTCTCATGATAGCTTGGTCATGTGTTGCTAGGATGTTTGATCCTGATAGCTTGGTAATGGTGGTTCTCATGATAGCTTGGGAATGAATAATGAAGCGCTCCTAAAAATAGCTTGAAGTAGAATGAATAGAGTGCCTTTATGATAGCTTGACTTGGTTAGGCCTAAACCATTTCATGATAGCTTTAGGGGAAAGGCCTATATTCTCCTAAATGTTATCTTGACTTGCATTAAAGGTGCATTTCATGATAACTCAACTTGCATGCAAGGTGAATTTCATGAAATAGCTTGATATTAGTTTCTTATGATAGCTTAGGGTTGAGGATTCATGCTCCCGTATGATTAGCTTGTATCTACATGATTGGTTGCATGATGGTTAGAATGTGTGTTTCCTTCCTTAGTTATCTTAGATTAGGTTAGTCTAGAGAATTAATTAGTGTGGATGGTAGTATGGTATGCTATCCATACATGACACAAGTATGACTTGAAACTACCTATGACATGAGCCCTATGATACGTATGATTAGCTTAGGTAGTGGCTATAGTTGCTTTCCGTGACATGATTGACTTAAGATGATAGTTCCTTGTCAATATGAAGTAGGTCTACTAGAGAATCCTAAAACAAAAAGAAAAAGAATTGGGTGACTTCAAGATATGGTTAGTGTGTGACGTAAAATGAGATGTTTCACATGCATTGCACAAATGTGTTTTGAGGTGCCCAAGGGGCATAATGCTCATTTTTTATGATGAACTTAAGGTCTTAATTATTAAAGAAGATTATGATCAAGAATGACCAAAGAGACGTACGTAGCTTTGGTAGTAGTATGGGATGCTATCTTAGCCTTGCACAAGCATGCTTGGATGTGGCTTGTGAAGTAGTTCATTTGAATAAGAATGAGAATGAGTTAAGTATGAACTCTTATATGCTTTATGTATTTATCTCTTATGATTATGTCTATTGTTGACTAAGCCTTTAAGATATCTTATGTTTGGTATGATAGTTTTCATACTTGGTATATTTCGTACTAACACATGTTTTTCCTACATTCTAATACAATGTAGGGTCTTAAAAAGATTGAATTGCTTCGAAGGGTAGAGTTTCCAATAATTTCAAGAAGTGAAGATTAGTGAGTCCTTATATCATCCAAGGACACCGCCACTATGATGTCTTTTATATTCTTTTCTATGTTAGACTTTTATGGAATATGACCCAAGACTATTGTACTCATGATGTCATAGATGGTTTTTAAGACATATATTAGAAGTTTTATGAAATTATTCCGCATTATGTTTTTGAAGAAAATGTTCTGATTTCGCGCTACTTATCGTATATATGCAATGAATGATGTTGAAAGGCTTGTAGAAGATCTCCAAGAGGTCAAGTATGCCATGCTCCGACTTGAAGGATTCCCTATCTTCTAGGGTGTACTTTGGGTCGTGACACCTACATCTTGTAGTTCAATGTAAAATATGAAATAATATTATATTTTATTTAGCTCATATTTAGTATAAGCATATTTTATAGACCATTATACACTTATATATATATACTAGTTTCTGGAAAGCGCTTTGCGCATGTAATGCGTTAAAATGAGTATATTATTTCGTCAAACAAATAATTTTTGTTAATAAAATTTGTTTGAGTTCTTTTTTATAAAAATATGTCTAATTGAGGTTTCTTACTTCGTCTTACTAGTAATTGTGACACTCCTATTTGATGACCTCCAAGTGAATGCACCGAGATAATAATATAAGAGGTTAGTAAAATAAACTCTATTTATAAGTCAAAAAATAAGATTGTAAAGCAAAAATGAAAAGATAACAACTATCTAAATTAAAATTCTCGATAGTGTTAAAAGTTCATTTTTGTTGGTAGAATAATGTGAGAAGATCCATAGATTGCATGAGATTAATCATCTACAAATCATGGTGCAATATTAATACTTCTTCAATTAAAAGCTTGAGAGTGTTAAAGTATTTGTATTATAGTGAATGTCTATCATGTGGAGTCCTTTTAGGATATGGTTAAGAGTCCTACTTGGGGACCAAGTTAGATTTCCCCTATAAATAAAGGGGTCCTCTTCATTGTAAAATCATCCTTCAATACAAATAATAAGTCTTTTATTTTCTCTACTTTCTTCTCCTTATTCTTTAGTTTCATAACACGTAATCACCAAGACACTCTACTTTCTCAAAAGGTGTTACACCATCAAAATGAACTAAGGTATCTAGAGCCTCACATGAGCCTAAAAAGTTTAATAACATGTTCATAAAGTGTTTTATATCTTGCATAATTGATTTGAAGTCATTTGGAGGTCAAACGTCCAAGAACGTCTAAGACGTTCAAAAGTTGGTCTTTAGACGTGCTAGCGAGTCCTTGTATGTTTACCCTGTTTTTATGTGTTGTTTTGGAGTTGAGAAGCAGTGTATTTTATCCTAGTACCATAATATCCATGTTAAGGGTCAAAGGTCCGGGTACTACTCCCTTGGGACCACCCGAAGGGCCCCAAGGAGGACCCAAACATTGAACAAAAGGCTGCCCAAGGCAGCGAGCAGGCCAAGATTTGGACTTTCCCTGTGCGACGCGCGACTAGTACGCACCTCAGTGCCTCAAAAATTATTTGGTAAGAGTTGGGAGGCTGCCCAGCGACGCGCAGCCCACTCCCAGATCCGGTTGCGTCATTTTTAAGTCAATTTCGACATGTCTAAAAGTTCCAATGAGTATGGGGGTGTTCTGGTGACTAAGGGGGACGTTTTTATTAACTTTTTTTAGGACCTTTTCAAACCTTTTACCAATCCAAAATCCCAACAGCCATTAAGAAATAAAATTCCCAAAGTTCTCTTCTCTTCCAAAAAAAAAACCCCAAAATTAAACCTCCATTGAAGACCAAGCTATGTAATTAGATTCTTGGAGCTTTCTTCTCAAATTTTCATGGGCTTTTTAATATATAAGGTATGGTAATCCTTAATCACTATATAACCATTCATATATGGATTCCTTTCAATGTTTTTCAAAACATAATTCTAAGTCAAAAATCCTTTCTTTCAATCTAGCCATGGGTTCATTGTCAAAATGATTTCAAAAGAATTATGATGATGGATATATGTTTAGCTACTGATTTTTATGATGAATTTCTATCCAATTTTATGAATAACCCATGATCCTCCTAATTTCTCAAATTGGCCTATAATGTGGGTCTTGTGATCTTGATTACATGTTTATAGAATTGTGATTAGATTGTATTGAATTTCTTATAGCTATTACTACCTATATCAATTGAATATGAATTGTGGAGGAATGATCAGAGATGATCATTAGCTTGGAGACTTGGTAAGTTGATTATCTCCTCTAATTAGCTAAGAATATATATTGAATTGTGTTGATTGGTATGGTCCACTTATGGCGGCGGTGTTTACATTCTTGTACATGTTTATGTTATATGATCATGGCCTTGAAGGCATTTGATATGAGATGAATTGATATGATGTACATGTTAAGGAAGTTGAAGGATTTAGCCTTGATTCTAATATCATGTTCTAAGTGAATTGATGTTATGTGAAGTAGATATATAGCCCTCAAAACTAGTTGCATGACTTAGGTATTGGGTTGATGTTATATGTATATGTGTGATGATCATGTTAGAGTTAGGCGGTCTATATGGCTAGTGATAAAGAGTATCCTTGTAGCATGGCCCCTACTAATATGAACCATGTATGAATGTGTGATCGACGTATACTAGGAGTCTTTTATTCTGATGTTAAATATGTTAGTGTCTCCTATAATGTAATGTGAATGTGTGTAGTCTATAGCCCTAATACTCTATATGTGTATGACTTGAGACTTGAAGAATGTTGTACATACCTTGTGATCTTTAGAGGGTGGCTTCCTCAATACTATGTGATAGCCATTAAGTGATCGTGTTGACCAATGTACACACAGACACACAGTTCATGCATATCTATTAATAGGGTAGATTCATGATAATTAAGGAAAGGATAGTTCTACTAATCATCATTACCTATTTTTATGCATGTGAAGTATATGATTAATGAAATTATGTACATGTCTGATTAGACGTGTTATGCGAAGGTAGACATCACATGGTATACACAAACACATGGTGTATGATTGTATGAATATGTGAAAGGACATTATCACATGAAGTAGGGTCTATGATGAAAGAACGTTTCTCATCTTAGAATCCTTTGAGCTATATGACGTATGAAGGAACAAGCTCCAAAAGCCTTCTTTATGAATTAATAAACTAAAGGCTTAAATATATTTAAAAGGGGAGTTAGAGCCTAGCACCGAGTGAACATGACAAATGAGAGTGGGAGCTTTACGTTTAGTAAGTCTGGCTTCCCACAAAGAGAACCTTCATATTTATCCAGTCCGGGTTCCCAACATAGATGTTATCTCATGAGATGGAAACCTTCACGTTAGAAAGTCAAGGTCTCTAGAAGCAATTTCAATGTTCCATAACTTTGTTCCCCCGTAGGTTATAGCTTGTGGTTTCCACCTAGATAGCTATGTACGAATGGTTGCACCTTAGGCAAGTGTTAACCCTCTCTTTTTGGTGTGGGAGTAGAACATCAGATTCCATGTAGCCTACATGATCTATGTCGGTTATGGATATGTCTCCCAAAGTAATATCTGGATTAAGATAAGACTATGGATTCTAATCACAACTCCTTGAGGAGGATACTTAGTATAGGTAGGACTATGGACCCTACCCATGCATTGCACTAGTGAACTCCAAGAAATGATAATATAAGTACATGTATGAAAGTAAAACTTATGTTATGTATGCATGAATTGTATGAGTGTATGTTAAGCGACTTTGCTATGTCAAGATATGAATTATGATTATGTATGGGAATTACACTTATGGCTTCTAAATGAGTTTACTTAGTATGTGTGGGGGTATCAGACTCCATGTGTACATTACACAAGTAAGCTTGTGAAGGGGTTATGAGGGTTGTTACCTATGATATGAACTTAATGATTTATGACTAAGGTTGTAGTAAAGGAAAGATTCCTTATATGTTGGTATGAAGTATGTGGCCTTATGACTAGTTATGATTGAATGTGTTATGACTTGTTGAGTATGTTATGCCTAGTCTAAGGTTACTCCTTAGGTACACTTTGTGGAAGTAGCATTTTAGGATAATACCTACACATTGCACTAGTATGGCTTAGGAGTTGTCTTAAGTAATGGTCCTTATGTGAACTTGATGTCTTTGACGTGCTTATGACATGTAAGGATATGTGGTTTTGTTTATGAAGCATATTATGAAAGACTATTGTAAGGTGATCTCAAGGTGATACATTGTACTAATTACACTTTAGGGTTACTTAAAGAAGGAAGCAAGATAGAAAGAGAGGTAAACGTATGGTATGTATTGAATATGTTTTAAAGTATGCTATATGGCTTTATGTGTTATTATGGGTATTATTCATGTTTATATGATGTATGTGAACTATAGTGAGATTATATGTGCCTACATTCATGAAGTTTACTAAAAAAGATATGTTGCATGATTTCAAATGAATCTCCTCTTTAAATGCATGTTTTTGCATGGTTATCATACTTAGTGCATTCTTGTAACAATACTATTCTTCTTCATCTTTTTAGACAAAGTGTAGGTGTTGATGCCTAGAGGATGTCTTCTAAGTTAAGAGCTTGGATAGATATCCCAAGTTCAAGTAAAAGGACCCTAATGATTCAAGGATTGCCTATGTCAATATGTACTTAAAGTTAATGTAATAGCATAGACTTATATTTTATGTTTTTAAGGGTCGTGTCCCTATTATATTCTATTAAGTTATGTCTTAAGATGACAAAGAGACTTACAGTGTTATTATGTATTATGATATTTTCTCTCTCTCTCTCTCTCTCTCTCTCTCTCTCTCTATATATATATATATATATATATATATATATATATATATATATATGAAGTAATGTTCTAGCATATGATGTGCTATAAAAAGTTTTAATTTTCTTCTATTTTTATTAAGATTATGCAATGAAAGATGTCTAAGGGCTTGTCTTAGACATCCGAGAGGTCAACAACGTTGTGTGACGGTTCGAGAGTTCACTAATTTCTTGGGTGTACTTTCAGGTCGTAACAAAAGGTGATGGTTAGCTTTGAAGAATTAATAACCTATTATTTATTCTTTTGTTTTTAATTTTAATATCCAATCTTATGAAACTAGAGTTCATTGCCCTTCAATGTTTGGGCAGGAACTACTTCTTATGGGTGTTTGATCTGAAATCTACCTTGATGCAATGGGTCTTAGAGACACCATAAAAAAAATAAGGCATCAAAGCAAAACTGTGCACGGGCAAGGATATTCTTACATCATCATATTGATGAGTTTCTGAAAATTGAATATCTGACAATTAAGGATCCACTTGTTTATTGGAAAATCCTAAAAGAAAGCTATGACAACATGAAGATTGTCATACATCCAAAGGAACGATTTGATTGGATGCATCTAAAGCTACAAGCCTTTAAGTCTATATGAATATCAGTCTGTCATATTTAGAATCACTTCTCAGTTGAAATTATGTAGGGAAACGGTTTGTGAAATTTATATGAAGGAAAAGACATTCTCCACTTTTCATGCCTTGAATGTGCTCATGCAGCAACAATATCGAGAGAAAGATTTCAAAAAGTATTCTGAACAAATTTCTCATATCCTTCTGGTTGAGCAAAATAATGACTTATTAATGAAAAATCATGAGAATCGACCTACTAGATCTGAACCACTTCCTAAAGTTAATGAAGCATATGCCCACCATGCTAGGCATGGAAAAGGTCAGGGCCCTAATCGTGGTCGTGGTCGTGGTTGTGATTATGGTCAAGAACGTAATTATTTTGCTTGTGTTAATCATTCATCAAATAAAAATCACAATCAAAAGGAAAAACGAAAGGATGAGAAACGTAAAGGAACTAGGAAAGGTTATTTTCGATGTGGTGGAAGAGGTCAATGTGTACGTGTTTGTCTTACTCCCAAACACTTGGTTGAACTTTATCAAGAATCGCTAAAGAAGAATGACAAAAATCCTAAGGCAATTTTAATATCAGAAAATTAAGTTGACATCACGCACTTGGATGTAGAAGATTTCTTTGCACATCATGAAGGAAATACACATCACTTAATTGGTCAGGTATCAAACAACATGGAAGAGTGAGTTTTTATTTTTTTACGGTAGTAGTTATTAATAAATTTTATGTAATGATAGTTGTTTATATGAGTATTAGTATTTTAAATTAGTTTAGTCATATTCTTGTAGTTCATTAGTTTGTTACATCTTAATTAGATAATATATATTTTTCATTGATTTATTTATATAATTCTAATATGATAGTGTTAGTCAAATACAAAACTTTATCATGTTTTTATATTATATTAGGTATTTAACTTGATCTAATGTTAAAAACATGCAGTCTGTTATTAGTTAAGATTTATCATGTGTTTGTACAATATTAGATCTGTAACTTGATTTAATGTTAAAAACATGCAGTCTGTTATTAACTAGGATTTGTCTTGTGTTTGTATTATATTAGGTCTTTAACATGATCTAATGTTAAAAACATGCAGTTTGTTATTAACTAGGATTTATCATATGTTTGTATCATATTAGTCTTTAACTTGATCTAATATTAAAAACATGCAGTCTGTTATTAACTAGGATTAAATAATAATTTTTATTTTATTTTATCCTAACAACTCGTTATTGACTTAGAGGAAGCAATAAGTTAAGGCTTAACTTTTAATATTTAATTATTAGTTTCTACATTGAATATATTGTACCATTTTGACAACATTAATATTTAATATATATTTATTTTGTGTATGTCATTTCTTGTGAAGATATGGATAATTCTAAAAACATATTATCAAAATATGAAGACATTTTCTTGATTGATTCTGGTACAACACATACGATATTAAAAAATAAGTAATATTTTTCTCATTTAAGTATGGGCAAAATAGATGTTACTACAATTTTTGGTAGAACTAATATGATTCAGGGTTTTGGAAGAGTCATTGTAATATTTTCCAATGGAACTAAACTCATCATTAACAATGCTATGTTTTCTCCAAAACCTAAGAGAAACTTGTTGAGTTTTAAAAATATCCGTGAAAATGGTTATCATATCCAATCAATGGATGAAATAAATCTTAAATATCTCAGTATCACCAAGAATGTCTCTAGGAAGACATGTATTATAGAAAAGTTCCTTACTTTATCTTCTAACTTGTATTGGACAAAAATTAGTGCAATTGAGGCACATTTTATAGTAAATAAGAAGTTTATTGATTCCAATACATTTGTACATTGGCATGATCGTCTGGGACACCCTGGGTCTATAATGATGAGACGAATTATAGAAAATTCAAATGGACATTCATTAAAAATTTGCTTAAATGGTGAATTTTCTTGTACTACTTGTTATCAAGGCAAGTTAATTGTGAGACCATCACCAACGAAAGTTGAGATTGAGTCCCATGTGTTCTTTGAACGTATACATGGGAATATTTATGGATCTATTCACCCACCTAGTGTGTCATTTAGGTACTTTATGACTCTAATAGATGTTTCTTCTAGATGGTCTCTTGTGTGCCTATTGTCAACTCGTAACTTTGTATTTGCAAAATTATTGGCACAAATAATAAGGTTAAGGGCCCAATTTTCTGATAATCAGACTAAGCATTTGTCTTGATGATGCGGTAGAGTTATCATCCTAATCATTTAATTATCATTATTTTGCAATTTGGATAAAAGTTGAACACTCCGTTGCTCATGTTCATACTCAAAATGCTCTTGCTAAGTCTTTAATTAAACGTCTGCAATTAATAGCAAGATCATTCCTTATGAAAACTAGGTTTCCCACTTCTGTGTGGGGACATGCAATTTTGCATGTTGCAGCACTTATTCGTCTCACACCAACAAATTATTATAAGGTTTCTCAATTGCAATTGGTTATGGTGAAGAACCTATTATATTATATCTAAGAATTTTTGGATGTGTTGTACATATGTCTGTGGCACCACCAAACCGCATTATGATGGGCCCTCAAAGAAGGTTAGAAATATATTTTGGATTTGAGTCACCTCTATTATTTGCTATCTTGAACCATTGACTGGAGATATGTTTACTTCTCGATTTATAGATTATCGGTTTGATGAGATATTTTTCTCAAACATAGGGGGGGAGAATAGTGAAACAAAATGAGAAATTTTGGGGGGAAATTTATTATTGTATAATATTGATTCATATTCTTCTATTTGTGACAAGAAGTACAAAAGATTATTAATCTGCAGAAAATTGCAAATCAAATGCCAGAAGCATTTACAGATTTGAAAAGGATTACTAAATCACATATTCCTGCAGAGAATGTACCAATTCGAATTGATGTCCCTATAGGACCATTGACTAGTGTCATAGCTAATGAGTCAAAAGCACGCCTAAAGCGTGGTAGACTATTGGGTTCTAAGAATCACAATCCTAGAAAAAGAAAGACTAAATGTCAATATGACACTATGAAAGAATCTCATATGGAAGTTCAAAATTTGATTAACTCTGATATTCATGAAAGAATCAATGAACTTGAAACTCAAGGAAATAATGAACTATCCATAAATTTGAGAGATGTTGAAACTAATCTGAATCGATCAGAAATAGTGGTTGATTATGTCTTTGCATATAATTTTGCAACAAATATCATACAAGATAATGAGGATCTTGACCTCAATCTGTTATAGAATGTCGACAAAGAAATCACTGGACAAATGGCAAGAAGCAATTCAATTACAGTTAAATTCACTTGCTAAGCATGAAGTTTTTGAACCTATAGTTCGAAAACCTAATGGTATTAAATTTGTTGGTTGCAAATGGATTTTTGTGCGAAAAAGAAATGAGAGAAATGAAATACAAGTGTATAAAGCTCGCCTTGTGGCACAAGGATTTTCTCAAAGTCCTGACATCGATTATGAAGAGACATACTCACCCATCATGGATGCAATAACATTGTGTCTCATTAATTTCACAATCTATGAGCAACTTGAAATGCATTTGATGGATGTGGTTACAACCAACCTTTATGGATCACTTGATAATGAGATATATATATATATATATATATATATATATATATATATATATATATATATATATATATATATATATATATATATATATACACATACATACATATACATACATACATATACATACATACATATATATATATATATGAAAATTCTTGAAGGATTTGCGATGCCTAAATCATGTAATTCAAAATCTCGAGAAATGTATTCAATTAAATTGCAAAGATCATTATATGGTTTGAAGCAATTTGAACGCGTGTGGTATAACCGTGAGTATTTAATTAAGGAAGGTTATACAAATGATGCAATTTGTCCATGTGTCTTTTAAAGAAAATAATATCGAAATTTATTGTACTATGTTGATGATATAAATCTTACTTGAAGTCCAATAGATCTTCAAAGGCAATTGATTATTTAAAGAACTAATTTGAGATGAAAGATCTGGGAAGAACAAAATTATGTATTAGTTTACAAATTGAGCATTTGACAAATAATATTTTTGTTCGTCAATTTGCTTACAACGAAAAAGTGTTGAAAAGATTTTGTATGGATGAAGCACATCCATTAAGTACTTTGATGGTTGTTTGTTCACTTGATGTGAATAAGGATTCATTCCGACCTCAAAAAAAGGATGGTGAAATTCTTGGTTCTGAATTACTTGTAACTTGCTAATACTACAAGGCCTGATATAGCTTTTGCTCTTAATTTGTTAGAAAGGTATAGTTCTGCTCCTACTAGGAGACATTGGAATGAGATCAAACACATTTTCCGATAATCTTAAGGGACAACTGATATGGGCCTATTTTATTCTAATAATTGTAGCCCCAATCATGTTGGTTATGCTGATACAAGATATTTATCTGATCAACACAAAGTTGGATACCAAACAGGATATGTGTTTATATCTAGGGGGAGAGGTTGTCATATCTTGGAGATTACAAAGCAGTCCATCGTAACCATTTCATCTAATTATGCTGAGATAATAGCTATCATGAAGAAAGTAGAGAATGTGTGCGGTTAAGGTCTATGATACATCTCATTCAAGAGAAATGTGGTTTGGAGTGTGATCAAGTACCCACCACTTTATATGAAGATAATGCAACATGCATAGCACAACTTAAGGGAGGATTCATAAAAGGAGATATAACAAAGCACATTTCACCAAAGTTTTCTATACGCATGAACTTCAAAAGAATGATGATATAAATGTGCAACAGATTCGTTCAAGGTACAGTGTGGCTGATCTATTCACCAAGTCTCTACCAATTGCAACTTTCAAGAAGATGGTGTAGAAGCTTTGAATGCGAAGGTTCAAGTCTCTGGATTGATGTTCTTATTAGGGGGAGTTAATACACATTGTACTCTTTTTGCCTTATGAGGTCTTGTCCCACTAGATTTTCCTTGTATGTTTTTTAATGAGGCAGCCTAGATGCGTATTAGCAGACATCTGTACTCTTTTCCTTTACTAGATTTTTGCTTTTCTTAAAGTTTTACTTTTAGTAAGGTTTTTGACGAGGCACATCATCTATGAATTAGACATTTAGGAGGAGTGTCATAACGTATTTGCATTATAGTGAATGTCTACCATGTGGAGTCCTTTTAGGATATGGTTAAGAGTCCTATTTGGGAACCAAGTTGATTTCCCCTACAAATAGAGGGGTTCTCTTCATTGTAAAATCATACCTCATTCTCTCTACTTTCTTTTCCTTATTCTATAGTTTCATAACAGAGAGGAGATAGTTACTTTTTGTGCAAAAAATGATGTAAGATTAACTTTGAGTGAAAGGATACAAAACCTTTCCACTTTTTTACTTTGCCTTTTGAATTAATCTGATGATAATGATAATGTAGTTGTTCAAAATATTATAGTAAATTTGTATCCACAAGCAATTTAAATGAATTAGTTAATTATAAATATTAAAAACTAAGGTGTAAAAATTCTTATTATTTATATTTTAAAAATCAGGATATTTTTGAACATAACTATTATTTTTATATAAAATTTAATTTTCTCTTCAGACATAACTTATCCGCGATTAATGTAATGCTATATCTAATGCTAAAGAGTGAACCTTTTATTACATTAAAGATTAAAGATTAAAGTTAATGTATATGTAAAATTATAAGTATAAAGAACACAAAAAAAAAAGATACACATGAATTGGACTTTTTTTTTGGCTTTTGCATCTATAATGAAACTAAATATTTGAGCATACAAAATAAAAAACTGAAATTAAAGCAAGTTGCTAACAATACAAATAGAAAAATCTTATTAAAATTATAATGACTACAATAAATATAAAACTAACACACCAAACTTTGATGCTTCAGTAGTTGAATTCTTGTCTATCCTCATGAATGTATAAGGGGATGTAACAAGTTTTACTACAAATTGTGACATTATTTCACGTGTTTAGAGCTCCTGCACAAAAGAATTGTTGAAGTAGTAATTAAAAGTCTTTCTTGGAAAAGTTAAATTTATAAGACAAAATTACAGACACATGAAAAGTCACATTGAAAATTGTAAGGTCAAATATTATTAAAATAAATATAATGATAATTAAATAACTAACAATTCAAATAATAATTAAATTATTATTATTATATAATATTTGATAATTAAATTTTTAATTAAGTCTACGTCATGCCCCGAGCCTACACCCTGGGCTGCTGGACTGACACTCGAGAATCATTGCTGGTCTCAAGAAAACCATTGGAGCTGGTCAAACTTACTTACTCAGCGGAAGACTACAACACAAGAAATAAAACTCATGCAATGACATAAAAAATAATATCTATTCAAAATGGCAAATCAAGTCTTAAACATATACAACTGAAATAAATAAAACTAAAGAACTTTAATTATCTGTCTATGAAGCCTATAAAAAGCAATAGGGATGTCGGGACAAGATCTCTAATCATCCTAACAATGAAATACTGAAAGCAAAGTAAAACGAGTCCTTCAGAATGCAAGAAGGCTCACCAACTGACTCTTACTACTCAGTTGGATTAATAAAGGTTGGGTGTTGATCTTAGTTACCTGCGTATACATCATAAGATGACGCACGCCAATTGGCATCATATTGAATGTACGAGTATGCGAGTTGGAATGCTAAACACGATATAGACTTAAAAAGAATCTGAAAGGAACACTTACCTTGTCTTTACTCAATGCCTGAATAACTTGACTCAATATAAAGTAATAAAGCATATGCAATACATAGAAAGCAAGTAAAAACAGTGTAAACAACTTAGTTCGTTAAATAAAATGCAATACAAACTCAATTTCAATCAGATCATAAAGTAATATAGTTTATGTGGGAGATTCTCTTACCGGCAACCACCACTATGAGCCTAAGTAGTGATACAACGTCTTTCCAACGCTGTCAGAACTGTCTTATACTTTGTCATCATATAGGACATCTTAACTAAGTGGATCCATTAGTCTATGCTATTGTTCGCAACAAATTTTCATAAGAGCGGAAAATTAACTGCAAGAAAAACAAATAAAAAAATGTGATTTTTATTAATGAATCTTTGTGAGTACAATTCTGTTATTCTCTTGATTATCTCTCCTAAGTTTCTCCAGATTCGAGGGCCTTCAGTAGTGTGTTTCCCGAATTGTTGGATGATGTAGACTTCCCTGAGATATTGTCGATCTCCGAGACAACGGAAAACGCTTCCTCGTTGTAAGTCGATCTCCGGGAAGAACTTCGTTGATCACCCGTTCGAAGAACTATTGATGTTGATGTTGTAGCTTTCTCCAATTTGTTGAATGTTTGTTGAAGAGTTTTCTCTGAGATCCTAAAATGTCATGTTTATCCCCTATTTATGTTGTAGGGGGTGGACAAGGTTGCATGTGATTGGCGAAAGGATGTCATTTTTACACTTGGCATGCTATCATTGGTTCTTGCACTTGACTGGGACTAACACCTTATTTGGACACATGGCGTCACCTTGTTGGTTTCGAATGTCTAGTCACTGGGAACGTGGCATGAGTTTGGGCTTCAAGGTGAAATGGACCTTGGATTTGAACTTTAATAAAATGGACTCATTTATTTGTAAAGTACAAATTAATCATTCATCCCAAATGAACATGGGTATATTCAAATTTTTTATGAATTTGATGCAATTATATGTGTCTACAAATGCCCCTTACTTCGAGACTTGTTGACATTTAGGCTTGCCGAAGTTAGGCGACAAGACTTGAAGTATTCATGAATGTGTTTTCATTTTTTGAGACTTGTCAACCTGTAGGCTTGCTGAATTTGACAATGAGAGTTGAGGTCTTCATGAATGTGTATTCATTTTTATTAAGACTTGTCAATGTGTAGGCTTGTCGAATTTGACGACGAGAGTTAAAGTCTTCATGAATGTGTATTCATTTTTTTGAGACTTGTCAACGTGTTGGCTTGCCGAATTTGATGACAAGAGTCGAAGTCTTCATGAATGTGTATTCATTTTTTGAGACTTCTCTACGTGTAGGCTTGCTGAATTTGACGACTAGAGTTGGAGTCTTCATGAATGCATTGTTGAGACTTCAAGAGTATTTGTTTCTTGTCGTCTATTCGAACTAGGCCACCACAAATGATTTGTTTGTATCGATCTCAATCATATTTATTAAACCTTCTTGATCGACAACCACATGCACCCTCTATATCAATTTCAAATAGATAGGTCTAGTGGGTAGTACCTTTTTTTTTATCTGATCTTCCATGCAAGGTGGGGAAAAAATCAAGAAGATTGATTGGATTTTGTTACAAAAATGAATATCAACTTTCCTTTAGTCAAGTCAATGAAGAAAATCTTCTTTCCTTTAACTCTTTGGTTCATCCTTCATATTGGTGTGGCTTCAAAAGGGACATGGAATATCAATCCGAATCAGATTTTTAGTTTCCAAATTCACCTTACTATACCTTGTGGGAGAATTAGAAGTTATTCACAAGAATCCCCATATAATCCCCTCCAATGCATAAAGAATTTCATCACACAAAATTCTAAATGCTACAAGCAAGTTAGCCGAGTGTATTGAACTCTTAAAGTGCAAGTCTTTCTTTCAAATCGATTGACATAACTTCCCTCGTATCTCGAAAGAAACTTCAAGCAAAGTGTTCTTGCTACTTCCTCAGGTAATTTAGGATTTTTTTTCAGCAGTAACCCGTTTTTATGCTTCAGCTTTGCACGCCTGTAGTGTAAAATCCATATCTAATTGTAGAAAAATCAAAATTTCAAGACGTTTGACTTTTGTGAAAGTAGAAACATGGGGCTATAATGTAGAAAAAAAATTGCAGCCAAACTTTTAATCCATTGCTACAGTTTTTATCTTCAATGTTAGACCTGCTTGAGATTGACAGATTTGCGCGTCCGTAATATAAAATTCATTTATAACTGTAGAAAATTTGAAATTGCAAGCCGTTTGATCTTTCTGAAACTAGAAACATGGGTCTATAACGTACAAAAACGATTGCATCCAAACATTTAATCCATTGCTACAGTTTTCATCTTCAATGTTGGGCCTGGTTGATATTGACAGATTTGCGCGTCCGTAGTATAAATTCATTTCTAATTGTAGAAAAATTGAAACCGCAAGCCAAATGGTTTTTCCGACACTAGTAACATAGAACTGCGACATATAAAATATTTGTAGCCAAATTCTTTTTCAATTGCTACAGTTTTGATCTTCAATTTTGAACCCATTTCTGATTGACAGATTTGAGTGTCCGTAGTGTAAAATTCATTTCTAATTGTAGAAAAATTGAAATGGAAAGCCATTTGATTTTTCCGAAACTAGAAGCGTGAAACTAAGACGTATAAAATATTTGTATCCAAAATCTTTGTCAATTGATACATTTCTAATTTTCAAGGTTGAACTCATTTATGATGGTGAGATCTTTTTGTCTTTTGATTACTCCAATTGTGTTTTCGCCCAATGTTACCTCTTTAATTTTTTTCTTTTTTTTTTTCAGAGCCTCAGTGTGCGATCTTGGTTTCCGGCAGCGACAATGGACTTTAGTGACCGAGATGCGCCGTACCCTTGCCTTGAAATCGTGGAGAACAAGCAACACGCGCGCGCCAAGTTTCTCGCTTTGAAAGTTCATCCTCCGGTGATCGGCGCCTTCCCAATCATTAGAAAGATGTTGGACACTTCTCATCATCTCCCGGAGTGGTCGTCAACAGAAACGGAGGATGTTCCGGACAATTTCTCCTTTAAGGTCACTACTGAAAAAGTTCTACTTTTGAGGTCTTCTACTCATCAAAACGTTGTTGTTGTCATCCCTCCTCGTCGCAATGAATATCTTAGCAGTAGGCGTGTTCCTTCTTCTGGGTTTGGTGAGTTTCGCTATACGTCTGGCTATTGGGAGTGGGTAGAGGATGTGCTTGCCCGCTGCATATAGACTTTAGATAACATCAAGACTGATGATGCTATCTTTACTTCAACGTTCACATATGACCACAACGAAAATGTTCTCTAGGCCTTCTGCGAGAATTGGCGTCCATCCAATAATACTGTCTCTACCTTCGTCAGAGAGTTGTCTGTTTCTTTATGGGATTTGAGAGCCATTGGAAGTCTTCCTGTTCATGGTTCTTTTTATGATGAAGTTGTACCCTCAGCTAAGGAGTTGACACATGTAGATGATCAAGGCAAGTCTTTTCTCCCAAGAAGTTGTTCCTTCTTGTTTTCAGCATTCTATCGACTTACCAAAGGTGCCATTGATGAAGTCTCTTTTGGAGAATGGACAAAGTTTTGGTTTAGGGGGCCAAAAAAATATGTCAAGCCTTCACCAAGGACATCTAAGAATCCTACATAACCAAGGATGAAACATGATCCTTCTGGAAATATTGACATGAGCTTTTTGCCTCAAACTAAAGAAGAGAATGCTCCTTTTGTTGAGCTAGGCATAGAAGAATCCTTCAGAGATGAGACTTATCTGACAGCTTTCTCGCATGTTGACTTTGAAAGTTTATTCTTCCTAACAGGAAAGCTGATTGTATTCGTGCTAGTGTCTTCAAAGTCGCAAGCTTGATGTCTCATGGAGAAATATTTTCTTTGGCGGTGCCGATCTTAGCAAGCATCTATCATGGCCTTAAGGATATATCTACTTATTCAAACTTGGGTGCCTGTAATACATTTGTGCCCCTCCATTTTATATATGGGTGGATAGGTGAGTATTTTGAGACCTACTTCGATGTTACTCGTCCTCAACGAGGTGTGCGATTGTGGAATATTTCTGGAGAAAGGATGGTGAAATATTTTGACCTTGTTAATGCTCGCAAGTTATTTCAACAAGTGAATGTGCATGACCTCCACAAACTTTCCATGCTACAAGGAAAGGAGCTATATATTGATGATACTGAAAAATTGTCCACTTCCTGGAGCGATTTTTTTTTTTTGCCCTCCATTCAAGTTTTGTCACTTTGAGGTTGGATGATGAACTGATTGTGGAACCTTATAGCCCTCACCGATTTAGTCGACAAATATTTGGAAATTGTCAAGACGTTCCTGGCGCACTCATAGAGCACCATTATGATGGTTCACTACTAGCTTTGGTGCAACTATGGGATTCATGTGTTCATCTTGGATGCTCTTCGAAGATCATAATACCAATGCGTCTATCCAAGAAGGGGTCTTTAATGACTAGTGAGTATTTCATATTGGTGGCCATTCCATCGAGAGATTCTGCTAAGACGAAGTACCCACATAATTTTGAGAGGCCCCAAAAAAGATGATGTTTCTGATCAACCAAAGGAGAACAACTTCAAGAAAAGCTTCCCCAGTTTTTAAAGTCTAAGGCGACACCAGACATTCCTCCGCAATCTGTTAGAGTTGTTTCCAAGTCTAAAAGTTCGAAGAGCAAGACTACACATGTTGGTAATGGAGTTGAGGGTCCTTTACAGACTCCCAAGGCTGCCAACCTCACTTATAAAGAGGTGATCGATGTAACTCTCAAGAGGAAGAAACCTTCCAGCTCATCGGACAAAGGTGTTGCCAAGTCACTTGGCATTGCACCATCTTATAGAAGCACGTCAAAAATGTCTATTTCAATCCAGGATATCGATATTAGCACTAGTGCAGCCTCTAGCTCCAATGAGAGCAATGTTAGCCAAGAGCTACATTGGTAGCGTTTGAAGAAAAAGCCTAAGGACTTGAACACTCAACAATGTGAGTTCGCTAAATTGGATTCCATTAGTATTGATACTACGATCTTTGAAGATGGTGCTGCTGGTTCTACGATACCCTTGACAGAATTGGCATAACAGATAAAACTCACCTTTCGAATATTTCTCTAAAACTTGCCTGCCCCTTTTTTTTAATCATTGGATATTAATTCTGTTTTTTTTAATTATCCAGTTGGGTCTTGGGGACATCGCTAGCGATGTAGATGTATTTGAAGATTGTATCACAAGCTCGAACTCTCTCAATGTGGCGAAGAGTTATCACCCTCCCCCCCCCCCCCCACACACACACACTTGTTGAATTTAAGAGCCAAGCCGCGAATGAGATCCAACCGACAAAGCCGATGGTCCCTTTTTCTGAAATTGTTGAAACTTCACAAAATATCTCAACTACTAATGTGGAGGTTGTTGAAACTTCTCAAATTGGATGTTCAAATGTTTCCAAGGATGTGGTTCGCCCTTTGCTGGGAACTGCCTTTAATTTTGAATCACCAAAGACTATTTCTAGCTTCAAATTGTCTTATGTTTCTGGAATGTGGCGCACCTTATGTGAGTGTATCACTCAATTCTCTGTTGAATCTTTAGAGAACCTCAAAGAGTTGGAGATAGGTGTTGCCTCGATTCTGAATGGGCTTCGAGAAGTTTACATCATCAACCTCAATCCTTTAGAGGTTCTTCTTGAAGATTATTTCAAGAAACATAGAGATTATGATGTTGCAAGGCCGTCCACTTCTCAAAAGATAACGAGGGATTCTCATCAAGAGTTGCTTTAGAAAGTCCTTGCAAGAGCTGAAAAGGAGTTGAAAGTGTGAGCTTCAAAGAAGAAGAAAAACATCTCACTTATTGAGGATCATCAAAAGAGGTTATCTCAAAATCAAGAGACTATCACTAACCGTGAAGACGAAATTCATTCCATTGAGAAAATCATTCCCTTGTCGGAAATAGAAATAAAAGAACTAGATAAGATAAAGGAAGATGCTGAGACAAGTTGTCACCAAATCCTTAGCCATAGGCTTTTTTCTTGGTCTTTTATCCTACATAAGGACGTTCTTTGTCAATTTCTTATTCTATTGTGTGTGTTTTTTTTTTCTTGTCTTGTTTTTTGTTTTGGAAAATTGTTCTGATGAAGTGACCTTCTTGAATGAATAAAAGTGTTGGTTTTTTCTTCTTCTCAAGTGTTTTCTTTTATTTCTCTATTTTGAGTGTTTGTCGTGTACTTTGTAATTTACTCCAGATGCCGGACAATTTTCTCCCAAAATTTTAGCTTTGAGCTCTTATGTTTAAAATTCAGTAACTCGTAGTAGGATTACTCAAACGACGAATGCGTCATTTCATTAGAAAGATAACTTATACATATACAATATATGTGAAATTCATGACTGAAAGATTTCCGGGTTAATACGCCTACTATTCCAAAGTTAGCTCAAATGTTGCCTTGATCGACTTTTCAGCCTATAGCACCTGCGGTAAAAAACCAATAACTCGATGTGGGAGCATCAAAACAACGTAACTCTTCTTTAATTGGAAGCATAACTCATAGAAATATAACTCAAGTAAAAATCATGGACAACATATTTCCAGATTAGTGCAGATTTATTTTCAAATTTAGCTCCAGTTCTATCTCGTTCAACTTTTCAGCTTTCAGCAACTTCAGGAGAAAATCAATATCTCGGCGTAGGAGAGTCGAAATGGCCAAAATCCTTCCAAATTAGTATAGATATATTTTCAAATTTAGCTCCAGTTCTGTCTCGCTCAACTTTTCAGCGTTCAGCAACTTCGGGAGAAAATTAATATCTAGGCGTAGGAGCCTTGAAATGATGCGGTTCTTGTTCCGTTGGAGGCATAACTCATAGGAGTACAACATATGTAAAAATTACGGCCAAAATCCTTCCAGATTAGTAGAATATATTTTCAAAGATAGCTTTAGTTTTGTCTCGCTCAACTTTCAGCTTTCAGCAACTTCAAGAGAAAATCAATATCTTGACGTTGCAGCCTCAAAATGATGTGATTCTCGTTTATTGGAAGAATAACTCATAGATGTACATCATATGTAAAAACCATGGCCAACAGATTTCCAGATTAGCACAGATATATTTTCAAAGTCAGCCTGAATTTTGAAACTATGAGCTTCTTATTTCACTGTGACGAAACTTGTAATCTTCAGCTTGATTGGCTGAATCCGAATACATTGTTAATAATTTTATCAGTACTGATGTTGCATTCGAGTTAGTGAACGACAATCCTGAAACCTTAGTGAAAGATGATTTTGCTGTCGAAGAAGTCCGACCTTTGGAAATGATGTCATCTCCAATTGATAGAAATGATGGAGCTAATGTTGAAGCATATCAGATATTGAGAATTTCCTTTCTTGCACTGAGTCTGCTTGCTGCTACAGTTTTCTATGTGAAGAGAAGTGATAATAATATGCATCCAGTAGTAGTTCATGCTGATCGAGTCCCAAGTAAGAAATTTGCAACACACCATGTTTTCAAGGAGAAGTATTTCTCTCAAAATTGGCCCACAAAAGTCACTGTCACTGAGAGTCTTGTCCCTCATAAATGAGCAGCTTTCAGATAAGTTCATCTTATAGCAAGAAAGACCCCAGATCAGATAATGATGAGGCTCAAAGCATTGAGAAAAAAATCGAGGAAGAGTAACAAAAGAGAGTCCTTGAACGCATCTGATTTCTCAATGGTTCACCTTCTTATGGAAGTTTCACTACATATGAAAGGATTCCTATCAAGTATGCAAGTGGAAGAGAAGAAGTAATCACCCCTGTAAGGTGCTCGAGCAGAATTATAAGTCATGCCATTTCTCCATGAAGATTCTGATGTCATGTCACTATTGCATTGACGACTGAAATAAAAATTATCTCTTGACCTTGGAGTGTTCGTATCATGATCTTTGCGGCCATACCATTTCAACATAGAGTTTTGAAACGAAAGAGTATCCAAATTTGATGTTATAGGTAAAGATTCCCCTAATTTTGAGTAACCTACTGAAGCATCAGTGAATTACACAAAATTATCTCCATCATAAAAAAACACAAGTAGAATCGCAAGTTGCTTGATCCAATGCTAATGAACTCCTTGGTGAGCTTCTTCTCTATTTTTTTTAATTGCGGAGAGGGATTCAAGAACTTCAGCGTGTGTAAAAATGATAATCAAGATCTTTATGAATTCCCACTAATAGGCCTTTGAAATACTCAGATCAACTCAAATATAATAATTATTTATTTTTATTTTTTTAGCTTTGAGTGGTCGTGGTAGAAAATTCACAAGTTAGCAAAGAAGTGTTTGAACCGTGAGTTAATTTTCACGTCAGGATGTACGCTCCAAAAATCTTCCCCTTTGCTCATTTGCGATGCATTTGAACTTCATGTGCTAGCTAAATAAAATTTAAAGAGCTAGTGTGATGTTCACTTACTCATTTGACTGAGCTTAGAGTGATTACTCCAAGCGCCCATGTACCTCGGTGAAGAGGATCAAGTCATATCTTAGTTTAAGATGATGAGTTTTATTTTTTTTGGCCGTACACAGTTTATACTCTTGCAGGCCAATATTAACATGTAGTTTATGCCCATACCTTAAGGAGCGTTGTAACTTGCATTTTAGGTTATAAATGTTAAAGAGCATTTCAAGGAAGAATTTCATCAATGTATCTGGCCTTCTAACCCTGATGAAGCATTAATGTACATCAGTTTGGTCTTGGATTTTATGATTTCGCATTTTCAAAGTTGATTAATACTTCATTTTGTGTCGACTTTTGAAAGTTGAAGTTTAGAAGTCCCTTGATATTTCTACCTTTTACGAGCGACCAAGTCCAAGTGTTATGACTCTCTTTATTAAAGAAAGCATCTACCTTGGATATGTTTGTTATTTTCTTTAAGGGGAAACTTCAACTGGTTCAAAGCTCCCAAACTGTTGTATCATGACATATTCTTCCATTTTGGGGATGCCACAAGACGTGGAACTTCTGAAAGTGTATCATAATCTAGTTTGAACTAGCATGGTTTGTCACAACTGTCTCACCATCGTCAATGATGATCTTTCCCTGTCGTTCCAATGTCATGATCTTTTCCTTCAGAGTGAAGCATTTTGGGGTGTGATAATTGATGATGTTGTGAAATTTACAATACATAGGATCATCGACTTTATTGGATTCTTCTGAGTGCAATGACTTTCTTGGTTAGCAGCTCGTCAAGAATCACAGGAACGTCAGATTCCGGAAAAGGATACTCTTTTTCTTGTAACTCCTTCAAGGTAGATTGATTTTTCACTTCTCGCATTTGTTTATGTGCTACAATCTCTTGGAACTTTTGTCTCCCGGAGGCTTTCACAGAAAGTGTGGTTACTGCCATGGACTCATTATTTGTGTAGTCTAACGGCTCTTTGAATTGTATATATTCTTTTTTTGGATTAAAGACATGTGATGTCTTTCCATGGCTTGCAATGCTCAATTCCATGTCATGAGCGCGTGTAGCTAATTCTTCAAAAACTCGAGGCTTAATTCCTTGAAGGATATATACAAGGCCCAAATGCATTCTTTGTATACAAATTTCGACTGCAGAGATTTCAGAAAGTTGATCCTTACAATCTAATCTCAGCATTCGCCAACGATTGATGTACTCCACAACGAGCTCATCCTTACCTTGTTTTGTGTTTATCAATTCTATCATGCTTAGTGTACGGCGAGTACAGTAGAAACGATCGAGAAATTGATTTTCTAATTATTCCCAACTATCAATTGATTCAGGCTCAAAGTCCATATACCAATCAAAGGTGTTTTCTTTTTAAAGAACGGACAAACTGCTTGACAAGAAGATCATCATGTGTACAGGCACTGCTACAAGTCTCGACGAAATTGGCAATATGTTGCCTTGGATTTCCCCTTTCATCAAATTGCTACAATTTTGGTGGTTGATATCCAATTGGCATTAGTAGACCCTCGATTTGCTTAGAATACGACTTTGAATATCCTAAGGAACTTTGTGACAGACCACCATATTGAGCTTTAATTGTGTTTGTGAACATACTTTCTAGTTGTTGAACTGTTAGAGTGGCAACTGAAGCAGATTGTTTTTCTCTTTGAGAGTCAACTGACTTGGTAAGAGAATCAATATCAACTTTTCCTGAGTTTTTAGATTGTGATGTGACTCTCTAGAGTTGCAGAAATCTAACTTGCTCATAAGTTGCATGATTTGAAGATTTTTGTCATCAATAGACTTGTTCAAGGCTTCAATGGTTTGCGAACTTCTTGTCCATGTCAGTTGTGCAACCATAAATGAGTTATCCTTTGTTGAAATTAAAGAGTCTATTGAACTTTTATATTCACCATTGTTGAAGTTAGAGTGAGAAAGTTCATCAAACAACTTTGATGCAATGTTGCCCCCAGGGATTGCAGTTTTTTGTGTCATTCGAGACTAGCTCTTTCTTGGCATCTCCAAGGAGGCGAAATATTCAGATCCATTCAAGGCACTTGTCTTGAACTCGCGTTGAGTGATTGAATCAACATCACTAAAATCAACAAATGTGGCAACAGTAGAGTCCTTGCGTGAAACATCAATGATCTACTTGAAGGCCATTGCAGAGTTGAACTTGTTGTTTATTTGTAGAAGGAAGAGATGAAGAGCAAAATTGGTCCACTAGGCGTGCCAAATTTGTTCACAACAAATTTTCGTAAGCGCGAAAATTAACTGCAAGCAAAATAAATAAAATAAATGTAATTTTTAATAATGAATCGTTGTGAGTACAATTTCGTTGTACTCTTGATTCTCTTTCCTAAGTTTCTCCGTAATTCGAGGGTTTCAGTAATGTATTTCCCAAATTGTTGGATGATGTAGACTTCCTTGATATGTTTTCAATCTCCGGGACGTCGAAAAGCGCTTTGTCGTTATAAGTCGATCTCCAGGAAGAACTCCGTTGATCACTCCTTCGAAGAACTATTGATGTTGATGTTGTAGCTTTCTCCAATTTGTTGAATGCTTGTTGAAGAGTTTTCTCTGGGATCCTAGAATGTCATGACCATCCCTTATTTATAGTTGTAGGGGGTGGACAAGGTTGCATATGATTGGTAAAAGAATGTCATTTTGACACTTGGCATGTTGTGATTGGTTCTTGCACTTGACTGTTACTAACACCTCATTTGGATACGTGGCATCACCTTGTTGGTTTTGGATGCCTAGTCAATGTGATACGTGGCATGAGTTTGAGCTTCAAGGTGAAATGGACCTTGGATGTGAACTTCAATAAAATGGACTTGTTTATTTGTAAAGCTCAAATTAATCATTCAGCCAAAATGAACATGGATTTATTTCAGATTTTGCATGAATTCGATCCAATTACAATTTATGTGTCTACAACTATAAATAGGGGTGGCAATTTCAGCCCATACTAATAAAATGAGTCCATTTTGACCATATCTAATTGCTTGGATCATTCATATTTTAATTGGTTAAATATGAGCTTCAAACTATTTTAAGAGTCTCTACAGATATGGTCAAAATTGGTTAAATATGGGTATCCATATTGATCCCTATTAAATCATTTATTTTCACTTTCACTCAAAATTCTTGATTGTGCTAAAAAAATAAAAAATATATTAAATTTTTAGAAATTCAATTAATTTTCAATCTTAATTGAAAAAAGATTTTTTTTATCTTTGGAAAAAACAATTTAGGAATAGGTTGGGGGTGGGAGGGTGCCCTGGGGAGGGGTAATTTATTTTTATTTTTTTTGAAAAAAAAATTAGTGGTAGGTTGGTGGAAGGGGGGTAGGGGGTGCCCGGTATAGGGGGTAATTTTTGTTTAAAAAAAACAGTTTCTTTTTGTTCTTGGAAAACAAATTTTTAGTGGGTAGGTTGGTGGAAGGGAGGTAGGGGGTGCCCCAGGGGGAGGGGGTAATTTTTTTTTTTTTAAATAGATTTTTTTTTTAATTTTGGAAAACAAAAAAAAATTTAGGGGTAGGTTGGTGAAAGGTGGGGGGGGGGGGTATGTGGGGAGGGATACATTTATGTTTTTGAAATACAAATTTATTGGAACTTCTCCGGATTCAAAGAGATGTTGATATGTCTTCTTCATATGTTCTTTAGCTTACCTACTAGCTTCCTCAACAAATTGGTTCCTCCAAAGGACTTAGACTGATGCTACTTCCTTAGTCCTCAACTTGCGTACTTGGCAATCTAGAGTTTGAACCAGAACCTCTTCATAAGATAAACTATCCTTAAACCCAATATCTTCAGTTGGTATGATCAATGAAGGATTGTCCATGCACTTTTTCAATATGGAGATGTGAAAATCGGATGAACTACAACTAACTCTTGTGGTAGATCCAAATCATAAGCTACATTACCTACCTTTTTCGATGTTTTGTAAGGGGCAGTATAGTGAATACTAAGCTTCCCCTTCTTGCCAAATCTCATAAAGCACTTCACTGCTGAAACTTTTAAGTTGACCCAATCATATACTTTAAACTCTAAATTTCTTCTCCTAATATCAGTGTATGATTTCTAATGACTCTGCGTCGCTTTCAACCTTTATTGAATCACTTTCACCGTCTTCATAGCTTGATGAACTAAAGTTGGTCCTATCAATCCTGCTATACTAACTTCAAACCATCCAATAAGAGATCTACATCTTCACTCGTAAAGAGCTTCATAAGGATCCATTTGGATGCTGGAGTTGTAACTATTGTTGTATGTGGGCTCGATGAGAGGTAGGTGATCATCTCAGTTTCCTTCGAAATCAATAACACAAGCCCTCAAAATATCCTCTAAGGTATGAATAGTGTGCTTTGATTGCCCATATGTCTGAGGATAAAAGGCAGTACTTAAGTTCACCTTTGAACCCAAGCCTTTTTTGGAATGACTTCCAACACTATGCAGTGAATCACATACCTCTTAAATAATGGAGACTGAAACCCCATAAAGTCTAACCACCTCTTTAATATTAACCTGGCATAATCCTCTGCTGAATAGGTAGTCTTTACTGACAAAAAGTGGGATAAAAATTGTTGTTCTATCAACAATCACCCAAATAGAATGTTGGTGTATGCGAGACCTTCGTACCTGTGATTAAAACCATATTAATCAACTCCCACTTTCATTACGGAATTTCTATCTTTTGAGATAAACCATCGGGACTTTGGTACTCTACTTTAAATTGTTGGCAATTCAGAAAGTTAGCAAAATTATGCAATTTCCTTCTTCATACTAATCCACCAATAAAGCACTTTCAAATCGTGATACATCTTTGTCGAACCTGGATAAATGGAATATCTAGAGCTATGAGATTCTCCGTGATTTTATCTTGGATTTCATCAATCCTTAGACACATAATCTACCTAGATATCTCAATAAACAATCTCCCTCTTGTTCAAAAGACAATACTTTTGGCTTATGAACATTTCCCTTCAATTCAAAACAAAATTGGATCTTGGTTTTGCTTTTCTTTCACTTCAGACACTAAGGATAATTCAGCCATATTCATCACCATTACTCCTCATACTGTGGAATCCATTGGACAAACTCCCAGACGTGCAAGTCTATGCACATCTTTGCTAGTTCTTTGCTAGGTGATAAAGAATACTCGTGTCAAAATCCTTGAATAATTCTAACCACCTGCTTTGTCTGAGATTAATCTCTTTCTAAGTAAACACATACTTAAGACTCTTGTGATCAGTGAATACATCTACATGAACACCATACAAATAATGACACCATATCTTCAAATCAAATACTACGGCATCAAACTCTAAGTCATGGGTTAGGTAGTTCTTCATATGAACTTTCAAATGTCAGGAGTCATAAGTTATAACCTTGCGATTTTGCATTAATGCACAACCCAAACCAACTTTGACACATCATAATATACAAAAAAGCCGTGTGTACCTTCTGGTAAGGTCAACAATGATGCAGTAGTCAACCTCTTTTTCAATTCCTGAAAGTTTCTCACAAGTTTTAGACCATTTAAACTTCACTGTTCTTTTAGTTAACTTGGTCAAAGGGGATGAAATAGATTGAACTCCTCTATGAAACTTCTATAATATCCGGCCAAACCCAAGAAACTCCTAATATCAATTGGAGATATGGGTCTAGGCCAATTATAAACTACCTTTATCTTTTGGATATCACCTTTTCTTCCCTCTTCAGACACAATGTGGCCTAAGAATGCCACTGACTCAAACCAAAACTCGCATTTCATAAACTTACCATATGACTTCCTATCTTTCAAAGTCTGAAGAACTATTTTGTGAGGACTAGCATGATCTTCTACATTTTTTGAATAGATTAGCATGTCATCAATGAAGATATTAACAAACATATCTAAATAAGACTTGAATACTCTATTCATAAGATTTATGAATATTGCATGCACATTGGTCAAACAAAATACATGACCAAAAACTCATAATGACCACAACAAGTTCTAAAAGCTATCTTTGGAATATCAATTTCCTTACTCCTAACTGATAGTAGCCTGATTTGAGGTCTATCTTAGAAAAACAAGTAGCACCCTAAGGCTGATCGAAAAGACCATCAATTCTAGAAAGAGAATACTTGTTCTTCATGATAACTTAGTTCAACTGCCGATAATCTATACACAACCTAAGGGAACCATCTTTATTTCTCACAAATAAGACCAGAGAGCCCCAAGGTGAAATACTTGGCGAATAAAACCTTTATCAAGGAGATCTTTCAATTGTTATTTTATCTCTTTCAACTTTGTTGTTGCCATTATGTATGGCAGAATAGAGATAGGATGAGAATCGAGAAGAATGTCTATACTGAAGTCTATCTCTTTAAGGAGGGACTCTATGTAGATCATCTAAAAATACTTCTGGAAACTCTTTAATACTGGAACTAACTGAATAGAGTATCTCAATACTAGATTCATTAACTTGTACTAAATGATAGACATAACCCTTGAAAACTAACTTTCTTACCTTAAGGTACAAAATAAAACGACCCTTAGGCACTGCTGAACTACTTGTCCACTCTAAGACTTGCTCATTTAAAAACCAAAACTTAGCAACTCGATTCCTACAATCAGATGAGCCATAATAGACATGATTTCAATCCATACTAAGAATGACATTGAAATCTACCATGTCTAACTCAATTAAATCAGACATAGTGTCCTTGTGATTGATAGAGATTACATAGTCACGATATACTCGCTCAACTAGAATAGACTCCCCAACAGGTGTAGAAACACAAAAGGGTTCACATAGATTCTCAGAAGAACATCAAACTTTTTTGCAACATAAGGGGTTATAAAAGATAAACTTGTTCTTGGGTCTAGCTAATAATAAATATCAAAAGTGAAGACTTTGATCATACCTGTGACAACATCTGGAGAGTTCTCTTTCTCTTGGCAACTAGTGATGGCATAAGACGATTCCTCCGCGTGTACCAAAAGTAGATCCTCTAGATGCCTTGTCTGTTGGAGCAATTAATGAGGAATTGGGCTCCATTGCCCTGATCTCCACAACCTTTCCTGTTCTTAAGGAACTCTTTCATGAAATGACCCTCTTGTCCAGACTTGAAAAAACCAAACTGGTCATCACGACACTTACCCAGATGGGTTCTACCGCACTTAGCACATACAGGAAATTGGGCAGGTCTAGCTCTGAAGTTCTACTAATTCTGACCATTATACTCACCTTTGTTTTTGGGTGTAGGTGCACTAGAAGATAATGGAGCAGGTCCCTTTTGCTTTTTTCTGAAAGGACAAATGGTTTACATTTCTTTTTTGTTGCCCAAACTCATTCCCTGTCTTAGCTTTCTTATTTTTGAATTCATTTATATCCCTAATCTTATCTTCCTCAACCTTCTACACATAGAACTCAACATTGATATATCCATGTCCCCAATTAGCATTGCTTCCCTAACCTTGTTGATTGACAGACGCAACAACCCAGCCACAAATAGACTCATTCTACTAATCATATCCACAACTGTCTTCAGAGCAAAGCGGTATAGTTGGGTGAAATTCCACGCATACTCATAAACACTTATTGAATGTTGCTTAATGGTAAGAAATTCTCGTACCTTAGCGCCTTTCAATTCTCGGGGAAATAAATTCCCAAAAAAAGTTCCTCAGAAAACATGCCCAACTCACAGGTGGTGTGTCCTTCACTTGGTTCTTCTTCCATTGATCAAACCAAATCATTGTGACACCCTTCATTTGGCATGCAACTTATTCCACCCTCTTAGTATAAGCAACATTCATGACATCAAATGCATTTTGCAGCTCCTCAATAAAGTTCTCTGGATCCTCAGTAGTGTTAGAGCTAGTGAATCTTGGAGGATTAATCCTCAAGAACTCATGAATCCTTGAAGTGTCAGCCTTTTTGGTTGAGTTCCTCTTTGTTGCCCAACCTTGTTAGTCACAACTTGACTTAGAAACCTTGTTGCTTCCTAAACTCAGCATTAGTAACTTCCCCTTGAGATCGCACTTCACGTGCATTTAAATGTTGTTCCTCAACATTACTCCTAGTAGGGCGACCTCTGACAACTCTTCGTGAAGGCATGGTTAACAGAAAATACGTGGAAGAACGAATTAGAAGAAATTTTGTAGAGATCAACTCTAACGCACAAAATGAGTATGAAAGAAAGGATATTAATTCCTAAGTGTTGCACCTCCTAATTATAGACGTGAAGCTCCTCATACTGATAATTAGGAATATCCTATACTTTGTCGTCATATAGAACACCTTAACTAAGTGGATCCACTAATCTTTTTTATAAAGTAATTAAGGAGTTATCTAAAAAGTATGATCATTTACTACCCATGATGGCTACATGGTTTATGTAGACTTGAGTTATCTGAACTCGCGTTCATATAGGTGCTCAATACTACTCCCAAAATTTACTTTGCTCATATGTTTTTAAAACAAAACATCTTTCTTTGGTTTAAGATATTTACTCAAAACATAACTTACAATGCTCTCTTGAAAATTGGTGTTTATCTTTCTTGTTTAAATGTGAAAATATTTTAAACTATTGGGAATACTTAGTTCCCCATAACTATTGGAGAAATGAACTCAACTCTTTACTTTTTGCTTAACTCAAAATTTTATGTCTTAAAACAAAGTTAAAACGTTCTCTTTACTTGCTTTTTAACTTCAAGACTTGACTCTTAACTTTCTTTGAATAAAATGTTAGGACCGAAAATAAGCAGGTGTAAACGTGGAAGCTAGTGAAGCAAATCTCGAAAGATCACAAGTAAGAAGACAACGAGAAATATACCAAAAGACACAGAGATTTAACGTGGTTCGGTCAATCGACCTACGTCCACAAAGGAGATGAGCAATCCACTATAAATATGAGAGTACAAAATACAGAGAGAAACAACCTCAACCAATTCACTCGGAATACATGGGAGGTTCACACAAGTGATAACGTATCAAGCTTGTGACCCACAAATTCTCCCTCTAACCAAAACTTTCAAAGCCCTTAAGACTACATTGTGAATGCTGATTAAGTTAGAAGGAACATGCCTCTATTTATAGAGTCCTGAACCTTTTCCTACCAAAAAAGGATTAGTCAATTCAAAACCTTTTCCTAAGAGGAAAACCTATTTATGGTAAGAAATTGGGGCAAATAAAACCCAACATAAAATTATGGATTCAAGGATTGTGATTTGTTAAAGGAAAGATCTCATGATGTTTAGGAATGTTTTTAGATAACTAAACATGGGAAACAATCAAGAAATCACCATTGAGCAAGTTCGCGACGCGGAGAAACATTTCAATACTTGATCGCGAAATTTAATTTTGATGTAGAGGAGTTTGTGTCTTAACCGCGACGTATATGTGATTTTTGTACACTAAGGGAGCAAGTCCGCGACGCGAACATGAGTGCCAAAATCTGTTGGACTTTTTCCTTCTCCGATTTTCAGCCTCAATTCGCCTAAATTCAATTATTTATCTCATTATTTTTTTAGATTCAGGTACCCACAACATATACACAAGAATCTAACTCAAACACTTCTAATGATCGACGTTATAATCTTAAAAAATTCCGCAATCTCATCCCAATTCTATAACGAAAGTAAATTCAATAACACACATCCAGAACATTCAAACTTTCAACTTTTTAGGAGAATTAACGCTGAAATAAACATGTTTGATGCATGGTTGAACGAACCCAATGATATGAAAGTCTCATATACCTTATAGGATTGAATGCTTGGTGAATTCCACCATCAAAATCGAAAGAAATTGACAAATCTTAAGTTTTTCTTCTCCTTTCTCCTCTTTTCTCTTCTCTCAAAATCCTAGCGTATTTCTTAGTTGCGTAAACTAAACTAACTCAGTTTAGACCCCGATTAATTTACTAAAAATGGATTAGATTAATTGGATAAGGAAAAGATTAAACTACACTTAAAATCCGGATTGGACTTACCTTATTTAAACAATCTAACTTCCAATGGACATATCTTTACTCATACGAACTCGAAATCGAGTAAACTCAGCGGCATTGGAAACATGATTCCAAGATCTTTCCTACGGTGTCGAAACACACCTAACTCATTTTGAGTTAAAAGTTATGGTCGTTTGAAATTATCTAAATTTTTACATTTTTGGCTTCGCAAAAATTACGAAAACATGAAAGTCACATGAAAAATTGAAAGGTCAAATACTATTAAAATAAATACAATGATTATTTCGCTGTCTTTATAATAAATAACTAACAATTCAAATAATAATTAAAATATTATTAGTTAATAATTTATTATAGATGCTTAATTTAGATTAAGGGTAAAATAATATATATATATATATATATATATATATATATATATATATATATATATATATATATATATATATATAATTACAGTTACATTGTTTAATCAATCATAACTTTTTAAAGTCTTCTGTTATGAGAAATATGATTATGATTGAAAGCAATATCAATATACTATTTTATCAAGAAAATAACAATCTAATTATTAATGGGCTTGTGAACTTCGAATTCTACCATTACGTGATTAAAATATTAGTTTTTATTAAATAATTAATCAAATTTTTATTGAGTAATGGAGCAAAATGGTGTGTGTGTGTATATATATATATATAATAGTTACATTGTTTAATCAATCATAACTTTTTAAATTCTTCTGTTATGAGAAATATGATTATGATTGAAAGCAATATCAATGCACTATTTTATCAAGAAAATAACAATCTAATTATTAATGGGCTTGTGAACTTCGAATTCTACCATTACGTGATTAAAATATTTATTTATATTAAATATATATATATATATAATACTCATGTCTCCCACTTTGATCATCCTACATGGCACCTGTGTGGCAAACCTATACACATTTATTTATTTATTCCACCAAAAATAGTCCTCCTAATTTAATTATTAAATTCATCCATTACATAAAAATCATTTCCTAATATTACTTCATTTCACTTTTTCCAGAGAAAACAAAGCTGGCTTATCCATATGTTCGAGCAACAAAGAAGCTTCGAATTTGAGCAAAGAGCAATAGATATCCTCTTTTTGCTCTTCTCATCTCAAAATAGTATACCACACCTCTGTTGGGACTGTTGGAAAACAGTAATTAAGAATTATAGCCACTATAAATCAGAAAGCACAAAAGAAAAACTAAATGACCAAATATTTTTTATCTTCAACTTTTTGAACTTAACAATATTCAAGATATCGTGTTTTTCTCTGGAAAAGTGACAATGAAATAATAATAGGAGTTGGGATTTAGATAATGGATTGATTTAATAACTAAATTAGGAAGAAATTTTTGGTGGAATAAGTATATATCCATGTAGATATGCTACATAGGCGCCATGTCGGATAATAAAAGTAGGAGACATGACCTCAAAGGCAAATTTGTGTCTAAAGTAGAATGATATGGATAAATATATCAAAAAAATATGATAAAGGACAAATATAATTCTTTTCTAAGAGTATAAAAATAAATATAACCTTTAACGCATAAAAAAATACATTAATTTCAGAACAGCGTTCATTAAAAATGTTAGAACAAAGAATTAATTTCTTTTATACGCAAACAATTGGCAGCCTAGTACAGCTACATGTTGTCTACTCTTAAATCTAGTTACTAATTTTAATCATTGAGTTTTTAAACTTTTAAAAAAAAACAAACAAAAAAAAAACAGTACCAGTCAAATCCACTCAAACCTATATTGATTATTATAACAACTCCATGATGGTGCAATTAATGTACAAACATTGAGTTGGCCAAATCGCCGCTTTATTTAAGAAAAATTAAATACTTTCAATAATCAAATCAAATAAATATCTATTATATAAAGTTTTTCGAGAAAAATTAAGATTTCTGCTCGAGGATCAAGTCAGTTTTTTCTTATAAATAAAAGAGTTCTTTTTTATTTTAAATAAGATCTATGAATTACTAAATATACTTCAAGAGGAATAAAAAGTTTTTTCTTTTTCCTTACTTTATTCTTATTATTATTTTATATAGTTTCATAACACGTTATCGACACAAGTCTCTTTTAATCATTGTGATTTTTCATAATTAAGTTATGTATTGGCTAAATTTTGTATATGCTTATAATTTTAGAAGTGATAATTTTTTAAAGGCAGTAGAGTGAGTCTTAGTTGAGAGTAAGAAGATGGATTCAAGTTCAATTGTACTAAAAGAATTAGACGATGGATCAGAAGGGTTAGATATCATGTTTATGTCTTGTTGCACCATGATGATAAGATGTTGATTTAGGTCTCATTGATTTATGGCATAAAACACATTTATATGGATGAGACATTGGATTTGAGTCTCAATGCACTATACCGATGATATAATGATAACTAAGTCAAAATAATGTATTTTTTACCAAAAAAAAAATAGTCATGAAATTTATCACATTTAAATTGCTCAATTTCAAGTGAATGTGGTAGTGGTGCATAGTATGTTTGAAAGAAGATAAGTGATTGAATAATGCAAATGAATGTGGAATGAGGCATCAAGTTATCTAATTTGATATATTTAGATGATTGTGTTTCATTCATGGAGAATGAGAACTTGTGATAAATGTTAAAAATACAAATCAATTCTCTGAAGTGAATGAGGTGTATTTTACCATGCTAGGTGTATAAAATACCGCGATTTTGGTAAACGTGAATCACCAAGAATGTCTCTTGGTCTCTGGGGAGACATATTTTATAGAAAAGTTCTTTGTTTTATCTTATTGCTTGTATTGAACAAGAACTAGTCTAACAAAAAGAATTTTTTATGCATTTTATATTGTAATAAAAAAAATTACGGATCGAACATTATCTTCTTCTCTTGTCTTTTCCAAGATACAACAACTTATTCACAATGTATAAATCAACAAATTTTGGACAACAGTTGAGTTCAAAATTATAGAAAAAAAATCATATTTCTTTCAAATTTTTGAAAAGAATTGAATTCAAAACTTTACAAAAAGAACATATTTCTTTGACCACAAATAAGAAATTTTCTGATCAATTTTTATTCATTTCATAATTTCTTGTACATTAAATAAAGTAAGACAATCCATATTTATAGGTGAGAAAGTCTACCTTACAATATATAAAAATTGTTGGGTATGTAGCAAGAATTGATGGGAAATAGAGGGAAGGAGAGGAATTTGAAAGGTTTAGAACTTGAAAGGTTAGGAACTTGAAAAGTTCTCTAATGCTTTATTGAAAAAGACAATAGTCCCTCATCGGTAATGGAAAGGAAAATAGGAGAGTTTAAATAAATAAACACTCCTATTAATTGTTAAAAGGGTTGGAAAGAGGGACCCCCCTCGTGCCGTCGCCGTCGCCGTCGTCGCTCGCTCGCTACGGCTTCGGCTTCGGCTTTGGCTTTGGCTTTGGCTTTGGCTTTGGCTTTCATTAATGGTTGTGTTAATTCTGAAAGGGTTGCAACCTTTCAGAATATATTCTTCTTGCCTATAAATACCATTCAGTCTTCAGAATATAATCTACAAATTTTTCTGATCTTCCTTCTTCTTAAAATCACATATTTCTTCGTGTACTTTCCTGCTGTGGATTGATTCGCTGACAGTAGAGTTTTTGGTATCTATACTCTACTGATTAAAATTATTTTACCCTGGGAGGCTATATTCCAAATCAAACCTCGGATACTAGAGGGGAATAATTTCCTTAAGGGGACACTGTGAATTCAGTGGACTTGATTTTCTTCCTAAATTTTCAATAAGAGGATTTCAGATTCTGGTACGTTTTTACAGATTAAATTATTTTTTACAAATAAATTTCTGTTCATCTTATTTACTGGTTATAAAAATTTTCAGTTACTTCGTGTTTCTGAATAATTTATTAGAACCAGTAATTTCTGATTTTATAACACAGATTGGCAACAATCTTAAGGAAATTATTAAATTTGTGTTTCTGGTGGAGACAAAAATCTTTGTGATTTTATACTCCTTTAAGTCTGCAATTATATTTTTATTGCTTACTTATATTGTATCAATTTTGTTTATCAGAAATGGAAAACACTGGTGTTACAGTGGTTGTTGCTGCACCAACCCGACCTCTTGTATCACAAGCAGAGAAACCGGGAAAATTCAAAGGTGTGAATTTTAAAGGATGGCAGCAACGAGTATTTTTCTGGCTTACCACTCTTGGTATGCAGAAATTTACAAGTGAAGATACTCCAGTTCCTGCTGATGATATGCCAGACAGAGAAAAATTTATGATTGTTGAAGCATGGAAACAGTCAGACTTCCTATGTAAAGGTTAGATTTTGAGTGCTTTAGAGGATGACTTATATAATGTCTATAGTGCAATAACAACTTCAAAAGAGTTGTGGAATGCAATTGAGAAGAAATATAAGACAGAAGATGCATGCTTGAAAAAGTTTTTGGTCGCAAAGTTTTTAGACTATAAAATGACAGATAGTAAAACTGTTGGATCACAAGTGCAGGAACTTCAACTTATTCTCCATGATCTGATTGCTGAAGATATGGTAGTAAATGAAGCTTTCCAAGTGGCTGCAATGATCGAGAAGTTGCCTCCTTCGTGGAATGATTTCAAGAATTATCTAAAGCACAAGCGTAAAGAAATGAAGCTTGAAGATCTTGTGATTCGGCTCAAGATTGAGGAAGATAACAGAAATGCCGAAACGAAGTCGCGTAAGAGTTCAACAATCATTGGAGTTAATATTGTTGAAGAAGCTCCTACCAAAGACAAAAAGAGAAAGAAGTCCAACAGGCAGAAGTCAGAACAGGCCAAGAAGAAATTCAAAGGCAACTGTTATAATTGTGGAAAGGCTGGTCATAGATCTTCTGATTGTCATGCTCCAAGAAAGGACAAAAACAAAGGCAAAGGCAAAAATCAAGCAAACATCCTGGAAAAAATGGAAGATGCAGATAAATTGTGTGCAATGATATCGGAGTGTAACTTAGTTGGAAATCCCAAGGAGTGGTTTCTCGACTCAGGTGCCACTAGACATATATGCTCTGCAAAAGAAGCCTTTGCAACATACACTCCTGCTGAGTACGATGAAGATTTATTCATGGGAAACACAGCAACAGCAAGGATTGCAGGAACTGGCAAAGTAATGTTGAAAATGACATCCGGCAAAGTGTTGACTTTAAACAATGTTCTGCATGTCCCTACTATTAGGAAGAATTTAGTTTCTGCTGCACTTCTCGTTAAGAACGGGTTTAAGTGTGTCCTAGTTAGTGATAAAGTTGTAATAAGTAAGAATGAAATGTTCATAGGAAAGGGCTATCTCAATGAGGGTCTTTTCAAACTAAATGTAATGGTTATTGACAGTATCAATAAAAATTATGATTCTGTTTACTTATTGGAATTAAGTGATTTATGGCATGCCCGTTTGGGACATGTTAATTACAAAGCCTTGCGAAAATTGGTTAATTTAGAAGTATTGCCTGATTTTAAATGCGATAAGTCGAAATGTGAAATTTGTGTGGAAAGTAAGTTTGTTAAACATCCTTACAAGCCTGTTGAAAGAAATTCTAAAACTTTAGACTTAATTCACACAGATATATGCGATATGAAGTCAACACCATCTCGTGGTGGAAAAAAGTACTTTATAACTTTTATTGATGACTGCACTCGATTTTGTTATGTATACTTGCTTAATAGTAAGGATGAAGCAATTGATGCATTTAAGCAATACAAATATGAAGTGGAAAACCAATTGAATCTAAAGATAAAAATGATTCGGAGTGATAGGGGTGGAGAATATGAATCTCCTTTTGCAGAAATATGTTTGGAATATGGTATTATTCATCAAACTACTGCACCTTATACACTACAGTCAAATGGTTTGGCAGAACGGAAAAATAGAACATTAATGGAAATGATGAATGCCTTAATGATCAATTTTGGTTCACCGCGAAATCTTTGGGGGGAAGCCATTCTTACAGCTAATAAAATACTCAATAGAGTACCCCATCGAAAAACACAATCAATTCCATATGAGTTGTGGAAAGGAAGAAAACCCAACTTGAAATATTTTAAAGTGTGGGGGTAATTAGCCAAGGTAGAGGTTCCTTTAACGAAGAGGGTTAAAATTGGACCCAAAACAATAGATTGTGTCTTTATTGGATATGCTGCGAATAGTAAAGCCTGTCGATTTTTGGTTCACAAATCTGATAATCCTGAGATTCATGTTAATACGATAATTGAATCATATCCACAACTGTCTTCAGAGCAAAGCGGTATAGTTGGGTGAAATTCCATCTATACTCATAAACACTTATTGAATGTTGCTTAATGGTAAGAAATTCTCGTACCTTAGCGCCTTTCAATTCTCGGGGAAATAAATTCCCAAAAAAAGTTCCTAAAAAAACATGCCTAACTCACAGGTGGTGTGTCCTTCGCTCGGTTCTTCTTCCATTGATCAAACCAAATCATTGTGACACCCTTCATTTGGCATGCAACTTTTTCCACCCTCTTAGTATAAGCAACATGCATGACATCAAATGCATTTTGCAGCTCCTCAATAAAGTTCTCTGGATCCTCAGTAGTGTTAGAGCTAGTGAATCTTGGAGGATTAATCCTCAAGAACTCATGAATCCTTGAAGTGTCAGCCTTTTTGGTTGAGTTCCTCTTTGTTGCCCAACCTTGTTAGTCACAACTTGACTTAGAAACCTTGTTACTTCCTAAACTCAGCATTAGTAACTTCCCCTTGAGATCGCACTTCACGTGCATTTAAATGTTGTTCCTCAACATTACTCCTAGTAGGGCGACCTCTGACAACTCTTCGTGAAGGCATGGTTAACAGAAAATACGTGCAAGCACGAATTAGAAGAAATTTTGTAGAGATCAACTCTAACGCACAAAATGAGTATGAAAGAAAGGATATTAATTCCTAAGTGTTGCACCTCCTAATTATAGACGTGAAGCTCCTCATACTGATAATTAGGAATATCCTATACTTTGTCGTCATATAGAACACCTTAACTAAGTGGATCCACTAATCTTTTTTATAAAGTAATTAAGGAGTTATCTGAAAAGTATGATCATTTACTACCCATGATGGCTACATGGTTTATGTAGACTTGAGTTATCTGAACTCGCGTTCATATAGGTGCTCAATACTACTCCCAAAATTTACTTTGCTCATATGTTTTTAAAACAAAACATCTTTCTTTGGTTTAAGATATTTACTCAAAACATAACTTACAATGCTCTCTTGAAAATTGGTGTTTATCTTTCTTGTTTAAATGTGAAAATATTTTAAACTATTGGGAATACTTAGTTCCCCATAACTATTGGAGAAATGAACTCAACTCTTTACTTTTTGCTTAACTCAAAATTTTATGTCTTAAAACAAAGTTAAAACGTTCTCTTTACTTGCTTTTTAACTTCAAGACTTGACTCTTAACTTTCTTTGAATAAAATGTTAGGACCGAAAATAAGCAGGTGTAAACGTGGAAGCTAGTGAAGCAAATCTCGAAAGATCACGAGTAAGAAGACAACGAGAAATATACCAAAAGACACAGAGATTTAACGTGGTTCGGTCAATCGACCTACGTCCACAAAGGAGATGAGCAATCCACTATAAATATGAGAGTACAAAATACAGAGAGAAACAACCTCAACCAATTCACTCGGAATACATGGGAGGTTCACACAAGTGATAACGTATCAAGCTTGTGACCCACAAATTCTCCCTCTAACCAAAACTTTCAAAGCCCTTAAGACTACATTGTGAATGCTGATTAAGTTAGAAGGAACATGCCTCTATTTATAGAGTCCTGAACCTTTTCCTACCAAAAAAGGATTAGTCAATTCAAAACCTTTTCCTAAGAGGAAAACCTATTTATGGTAAGAAATCAGGGCAAATAAAACCCAACATAAAATTATGGATTCAAGGATTGTGATTTGTTAAAGGAAAGATCTCATGATGTTTAGGAATGTTTTTAGATAACTAAACATGGGAAACAATCAAGAAATCACCATTGAGCAAGTTCGCGACGCGGAGAAACATTTCAATACTTGATCGCGAAATTTAATTTTGATGTAGAGGAGTTTGTGTCTTAACCGCGACGTATATGTGATTTTTGTACACTAAGGGAGCAAGTCCGCGACGCGAACATGAGTGCCAAAATCTGTTGGACTTTTTCCTTCTCCGATTTTCAGCCTCAATTCGCCTAAATTCAATTATTTATCTCAATATTTTTTTAGATTCAGGTACCCCCAACATATACACAAGAATCTAACTCAAACACTTCTAATGATCGACGTTATAATCTTAAAAATTCCGCAATCTCATCCCAATTCTATAACGAAAGTAAATTCAATAACACACATCCAGAACATTCAAACTTTCAACTTTTTAGGAGAATTGACGCTGAAATAAACATGTTTGACGCATGGTTGAACGAACCCAATGATATGAAAGTCTCATATACCTTATAGGATTGAATGCTTGGTGAATTCCACCACCAAAATCGAAAGAAATTGACAAATCTTGAGTTTTTCTTCTCCTTTCTCCTCTTTTCTCTTCTCTCAAAATCCTAGCGTATTTCTTAATTGCGTAAACTAAACTAACTCAGTTTAGACCCTGATTAATTTACTAAAAATGGATTAGATTAATTGGATAAGGAAAAGACTAAACTACACTTAAAATCCGGATTGGACTTACCTTATTTAAACAATCTAACTTCCAATGGACATATCTTTACTCATACGAACTCGGAATCGAGTAAACTCAGCGGCATTGGAAACATAATTCCAAGATCTTTCCTACGGTGTCGAAACACACCTAACTCATTCTGAGTTAAAAGTTATGGTCGTTTGAAGTTATCTAAATTTTTACATTTTTGGCTTCGCAAAAATTACGAAAACATGAAAGTCACATGAAAAATTGAAAGGTCAAATACTATTAAAATAAATACAATGATTATTTCGCTGTCTTTATAATAAATAACTAACAATTCAAATAATAATTAAAATATTATTAGTTAAGAATTTATTATAGATGCTTAATTTAGATTAAGGGTAAAATAATATATATATATATATATATATATATATATATATATATATATATATATATATATATAATTACAGTTACATTGTTTAATCAATCATAACTTTTTAAAGTCTTCTGTTATGAGAAATATGATTATGATTGAAAGCAATATGTACTATTTTATCAAGAAAATAACAATCTAATTATTAATGGGCTTGTGAACTTCGAATTCTACCATTACGTGATTAAAATATTTGTTTTTATTAAATAATTAATCAAATTTTTATTGAGTAAAGGAGCAAAATGGTGTGTGTGTGTGTGTATATATATATATATATATATATATATAAAAATTATAGTTACATTGTTTAATCAATCATAACTTTTTAAATTCTTCTGTTATGAGAAATATGATTATGATTGAAAGCAATATCAATGTACTATTTTATCAAGAAAATAACAATCTAATTATTAATGGGCTTGTGAACTTCGAATTCTACCATTACGTGATTAAAATATGATTATGGTTGAAAGCAATATCAATGTACTATTTTATCAAGAAAATAACAATCTAATTATTAATGGGCTTGTGAACTTCGAATTCTATCTTTACGTGATTAAAATATTTATTTATATTAAATAAATAAATAAATATATACATACATATATATATATATATATATAATACTCATGTCTCCCACTTTGATCATCCTACATGGCACCGGTGTGGCACACCTATACACATTTATTTATTTATTCCACCAAAAATAGTCCTCCTAATTTAATTATTAAATTCATCCATTACATAAAAATCATTTCCTAATATTACTTCATTTCACTTTTTCCAGAGAAAACAAAACTGGCTTATCCATATGTTCGAGCAACAGAAGCTTCGAATTTGAGCAAAGAGCAATAGATATCTTCTTTTTGCTCTTCTCATCTCAAAATAGTATACCACACCTCTGTTGGGACTGTTGGAAAATATTAATTAAGAATTATAGCCACTATAAATCAGAAACCACAAAAGAAAAACTAAATGACCAAATATTTTTTATCTTCAACTTTTTGAACTTAACAATGTTCAAGATATCGTGTTTTTTTCTGGAAAAGTGACAATGAAATAATAATAGGAGTTGGGATTTAGATAATGGATTGATTTAATAACTAAATTAGGAAGAAATTTTTGGTGGAATAAGTATATATCCATGTAGATATGCCACATAGGCGCCATGTCGGATGATAAAAGTAGGAGACATGACTCAAAGGCAAATTTGTGTCTAAAGTAGAATGATATGGATAAATATATCAAAAAAATATGACGAAGGACAAATATAATTCTTTTCTGAGAGTATAAAAATAAATATAACCCTTTAACGAATAAGAAAATACATTAATTTCAGAACAGCGTTCATTAAAAATGTTAGAACAAAGAATTAATTTCTTTTATACGCAAACAATTGGCAGCCTAGTACAGCTACATGTTGTCTACTCTTAAATCTTGTTACTAATTTTAATCATTGAGTATTTAAACTTTTTTAAAAAAACAAACAAAAAAAAACAGTACCAGTCAAATCCACTCAAACCTACATTGATTATTATAACAACTCCATGATGGTGCAATTAATGTACAAACATTGAGTTGGCCAAATCGCCGCTTTATTTTAAGAAAAAATTAAATACTTTCAATAATCAAATCAAATCAATATCTATTATATAAAGTTTTTCGAGAAAAATTATCTATTATATAAAGTTTTTCGAGAAAAATTAAGATTTCTGCTCGAGGATCAAGTCAGTTTTTTCTTATAAATAAAAGAATTCTCTTTTATTTTAAATAAGATCTATGAATTACTAAATATACTTCAAGCGGAATAAAAAGTTTTTTCTTTTTCCTTACTTTATTCTTATTATTATTTTATATAGTTTCATAACACGTTATCTACACAAGTCTCTTTTAATCATTATGATTTTTCATAATTAAGTTATGTATTGGCTAAATTTTGTATATGCTTATAATTTTAGAAGTGATAATTTTTTAAAGGCAGTAGAGTGAGTCTTAGTTGAGAGTAAGAAGATGGATTCAAGTTCAATTGCACTAAAAGAATTAGACGATGGATCAAAAGGGTTAGACATCATGTTTATGTCTTGTTGCACCATGATGATAAGATGTTGATTTAGGTCTCATTGATTTATGGCATAAAACACATTTATATGGATGAGACATTGGATTTGAGTCTCAATGCACTATACCGATGATATAATGATAACTAAGTCAAAATAATGTATTTTTTAGCAAAAAAAAAAATAGTCATGAAATTTATCACATTTAAATTGCTCAATTTCAAGTGAATGTGGTAGTGGTGCATAGTATGTTTGAAAGAAGACAAGTGATTGAATAATGCAAATGAATGTGGAATGAGGCATCAAGTTATCTAATTTGATATATTTAGATGATTGTGTTTCCTTCATAGAGAATGAGAACTTGTGATAAATGTTAAAAATACAAATCAATTCTCTGAAGTGAATGAGGTGTATTTTACCATGCTAGGTGTATAAAATACCGCGATTTTGGTAAACGTGAATCACCAAGAATGTCTCTTGGTCTCTGGGGAGACATATTTTATAGAAAAGTTCTTTGTTTTATCTTATTGCTTGTATTGAACAAGAACTAGTCTAACAAAAAGAATTTTTTATGCATTTTATATTGTAATAAAAAAAATTACGGGTCAAACATTATCTTCTTCTCTTGTCTTCTCCAAGATACAACAACTTATTCACAATGTATAAATCAACAAATTTTGGACAACAGTTGAGTTCAAAATTTTAGAAAAAAAATCATATTTCTTTCAAATTTTTGAAAAGAATTGAATTCAAAACTTTACAAAAAGAACATATTTCTTTGACCACAAATAAGAAATTTTCTGATCAATTTTTATTCATTTCATAATTTCTTGTACATTAAATAAAGTAAGACAATCCATATTTATAGGTGAGAAAGTCTACCTTACAATATATAAAAATTGTTGGGTATGTAGCAAGAATTGATGGGAAATAGAGGGAAGGAAAGGAATTTGAAAGGTTTAGAACTTGAAAGGTTGGGAACTTGAAAAGTCCTCTAATGCTTTATTGAAAAAGGCAATAGTCCCTCATCGGTAATGGAAAGGAAAATAGGAGAGTTTAAATAAATAAACACTCCTATTAATTGTTAAAAGGGTTGGAAAGAGGGACCCCCCTCGCGCCGTCGTCGTCGTCGCTTGCTCGCTTCGGCTTCGGCTTTGGCAAATGATCGATCGAGAGATGATTTTTTGGACAAAATTTATTTTAATTATTTATTAATTAATTTAAATGGACAAAAATTATTTTTCAATAAATTAGTTGATAACCGAAATGTTTTCAATTTTTTTCCGACTCGGATCCGCGCGAGTGACTCGTTTTAAATTCCGTTATATGATTGTTCTGAAAGGTCAATACCATTTGAAAGTTTGCAACCTTTCATTAATGGTCGTGTTAATTCTGAAAGGGTTGCAACCTTTCAAAATATATTCTTCTTGCCTATAAATACCATTCAGTCTTCAGAATATAATCTACAAATTTTTCTGATCTTCCTTCTTCTTAAAATCACATATTTCTTCGTGTACTTTCCTGCTGTGGATTGATTCGCTGACAGTAGAGTTTTTGGTATCTATACTCTACTGATTAAAATCATTTTACCATGGGAGGTTATATTCCAAATCAAACCTCGGATACTAGAGGGGAATAATTTTCTTAAGGGGACACTGTGAATTCAGTGGACTTGATTTTCTTCCTAAATTTTCAATAAGAGGATTTCAGATTCTGGTACGTTTTTACAGATTAAATTATTTTTTACAAATAAATTTCTGTTCATCTTATTTACTGGTTATAAAAATTCTCAGTTACTTCGTGTTTCTGAATAATTTATTAGAACCAGTAATTTCTGATTTTATAACACAGATTGGCAATAAAAATAATAAGAGAAAGTTAATTACGTAAAAGGAAAACGCATAAATATCCTCCCAATTTATGTCCGAAATATTTAAGACACGCATAAAATACTAAGGTCCTATTACTTCTCCTGAACTTATTTTATAAATAATTTTCTACCCCTTTTTGATTTAGACGGCATGCACTATCTTGTGGCACCAGCGCATGCTAACAATTTTTTCAAAGTACCTCGTTAATAGAGTCACGTAGACCGAAAAAGATAGAGAATTATTTATAAAATAAGTTCGAATATAAGAAGACCTTAGTATAGTATAAAAGTGTCTCTGAGATATCAGGACATAAGTTTTGAGGTATTTATGCATTTTCCGTGAGGTAAATGAACAGTCTAAATTTACATAAGATGGATAAAGAAAGGCATATAATGCCATTAAGGTGCAAAAACAATTGTTGCACAATTGTGACTCTAAATGAAAGTTACCGTGCCAAGCAATTGTTGCACAATTATGCGAGAAATGTAAACCTAAGACACTAAAAGGTAGTTTAAATCCGAGTTAACAAGGCATGCAATGACACCAACTGATAGAAATAGTGCAACAGCCACAATTTTTAAGTGATTGTGCAAGCAATATAATGTAATGTAAACAAATTATTTGCACAATTTATGTACTACTGTATTGGGGATTCAAAGATACTTTTATTTTTAAAAAGTTTGAAGAATTTGGGGGTTACGAAGATTAAGAAAATGATTTATGTATTGTAAACTAAAGTAAAATAAGACAAGAAATATAAAAGATGATAACAATAGAAATAGGACGTCAAGAGATGAAAGTTCTTATTATTCCAAGTATTTACCAAACCTTCAAGTGTATACAATATGAAGCCTTATGTCTCTATGTAAGCAAATAACCCATTTGGATTGAGCTTTATGTAGATCAAATTAATATTTTGCATCTGCATAATCAATCAATTTTATTGAAGTCATCTATTCTTCTTAGAGAAAATCACATATCTTCTAGCGTTTGCATAACCAACAATTTGTAAGTGCACCAATTGCACTAAATACCTTTTAAATCGTTCAAAGATTTTCATTTAACCTTCATCGTCAAGTTAGACATAATAATCATTCATTATGCATATTCAAGTATTCCATCAATTACCAGACTGAAACATATCTTATTGCATCCACCACTAGAGAATATATCTCCTTTTAGTAATGTCAAAATTTTTGTGAAAACTCTTTATGCCCCGAGACACAAACTGTACATTATATCATAGGGTTATACTTTCGCAAACCTTCATTTTTCTAAGTGAAATAAAATATACTTGAATAGTGCATCTTATTTGGCTAATCATTTATCTGTCCACATTGTATGGCAGGTTCAAATTTAACATGCTCGTAACCATATATAGCATTGAGTGTTACCTCATATCAAATATACCATCGATGGTCATTTTGATATTGATTCCAATACAACATATCTTATTGAGATATCTTCATTTTTCATTATTTTTAGATACCTGAACCTTTGTCAAGGTTTTATGAAATATTATATCACAATGCTCTTTCAAAGCACTTACCCAATTATCAATGACCATTTTGATAACTTGCTCCTCTACTTTCTTAAGGAATTTTACATTTGGAATCGGTTGGTCTATCACACTTCTGGCGTACCATAGACTCGTCCTTCAAGGACTATTTATTGGAGCATTTGCCAACTTAATTAAAATATTGATCAGCAAATACATATGGCAAATTACTTGCAACATTTTCCAAATGATTATCTCTTGAACTTCAAGTTAACATTTTTTTAACGAGGATCTAGATAATTCACCCCACACATAATTTCAGCTGCTACACATATCTCTCCCTAATGTTAGCAAATCTAATATTCACTCTCAACCTCAATTGAGGATTCATCTTTGTGCGTGGTGGAGCAATAAAATCATATGTACACATATCAAATTTTTAGATGAAAACTATTTGGTTCTTGACCCTGAACTAATTATGTTGGGAGAACCTTGTTGGCTTGATGCAAACATGTTAAATAAACTCATCTCATACAAAATTTTATTTGAGAGATTTATTCTCATAATCAATGGGCATACAATTTTTGCTAAACCAACCAGCATTACCAATATGATTTTACAGTTTGAAATTGTGCTCTTAATATAATAATTCGAGCAAACAACCTTACAAAAATCAATTTGTAAGTTGATATAAATGCACATGTGACCATACCATAGATGCACCATTAAATCATAATAGTAAACGGTCCACATGGCAGGTGAACGGACTCATATTCACCTTTTTATATGTTCCAAATAATTTAAGGGGATACAATCCCAGCCTTAGCTGGTACTAATTATTTTATCACGAGACAAGCTACAAAAAAAATTCTTGAAGAATCTTTTATTTCTTCAACAAATAGCCACGTGAATTCTCAATTTCTTTTGCATCACATTTGATTTGAAATGGTCACCAGATTGTGCCACCTGATATTTATTCTAGTAAACTTCTAGTTTTTTGCATGTGATTCTATCAGTATGTCCATGTTCGTATACAACAAACAAAGGGGGAAAATAGATAATCTTATACTTAAATATTTACAACCCACTATGTTGTAGTAATTTGAAGATATTAAATCTTCCCATGATTCATAGTCTCAATATAATATATTTTTCAATTCCTCCAAAACAAGAAAAAATTCTTTTGAGACTTACTACAACCTCAATATGATGAACTATTTTCATTTCTGGATAGTAACAAATTAGTTCTTCCGAACTCTTGATTAATTTTGTGTACTACCACAAATTTCACAATACAATTCTTATGGTCATCATCTCCTTCAAGGAATTTTTTTTTATTATTGTCGTGGCTAAAATTAATGCATTCAACACTTATTTCTTGATAACCAATGACAAATTTGTGTTGCCACACAACAACACTTATTTTGTCATGACCATAACCTTTACATAAAATATTTCTTTCTTTCTTTTGTCCTCCAATAATTCATTATAAAACACACCACAATATTTGTGTAGTACTCAAAGTATATATATGAACAAAATGACTATTTATGCAAAAAAAAAAGTCTTTGAATCTCTCAAACCTCCCGTAGATGTGAGATGTAACATTCATCCAACAATACATGAACATGTTCTTATCCATACGAACACATGTCACATTCTCTTCAAGAAATGGACTGTAACCATTTGTACTTGTTCCATAAGTTATTACTATAAACTCATTGTCATGTTTTGGCATTATGTGACTCACCTACATCACTTTAAGAGGTCACATGTACCAAATGTACTACCACTTTGTATTCATTTATTTTGATGGAGGATTTACAAAAAATTTTAAAATTGGGTTGCACCAACAACAATATGTCTAACTTATCATACCACTTTGATGGATAAAAAATACTTTTAACAATTACCTTCACATTTGAAGGACCATCTTAAGAAACAATGTGTCCAATAACCTTGCATACAATTTTAATGGACAAAATTACCTACATATTTGAAGGAACATCTTAAGAACCCATAATGTTCTTACTTTTAATAATCATAATGATGACCATTAACATTTTACCATACCCATATTCATACATTCAACCACTTGTCATTTATCAGACATATTATGCACTGCTGCCACATTCACATTAAAAAATAGAGCAAATTTCATGACTTTCAATCAAAAATATATAACATTATGTTACTCATCATCACCATATTGTAGTAGGACTAGAACAAAATGTCTTACCCATATGAAGACAACTTTGGTCATAAATCAATGGGACTTGAACCCAACTTCTTATTATCATGGTGCACCAAGATTTTAACTCGATGTCTTACCCATTTGGTGCTGTTAAACCTGAATCCCCTGTCTTACCCTCAACCAATGCCTTAGTAAACCAAATGCAATATCAAAAATCATAAATATAATGTTATGCTCTGAGCTACACCTGAGACACAAACACGGACCTCGGACCACAAGTGATCCCAAGCTAAACATGCTGGCATGATCATGAGCATACTAAAGATAATAAACTGATGCAGAAGAAAAATCATGTTTAAAATGAAAAATGGGAATACTCATATTCTATAACTGAGATATTTGAAATACTGGCGAGTTTAATACAAGGAAGTTATTAACTCAACACTAACATGAAACTAACTATGTCTGAAAATAGCCTCTAAACTGACTAGAAATGCTGGGACAGGCCCCAAATAAGTCTAGCAAAAACTGAAACTAAAGGACTAAATACTGAAAAGAAACTCATGACTTTATCTTTGGAGAATGAGGACTCACCACTGAATCTGCTGAACTTGAGATCAGAAATCGATCTAAGCACGATCCAGATGTTGAGAACGTTAACCTTTATCACGAGAAGATGTAGCGCACGTATGTGTCAGTACTTAAAGATACTGAGTATGTAGGATAGAGCAAAGCTAAAATAAAATATAACTAAACAAGCACAAAAACAAGTAAAATGTTTTGAACATGATATACTGAATTCTGAGCTAACTGATGTAATGATCAAATTTATAACATGTTGAGACTGAAAACTAACTGATCTTTAAATATGGTCAAAGAAAGAGAATCTGACTGAACTGTGGGAGCTACTAATAACCGATAATAAAACCACATGAGCTAAATATCGAGTCTGATGCCATCGAGAGGATCTAATATACCCTGTCGGAGGTATAAAGGCATGCTGGCGTGATCACTAAACTGATGCCCATAGAGGGGACTTACAACCTACCTGGCTAGTAGTTCTGGGACTATTTCGGTACATTGAACCCTAGTCCAACTCGGTATTATGCTACTCCCAATAAATAAATTGATTAAGACATTATGACTGAATTTCTGGAAATACTGGATAGCTCAAAAGTGAACATGCAAAATAAGAATGCAACAATTAAACTAATAATGATGCATTATTAACTGAGGCATGTATATTTAACTAATTTGTGATGATCTGCTGTAATTCTAGAAATCCTAGGTTTAGTCATGGTAAAAGAATCAAGAACTAAATGAAAACTAGGGATCTAATGGGTGAAAGGAACTCACTATTGAAATCCCACATGCCTGGTGATGAAATCTACAGAGAAATATTTAGATTTCGGGGCTGGAACTGATGGAACCTTGTTGCATTCTTGAACTAGGGTTCTTGACCTTTTTTTCCTTTATTGCTTCTAATTTTCTATATTTTGATTTAATGATTTGACTTAGGCATGTTTTAGTTATGTTTCTAGGCTTTACCTGACTAATATCTAATGATTTAGGGTCAAAATGACATATCTTAGGGTTTAAACGAAGTGGAAAAGACCAAATGACCGCTGAGTTAATTGCTGTCAGAACAAACGATGACCTGCACTAACGGGCCATCGTTCAATCGACGGTCCATCATTTGGGTCCGTAGGGTGAATTTGTTCGTCAGGCCTTTCTAAAACGAACATAACTTTTTACTCAATGGTCTGATTTAAGCAAACTCGGTGGCTATGGAAAGCTAATTTAAGTATCTATCATTTCATAGGTCATAGGACAACTAATTAGTTTTGTGTTATAAGAGTTATGATCATTTGAAGTTGATCGAATAACATTTTCCCCTAACTGTTTGTAAATTTACACCTACTATACGTAGGTCCATCTACAGATCGTACATCTCAAACGTGGTTCATGTCAAAGGATGGGTAAATGGGCTGTTGATAGATGGACACTGACTACGATCTGACTTACGGACCGTAGATTTGTCCGTGGACCGACACTTAGTCAATTTTTCTGGGCTCTGTCATGGTAGAGTTTCAGTCACAAATGACGAATATGCAGTATGGGTCATAGATCAATCTACTGTTCGTCGATAGTGATTGTTGATTGCACCTGCAGATTTTTGAAAAGTTGATTTTCCATTTGTTTTTGGATACGGGTGTTAAATTATCTCCCCCTTGGGAACATTCGTCCTCTAATGAAGACTAAACAAGCTAAAATATAGGGAGAGAAGCAATCCCTACTACTTAACACTGAGGATTGAGTTTCTGGCTTGATTAAGATCCAAGAACATGCAAATACGCTGAAAATGCAAGTACAAACTGAGGGAACATGATTCTGAGGCTGAATTTACACATGAATGACTGAAAAATTGAAGAGGAACTATTACCTCAAGCTGGAATGGAATCGGAAGGAAAGAGGTGAGGATACTTGGCTTTCATGATTACTTCTGCTTCACAAGTATCTCCCTCTACGGACTGACTCCTCTACAAAACCTTGACTGAAGCGACTTTTTTGTTTCTCAACCTTCTAACCTGACGGTCAAGAATCTCGACAGACACATCCTCACAAGAAAGACTATCTTTCACCACCACATCTCTAATGGCACTACCAAGGCTGGATCACCCACACACTTCTTCAAGAGTGAGATGTTGAATACCGGAGGCACTGTTGTTATGTCTGCTGGCAAATCAAACTCATATGTAACCTTGCCAATCCTTTTCAAAATCTTGTAAGGGCCTATATATCAAGTAATGAGCTTTCCTTTCTTGCCAAATTTCATCACCCCTTTCATAGGTGATACTTTCAGGAAAATCCAATCATCAACGTGGAACTCTAGTTCCCTTCTCTTTACATCTGCATAAGATTTCTAACGACTTTGGCTGTCTTAAGTCTATCTCTAATGAGTTGTACTTTCTGTATAGTATAAAGGACTCAATCTGGCCATATCAAAGTTGTTTCACGGATTTCAAACCAACCAACATGAGATCTACATCTACGCCCATACAGTGTCTCATAAGGGGTCATCTGAATGTTGCAATGATAGTTATTGTTGTAGGCGAACTTAATAAGAGAAAGGTGATCATACCAACTACCCTTGAAATCGATCACACATGTTCTCAACATATCCTCTAGGGTCTGAATAGTACGCTCTGTTTGTCCATCCATATGCGGATGAAATGATTTGCTAAGGTTCACTTGAGTACCAAGACCCTTTTGAAATGAGAGGTAAATTGAGAACCTCTATCTGAGATGATAGACAAAGAAACCTCATGCAACCTCACAATTTCATTAATGTAAAGCTTGGCATAATCCTCTGCCAAATCTGTAGTTTTGACCGCCAAAAAGCGAGAAGACTTAGCCATCATGTCAACTATCGCCCAAAGGGAGTCATGTTGTCTGCGAGTATGAGGTAACCCTGTGATGAAATCCATACTGATCGCTTCCCACTTTCAAGTAGGAATGTTTTTCTCTTGAGTAATACCCTTGGTTTCTTATGTTCTACCTTGACTTGCTGGCAATTAGGGCACTTACTCACAAAATCTGCCATATCCCTCTTCATGTCATTCCACCAATAGACTTTCTTCTAGTCACGGTACATCTTAGTGGAACCTGGATAAATAGAATTTCTAGAGTTATGGGCTTCTGCAGGAATATTTTGTCTCAACTCGCCCACGTCAGTTATCACACAATCTACCCTGGTAGCGAATTACACCATCTCTCCCTAGGGAGAAAACCTCCACTCTCTGATTATGGACTACACCCTTAAGTTTAAGCAATATTGGATCATTGTCTTGTTTTTCCTTAACCTCCACTACAAAGGAAGATTCTGCCCCATTATGAACTATTACACTACTGTTTGATATGCTCAAAAGGCGAACTCCTAAGTGAATAAGCCTATAAACATCCTTTACTAGCTCCTTGCTTTCTTCCTCAGCATGGACTACACTACCCATAGATAATCTACTTAGAGCATTTTCTACTACATTTGCCTTACGAGGATGGTAATGCACACTCATATCATAATCCTTATGCAACTCAAGCCATCTCCTCTGACGAAGATTCAACTCTTTATGGGTGAACACATACTGAAGGCTCTTACGGTTAGTGAACACATCTACATGAACACCATAAAAGTAGTGTCTCCAGATCTTGAGTGCAAACACCACTGCTGCAAGCTCGAGGTCATGAGTTCGATAGTTCTTCTCATGCACCTTAAGCTGTCTAGAAGCATAAGCTATAACTTTGTCTCACTGCATCACCACACAACCTAGGCCAACGCTTGATGCATCACAATATATCATATAGCCATTTGAACCCTTTGGAAGAGTCAATACAGGAGTTGTAGTCAATCTAGTTTGTAATTCTTCAAAGTTTTTCTCACAATCATTTGACTATTGAAACTTGACCATCTTCTGAGTTAACCTAGTCAATGGTGAGGAAATGGATGAGAATCCTTCTATGAACCTTCTGTAATAACCCGCTAGACCTAAGAAACTTCTGATATCTGTAGTAGAGGTAGGTTTGGTCCATTGTTTTACTACTTCTATCTTCTGTGAATCCACTCAGATTCCTTAGCTAGATACAATGTGACCAAGGAAAGAAATGGATTGCAACAAGAACTCAGATTTTCTAAACTTAGCGAATAACTGGCTATCTTTGAGTCTATTGAACAATTCTCAAATGACTCACATGTTCTTCTTCATTCCTAGAGTAAATGAGGATATCATCAATAAAGACAAAAATGAACAAGTCCAAGTACTGTTTGAACACTCTGTTCATCAAATCCATGAAAGTCGCAGGAGCATTGGTTAGTCCAAACGAAATAACTACAAATTTATAATGACCATATCGAAATCTGAAGGCTATTTTTTGAATGTCACTATCTCTGAATTCTGAGCAAATAATAACACGATCTGAGGTCTATCTTTGAGAAGTGACTAACACCCTAAAGTTGATCAAACAAGTCATCAATCCTGGGGATGAGATACTTTTTCTTGATTGTGACCTTGTTCAATTGTCTATAGTCAATGCGCATTTTGAGAGAGCCATCTTTCTTCTTAACGAACAACTCTGGTGCACCCCATGGTGAAATACTAGGTCTAATGAAGCCCTTATCTATAAGGTCTTTCAACTGCTATTTCAGTTCCTTAAGATCTGCTGGAGCCATTCTATAAGGAGGAATACAAATATGCTAGGTATCTGGAAGCAAATCAATTCCAAAGTCGATTTCCCTTTCGGGAGAGATTCCGAGAAGATCTTCTGGAAAATCATAGACTAACGGAACTGACACAAGATTTGGGGTTTCAGAGCTGGTATTTTCAACCCGAACTAGATGATAGAGATAACCCTTAGAGATCATCTTTCTAGCCTTAAGGTAAGAAATTAATCGACCATTAGGCGCTAAGATACTACCCTTCACTCTAAGATTGGTTCATTTGGAAAATAAAAACAAACAACCCTAGTTCTACAATCGACTGAAGAATAACAAAAACGTAACCAATCCAAAGTCTACCATTTCTAACTCTACAAAATCTACTAAGGTGACTTTCTGAGAGACTGTGATAGGGCAATTTATGTATACCCTTCTAGCTATAATTGGGTCTCCAACTAGAGTAAAAACTGAGAAAGGTTATGAGAGACTTTCTAGACTAACACTGAATTGGACTGCTATGTAAGGAGTTACAAAGGAAAGAGTATCCCCTGGATCTAACAATGCATAACCATCAAGGTCAAAGACTCGTAACGTACCAATGACTACTTTAGGGGAACCTTCCTGATCCTGGCGAGCATGAAGAGCATACAACCTGTTATGATGCTGACTGCCACCTGTACCAGATGAGTTACCCAGTTGAGTTGGGCGACTTGCTGGTGCTCCTGAAGTTGTAGTCTGAGCTCTACCATTACCACCTGTTTGACCCTGTCTAGAAGGATAATCCTTCAACATGTGACCATACTGACCGCACCCAAAACATCCTTCCTTTCCTGCGAGACACTCGCCTGGATAGTTCTTGCTACACTTAGGGCAAGTGGGATAAGTCTTGGGGCCTGAAAAACTTCCTAGAGACTTAGAGCCTGGTGCTCTAACCTTATGGTCATACCTGTTCTTGAAGGATAAAACACTAGCTTATGAAGGGGCTGAGGTTTAAAATTTCTGTTGACTCTACGAGCGATTCCACCACCCAATTTCTGCTGAGAATAGTCATAGTTCCCAGTCTTAGCCTTCTTATTATCCTTGGCTTGTTCCCTGAGCTTATCACCCTCAACCTGCTGAGCATTAGTCATAAGCCTAGAGATGTTCATATCTCCTAGTAACATAGCATTTCTGCACTCAGTTTTCACCAAATCTGACACTCCATACAGGAACTTATTCATTTGAGCCCTGGAGTCAGCAACCATGTGAGGAGCATACCTGGAAAGTTAGTTAAACTCGATCCTACACTCTTGGACCATCATGTTTCCCTGCTTTAAATTCATGAATTCCCGAGCCTTTGTTTCTCTCAACTCTAATGGAAAAAATTTATCCAAAAAGGTTTCACTAAAGCACTCCCAAATAATAGGAGCTGCATCTGTAACCTTATTTTTCTTCAACTGAGTACCAAATATGAGCCACATCTTTCAACTGGTATGATGCCAACTCAACTCGGTCATTCCCAGTGATCTGCATCACCGCAAAGATCTTGTGATCTCATCTAAGAAATTCTGGGGATCCTCATTAGTCTATGATCCTAAGAACTTAGGCGGATTCATCCTAACAAAATCACGGACCTTTGTTGCTTTTGATCCACCATTTACGTTCATAGGATCTTGAACCCGATTGTTCTAGTTGGTCACAATCTGAGCAAACATTTGAATGGCATTTCTAAACTCAGCATCCGAGACTTCCTGATCTGGTACTGGAGGAGCTGCGTCTGCAATCCTGGCATTCACATTCCTAGCGTTATCTCTACAAAGAGGCATGATCTGAAACGTCGAGTTATGATGGAATTAGATCATACCTTATGCACGATAAGAGTAATAAGAAAGTGAAATTCTTCCTAAAACACTTCATAGTCTCTCTCTCATTAGATGTGGTGCACTTCACATCCATAAAAAAGACTCTACTTAGTGCGGCTTTTCAGACATCTTAGATACTTAAACCTAGTGTTGTAATACTAAGTTTGTCACACCCCGAGCTACCCCCGAGACGCGGACACGGAACCTAGGACCATAAGTTATGACAAGCTAACTCTGTTGACATGATCATGAGCATACTAAAGATAATAAATAGATGTGAAAGCTAAATCATGTTTATAATGAAAAGGTGGGGAATACCCATATTCTATAACTGATATATTTGAAATATTGAAGAGTTTAATACAAGCAAGTTACTAAGTCAATACTAAGCTAAAATTAACTATGTTTGAAAATAGCCTCTAAACTGACTAGAAATGCTGGGACAAACTCCAGCTAAGTCTAGAAAAAACTGAAACTAAAGGACTAAATACTAAATCAGAAATCGATGTAAGCGTGATCTGGATGCTGAGAACCTGAATCTACATCACGAGAAAATGTAGCGCACGTATGCATCAGTACTTGAAAGGTTCAAAGCATGTCGGATAGAGTAAAGCTGAAGTAAAACATAACTGAACAAACACAAAAATAAGTAAAACATATTGAACATGATATACTGAATTCTGATATAACAGGATGCAATGACCAAATTTAGAACGTGTTGATACTGAATACTTACTAATCTGTAAATATGGTCAATGCAAGAGAGTCTTAATGAACTGTGGGAGCAACTAATAACCGATAATAAAAACACATGAGTTAAATGTGGAGTCTGATGCCATCCAGAAGTTGGCAAGAGAGTCTTATAAAGTCAAGTTGGTTTGATCACTAAGTTGATGCCCACAGAGGGGACTTACATTCAACCTGGATAGTAATTCTTTGACTATTTGGGTACGCTGAACCCTTGTACAACTCGGTATTATGCTACTTCTAATTAATAAAGTGATTAAGAAATTATGACTGGATTTCTGTAAATACTGGATAGCTCAAAACTGAATATGCAAACTGAGAATGCAACAATTAATCTAATAATGATACATTAATAATTGAGCATGTATATCTGAAGTAACTGAAATATCTGACCTAGCATGTGTAATTCAAGAACTAAATAAATAGATAGCTAGGGTTATGAAATTCATGCGATAAACTGAATAATAATTTTACAATATAATTTGTAACATACATTTGACTAATTTGTTGATCTGCTATAATTCTAGAATCCTAGGTTTAATCATGGTAAGAGAATCAAGAACTAACGGAAAACTAGGGATCTAATGGGTAAAAGGAACCCACGAGTGAAATCCCACATACCTGGTGATGAAATCCACAGAAAAATATTTAGATTTCGGGGTTGGAACTGATGGAACCTTGTTATGTTCTTGAACTAGGGATTTTGAACTTTTTCTCCTTTCTTGCTTCTAATTTTCTAAGTTTTGACTTAATAATTTGACTTAGGTAAGTTTTAGTTATGTTTCTAGGCTTAACCTGACTAAAATCTAATGATTTAGGGTCAAAATGATGTATCTTAGGGTTTAAAAGACCCCTGAGTTAATTGTTGTCGGACCAAACGACGACCAAGATTGACAGGCCGTCGTTCAATTGACGGTCCGTCGTTTGGGTTCGTAGGTTGGGTCTGTTCGACAAGCCTTTACTAAAACGGACATAACTTTTTACTCAGAGGTCTGATTTTAGCAAATTCAGTGGCTATGAAAAGCTAATTCAATTATCTATCATTTCATCGGTCATGGGACACCTAACTAATTTTGCTTTAAGAGTTATCATTGTTTGAAGTTGACCCAACAGTATTTTTCCCCTAATTGTTTGTGAATTTTCACCTGCAAACTGTACTGGTCAATCGTGGTTTATGTCAAGAGGATAGGTAAATGGGGTGTTATCGACATACACAGGCTACGGACCTACTCAATCGTGGTTCATGTCAGAGGATAGGTAAATGGGGTGTTATCGACATACACAGGCTACGGATCGTAGGTCTGTCCGTGGATCAACACTTAGTCCATTTTTCCTGGCTGTGTCATGGGAGAGTTTCAATCACAAACGATGAATGTGCAGTACGGGTCATAGATCAGACTACGGTCCGTCGATAATGATCGTCGATTGCACCTGCAGGTTTCTGAAAAGCTGATTTTTGGTGTATTTTTATATGGGGTGTTACATATAATCTGAACTTGACTTAATATATAAGAAAAATGAACAAAATCAATTAATTAGAACAACGTGTTAGAATCATCTAAATGTCCCAAGTTAAAATAAATTCAAATATTTTAATAGTCCCTCTCACTATTGTTATGAAGATTATTATAATTTACCAACCATTTTAGAATAACTATGAAACAAGTTTTGCTAGTACAAATAATATGTTAATAACTCAACAAGTAAATGTTTAGATAAAGAAAAATAAAGATGTGCAAAGGTTACCAACAATAATAATTCAATCAATATGTATATGCCACATAACCCAATAAAACAACATCATAAAGAATAATTCTTTATAAATTGTTAACTTACAAAACTAATTTTACTTTTAAATATATAAGTGATCAAATTAAAAGTTTGCCAAAAATAAAAGCAACTTGTTGGACTCATATGATTTTGAGATGGTAAGAAAATCAATGATGCATAATCAAAAGTAAAATATAAAGTAAAGTATATAGTAATTTACCTTGAGAGAAAAATAAACACCAATAATGTTTACCTTCTTTATATTTTCTTTGCTTCAATCCTTCAATAGTAGAACAATCGTGTTGATAACGTGTTGTAAAACTAAATTAAAATAAGACAAGAAATATAATAGATGATAACAATAGAAATAGATAGACAAGAGATGAAAGTTTTTCTTATTATTCCAAGTATTCATGAAACCTTCAAGTGTATACAATATGAAGTCTTATGTCTCTATTTATAGTGTAACATACAGGCATACAAAAGGTAGTCATAAAAATGACATTAACATAAATACAATGGGGAGGTTATGAAAGTGAAAAGTTACAAGATAATGGTTATAAAATTGGAGGCTGTGGAGGTTATGTTTATCATCGTAATGGAGGAGGTTATGTAGTAACTTTTGGAGTAGTGTACATCCACATTGTATTGTTTTGTAACATTATGAATATTATTAGAGTATAAGTATAACTATTAGTAATTATTTCTTATTTTATTGAAGATATAAAATATATATTGTATATAGATGTCAAATTTTGCTTTTGTAAATACATATATTAGTATTGACACCTCTTGACACAATTTAAATATTTAGTTTAGTGGTTAAAGTGTTAATTTGTGAATTCTAGTCATACTAACCTCATAATTATAATTGTTTATTAAAATTATTGATTCTCTAAAAGACAATCTTAAATCCGCTACTGATTATAGGTAAAAGTACAATTTTAAATTTCATTATTTAAAATTATAATAAAATAACAATTCTTTTTGAAACAAATTTGAAAAAAAAATCATATGAAATTAGAACCGACATTGAGTTGAACAAACAATGAACTGAGAATATCTGAAATTCTTCGAGAAGTCAGTTTGATGCCAATAATATTTAAACACATTTCAGATTGAGCCTCGGAAGATCTATAGGTTCGGATTCTACCCTATCCAAATTTCCGAGCCTATTGATTTGCGGAAGTGGGACCCAGTATACAACTATGAGACACAGTTCCCAAGGCCAACATTATGCTGCTGACGCAAACAACTAGTGATTCTATTGTTTTTGGAATGTAGTCACTGAATTTAAGGGTACATTACAAAGGTTATCATCAATTTGGCTATAATTTTGTTTTTTTCTTGTCCTTTAAATTAATATTTCTACATAGGGATTCAAACATATTTTTATTTTAAAAAGTTTGAAGAGTTTTAAATCAAATTCACGCAAAAATTAGAATGTAATTTGATCAATAAGCCGAATTTTTATGGGACATGTTATTTGTTTGTTAACAAACATATACTAAAATTTCGATCAAATAGCTACTATATTAAATTTCTCCTGATTTAGATTGATTTGGGGAGATTATTTTGAAATTATCTCTGATTCAACATTATAGTCTTGATGTAAAAATTTATTTTTTAGCTCTAACTATATTGATATGTGAATAGTGTCACAAAAAAAATTGGTGGGACACTATTTATTGACACCAAATCATTTATTATTATTATGTAAAACTTTAATCTAACATATATTATATTTCTAATTAAGTCTCTGGAAACTTAATTATTTTTATACAACATTTTATAATATTAATTTTAAATCTTAAATTTAGTGGATTATATAGCACAATATGATAGTTGAGGACGCATGTTATGTTAATATAATAATTCAAGATGTGTAAGAAAGTTCAACTTCAGCTATAGAAATAACAGTATAACATTCCCTTTCGATCATTATGGATAGATCAATAGTGAAAGTTTTGGGTCTGGAATATTTTGCATAGTGATTTGAAATTTTTAGGCTAGGTTAGTCTCAAACAATATATCAGCACGATGAGGTCTAGACAATCCGGGAATGGATTGGATGGTCTGACTAAGCTTAAATTATATTTTTTAGTAGCTAAGGCATTAAAGAATTCATGGAACCTTCATAAAGTGGATTTACTCCCGATGTTGGACTTAGTGTGAATGAATTAGTATATTACACCAAGGTTCGAAGGTACTTTGTAAAATGGAGGATATGGGGAAGAATTTTCACTTTCTATCTCCATGCAAGTTGCTCAAGAGCATTATATCCCGTTGTGGCGAGACCAGAGGCGGAACCAGAATTTTTGATAAGGGGGTTCAAAATCTGAAGAAATAGACACACAAAATAACCGAAGGGGGTTCACATCTACTATATATACCTTAAAAATATTTTAACCATATAAAAATAATATATTTTTCCACGAAGGGGGTTCACATGAACCTCCTAAATATATGGTGGCTCCGTCACTAGGCGAAAGCACTGCGACTTTAATGGAAAAAGGTCCCAAAATGGTTCATTAATCTGCAACATCGTTCTTGGGAAGAGAAGGGGCGCTTAGAACTTTTTACTTCAATTTTCCACCAATTTGTTCGATAAAAATAAGTTAGTTAATTATTTAAATAACTTGTAATGATGAAACTCTGGTGGAATTGACTTGAATTAATGGTTAGAAAAACCTTGTTTGAAGGTCGTAAGATCATGAAAAGAGAAATAATTCGGCAAATATCTCAATTATGCTTAGAAGAAAGTGTTAAAACAGTTTTGGGAGATCACAAGTATGTCACATGATCATAATATAATAATCGAACAAATTATTGAATAGTTAAAAAATAATATAGTCTGAACTCAAAATGATTGAACTATGGGTATGTAGCAAGAATTGATGGGAAATAGAGGAAAATAGAGGGATTTTAAAAGTTGAGAACTTAAAAAAATCCTCTTAATGAAAAGACACTTATCCCTCATCGGTGGTAGAAAGAAAAATAGGAGAGTTTAAATACAGAAACACTCCTATTAATTATTAAAGTTGGAAAGAGGGACCCCCCTCATGCCGTCATCGTCGTCACTCGCTCGTCTCAGCTTCGGCTTCAAAAATGATCGACCGAGAGATTATTTTTTGGACAAAGTTTGATTTAATTATTTAATTATTTATTTATTTATTTATTTATTTATTTAATTAATTAATTAAATGGCCAAAAATGTTTTCAATTAATTAGTTGCCTAATGCGACCCATTTTATTTGAATTTTCCCGTTTTATTTAAATTTCCCGTCATGACTGTTGTGAAAGGTTGCAACTTTCAGGAACAGTCAGTACCATTTGAAAGGTTTCAAAACTTTCATTAATGGTCATGTGAATTCTAAAAGGGTTGCAACCTTTCGGAACCTATTCTTTTTGTCTATAAATACGACTCATTCTTCAGAATCTTTCTTTACGAATTTTCTGAGTCTCTTCTTCTTCTTCTCCACTTAAATTTTCTTCATGTACTTTCCTGGTGTTGATTAGTTTGTTGACACCAGAGTTTTTGGTATTTATACTCTGGTGATTGATATCATTTTACTCTGGCAGGTCATATTCAAAATCAAACCTCGAATACTAGAGGAAAATAATTTCCTTAAGGGGACATTGTGAGTTCAGTGGACTTGATATTTTTGTTATTCCAAATTTTTTAGTATGTGTTTTTACAGATTTTAATTTATTCATTAATTGATTTATGTTCATCTTTTGTACTAATTTTGAAAACTTTAGTTAGTTCGTGTTTCTGCAATGTTTTATCAGAATTAGTAATTCTGTTTTTCAAACACAAAGTAGCAACATTCTTAAGGAAATTAATTTATTATATATTAATCTGTGTTTCTGGTGGAGATAAAAATCTTCGTGATATTATACTCCTTCAAGTCTGCAATTATAAGTTATTGCTTACTAAGACTGTATCATTTTTGTTTATCACAAATGGCAAACAACGGTGTTACAGTGGGTGTTGTTGCACCAACCCGAACTGTTGTACCACAAGCAGAGAAACCGGGTAATTCACTAGTGCGAATATCAAAGGATGGCAACAACGAATATTTTTCTGGCTTACCACTCTTGGTATGCAGAAATTTACAAGTGAAGAAACTCTAGTGACTGCTGATGATATGTCAGACAGAGAAAAATTCATGATTATTCAAGCATGGAACAGGCAGACTTCCTATGTAAAGGCTATATTTTGAGTGCTTTAGATGATAACTTATATAATGTCTATAGTGCAATAAGAACTTCAAAAGAGTTGTGGGATGCACTTGAGAAGAAATATAAGACAGAAGATGCATGCTTGAAAAAGTTTGTGGTCGCAAAGTTTTTAGACTATAAAGTGGTAGATAGTAAAACTGTTGGATCACAAGTCCAAGAACTTCAACTTATTCTCCATGATCTGATTGCTGAAGATATGGTAGTAAATGAAGCTTTTCAAGTGGCTGCAATGATCGAGAAGTTGTCTCCTTCTTTGAATGATTTCAAGAATTATCTAAAGCATAAGCGTAAAGAAATGAATCTTGAAGATCTTGTGATTCGTCTCAAGATTGAGGGAGATAAGAAAAATGCCGAAAAGAAGTCTCATAAGAGTTAAACAATTGTTGGAGTTAATATTGTTGAAGAAGCTCCTACCAAAGACAAAAAGAGAAAGAAGTCCAACGGGCAGAAGTCAAAACAGGCCAAGAAGAAATTCAAAGGCAACTGTTACAATTGTGGCAAGGTTGGTCATAGGTCTTCTGATTATCGTTCTCCATGAAAGGACAAAGACAAAGATAAAGGCAAAATTTAATCAAACATCGTAGAAAAAATGGAAGATGTAGATGACTTGTGTGCAATGATCTCGGAGTGTAAATTAGTTGGATATCTCAAGGAGTGGTTTCTTGACTCAGGTGCTACTAGACATATTTGCTCTGTGAAAGAAGCTTTAGCAACATACACTCTTGCTGAGTACGATGAAGATTTGTTCATGGGAAACACAACAATAGCAAGGATTGCAGGAACTGGGAAAGTAATGTTGAAAATGAGATCCGGCATGGTGTTGACTTTGAACAATGTTCTGCATGTCCCTACTATTAGGAAGAATTAGTTTCTGCTGCATTACTCGTTAAGAATGAGTTTAAGTGTGTCCTAGTTAGTGATAAAGTTGTAATAAGTAGAAATGAAATGTTCATATGAAAGGGCTACCTCAATGAGGGTTTTTTCAAATCGAATGTAGTGGTTGTTGACAGTATTAATAAAAATTCTGCTTCTGTTTACTTATTGAAGTCAAATAATTTATGGCATGCCCGTTTGGGACATGTAAATTACAAAGCCTTGCAAAACTTGGTTACTCTAGAAATATTTCCTGATTTTAAATACGATAAATCAAAATGCGAAATTTGTATGGAAAGTAAGTTTGTTAAACATCCTTATAAGTTTGTTGAAAGGAATTCCAAAACATAAGACTTAATTCACACAGATATATGTGATATGAAATCAACACAATCTCGTGGTGGGAAAAAGTATTTTATAACTTGTATTAACGACTGCACTCGATTTTGTTATCTATATTTGCTTAATAGTAAGGATGAAGCAACTGATGCATTTATGCAATACAAAAATGAAATGGAGAACCAATTGAATCTAAAGATAAAAATGATTTGGAGTGATAGGGGTCTAGAATATGAATCTCTTTTTCCAGAGATATGTTTGGTATATGGTATTATTCATCAAACTACTGCATCTTATACACCTCAGTCAAATTGTTTGGCGGAACAGAAGAACAAAACATTAAAGGAAATGATGAATGCCTTAATAATAAATTCTGGTTCACCACGAAACCTTTGGGGGGAAGCCATATTTACGGCTAATAAGATACTCAATAAGACACCCCATCGAAAAATACAATCAATTTCATATGAGTTGTGGAAAGGAAGGAAACCCAACTTGAAATATTTCAAAGTGTGGGGGTGTTTAGTCAAGGTAGAGGTTCCTTTACCAAAGAGGGTTAAAATTGGACCCAAAATAGTAGACTGTGTATTTATTGGATATGCTATGAACAGTAAGGCCTGCAGATTTTTGGTTCACAAATATGATAATCCTGATATTCATGTTAATATGATTATTGAGTCAAATAATGCAGAGTTTCTTTAAAACATTTATCCGTATAAAACTGAATGTGAGTTGACAAGTCAAAGACCTAAACGACCACGAGAATAGTCAATGGAAAATATTCTAACTAATAAGGAACCTAGGCGTAGTACTCGCCAATGGAAACCTGCTTCTTTCAGACCAGATTTTGTAGCACTATTGCTTGAAAATGAGCCTCAAACATTTAAAGCAACAATGTCTTCATCTGACTCAACCTATTGGAAAGAAGCAGTTAATAGTGAGATCGAATCAATTTTAAGAAATCACACTTGTGAATTGGTTGATCTTCTGCCAGGAAATAAACCTATAGCATCAAAGTGGATCTTTAAAAGGAAAATGAAACCTGATGGAACTATTGAAAAATATAAGGCTAGACTAGTAGTCAAAGGGTACAAACAAAAGGAAGGTTTGGACTACTTTGACACATACTCTCCAGTAACAAGATAACATCAATTAGGATGTTAATAGCACTAGCAGCAGTGCATTATCTTAAAATCCACCAAATGGATGTAAAGACAGTCTTCTTAAAAGGAGAGTTGGAGGAAGAAATTTACATGGAACAACCTGAAGGGTTTATAGTTCCTGGTAAACAAAAGAAAGTGTGTAGACTTGTGAAGTCACTTTATGGACTCAAGCAAGCACCCAAACAATGACATGTTAATTTTGGCCAAACAATGTTAGCAAATGGTTTCAAGATTAATGAATGTGACAAATGTGCTTACATTGAAAATCTTTCATGAAGTCATTGTTTGTTTATATGTTGATTACATGTTAATAATGAGTAAAGACATTGACGATATAAATGCTACTAAGCGCATGTTGTCCAGCAAGTTTGATATGAAGGACTCAGGAGTTGCTGATTTGATCTTAGGCATCAGGATTATCAAAACTCCCCAAAGACTAGCATTATCTCAATCTCATTATATTGAAAAAGTATTGGATAAGTTCAAGTACTTGAATTTCAATGTTGTCAAAACTCCAATTGATTTAAGTTATACATTTAAAAAGAATGAAGGCAAAGTGACTCTCAATTGAAATATGCTAGAGTGTTGGAAAGTTTGATGTATATTATGAATTGTACGCGACCAGATATATCATGTGCTATTAGTAAACTGAGTCAGTTCACTAGTAATCCGAATCAAACTCACTGATGGCAATCAAACGTGTGTTGGGTTATCTAAAACATACACAACATTATGCTTTGCATTATAATAAATATTTTGCTGTTATTGAAGGATATAGTGATGTTGTAATGACCTGTTTAGTCGTTTTAAGCAGCAGATTTTATTTCTAGAAAAACTGGCTGAGACGACAGACCCCGCGATAGACCGTCATGGGCACGACGGACCGTCGAGGGGGTCTCGTTCCAAAACACTTAAAATCCAGAAATTTGGATACTGAAATCGACTCTCTGAACTTCGTAACGAAGTGGAAGGACGGACCGTCACAGGCATGACGGGCCGTCAATATCCTTTAGTAAAAATTGAGTCTCTGAACTCTGTGACGACTCAGCAGGACAGACCGTCGCAGGCACGACAGCCCGTCACAGACTGCGTAATCCCAGGCTGGGTCGGATTTGTGTTAAATGTTTTAAGGGGCATTTTGGGCTATTCCTGCTTATAATTATAAAGTTAGTGATTGAATATTAATAATCCAATTTCTTGAGGGTTAAAAGAGATAACCTTAAATCAATTAATGGGTTAATTCGTCATCTTTTATACTTAATTATATGCTTATTAGGGTAAAAGAAAGAGGGTTTGAATAAGAAAATAGAAAGAACAGAGAGAGGGAGAAACGATCGATCAAGAGGAGAAAACGAAGAGGAAAAAAAGCTTTGGAAAATTGCTTGCTTGATCACGAATCTTCGGTGGAGGTAGGTTATGGTTTATGCTATTCGTAGTAAACTCTTAATAGCGAATGATATGTATTGGGTAGTGTTGTAAACCCTTCTATGTGCTTAATTGTATGCTTGCATGAATGTGATTATATAATTGTGATAAAATAAGCATGATGAAGCTATTGAATCCTAAATCTTGAAAAACCCTAATCTATTTTGTTAATGATGATGACTTGGAATAAAAGAAGGCTTGATGAACGAAAGTAGTGAGATTAGGAAATCGGGTGCCACGTTCCGGTACCAGGATAGTATATGAGGATCGGAGTGTCACGTTCCGACACCAGGATAGTGTATGGATCAGGTGCCACGTTCCGGTACCAGGATAGTATATGAGGATTGGAGTGTCACGTTCTGACACCAGGATAGTATATGGATCGGGTGCCACGTTCCGGTACCAGGATAATATATGGATCGGGTGCCACGTTCCGGTACCAGGATAGTATATGAGGATCGGAGTGTCACGTTCTGACACCAGGATAGTATATGGATTGGGTGCCACATTCCGGTACCAGGATAGTATATGAGGATCGGAGTGTCACGTTCTGACACCAGGATAGTATATGGATCGGGGGCCACGTTCCGGTACCAGGATAGTATATGAGGATCGGAGTGTCATGTTCCGACACCAGGATAGTATATGGATCGGGTGCCACGTTACGATACCAGGATAGTATATGAGGATCGGAGTGTCACGTTCCGACACCAGGATAGAATATGGATCGAGTGTCACGTTCCGGCACCAGGATTAGTAAAGAGAATGAATCTTGAAATATGTTAATATACTCAATTTAATGAACCTAACTTCCAAATGAGTATGATGGGGAAGCGTGAGTCCTCATTGATATGCTTGGTGTTGTGACCAAGGGTTATGGTAATTGTAAATGCCGCATGTTGAGTATTGTAGTTGATTTTATGATATTATTTGATATATACTGTTTTCTATTTTGAGTTGGCCGATGATATCTACTCAGTACCTGTGTTTTGTACTGACCCCTACTTGTATGTTTCTTCCTTTGTTATTTGTGGAGTACAGCAAACGTGTTGTCGTCTTCAACTCAACAGCAACTCTAGCCAATCTTTACCGTGTCAGCTTTCAGGGTGAGCTATTGTTCCTAGCTTGGACTGGATTCTCTCTCATTCATGTCTCTATGTCCTTGATGTTCGGACATGGACTATCTCTTGTATTTGTTTTAGTTTCCTAGACATTCTTAGATTTAGTAATTTGAGGATAGATGTTCTTGTGATGATGACTTCCAGATTTTGGGAATAATAAGTTTTGATTTTCATTAATGAGTTTAAGTCTTCCGCATTATATTATGTTAATTATGGTTGAAATGTTGGGGTTTAGATTGGTTGGTTTGCTCACATAGTAGGATAAGTGTGGGTGCCACTCGCGACCCGTTTTGGGTCGTGACAAACTTGGTATCAGAGCATTAGGTTCATTGGTCTCATCACACAAGAACGAGTCTAGTAGAGTCTTAAGGAACGGTAGGGGGACGCCTTTACTTTTCTTTGAGAGGCTATAAGACTTTAGGAAAATTCCATTCTTTCTTTCTTTCGTGCTATTACTTGGGTCCAATTGGTATCTAGGTGTTACAAATTGGTATCTGACCATCTTCACTCTATTTCGTAGATGATTAGAACTAGAGCAACGACTGCGCCAACACCAACACCGGCAAGAGAAGAAGCGTCTGAGCCAGCCACTGGGACTGTAGCTCGAAGAGGAGTAGTGGCAAGAGGCCGTGGAAGAGGTCGTGGGAGGACGTTCTCTAGAGGAAGAGGACAAGCACCTAGCCCATCTGATACTAGGGCAGTGACTCCTCCACCGACTGAGGAAGTTGTAAGAGAGGGTGAGGAAGGGGAGAATGAACAAGTACAGAATGAGGGATTGCCACCCCAACCTACCCCAGAGATGATCAATCAGGTTCTTGCTTATCTTAGCGGGTTATCTGATCATGGCCAGACACCTCCAGTGTTTTCTGCACCAGCACCTCAGGTTCCGGAGGTACAACATGCAGCTACTGTGGCTCCCCGCATGGATGCCTCATTGGAAATAGGCACATTTCCTCGTCTGAATACAGGGCCTATAATAACAAATGATCAGCATGAACTTTTCAGTAAGTTCTTGAAATTTAAACCTCCAGTCTTCAAGGGTGCTGAATCTGAGGATGCCTATGATTTTCTGGTTGACTTTCATGAGCTACTACACAAGATGGGTATAGTAGAATGGTTTGGTGTTGAGTTTGTGACTTATCAGTTTCAAGGGAACGCCAAAATGTGGTGGCGGTCACATGTTGAGTGTCAACCAACAGAGGCACCACCTATGACTTGGGCATCATTCTCTAGCTTGTTTATGGAGAAGTATATCCCCTGGACTTTGAGGGATAGGAAAAGAGATGAGTTCTTGAGCCTAGAGCAAGGTAGGATGTTGGTTACTGCATATGAGGCTAAGTTTCGTGCATTATCCAGGTATGCCACCCAGCTTTGCTTCAGTCCACAAGAGCGGATTCGCCGTTTTGTGAAGGGGTTGAGGTCAGATTTGCGGATTTTAGCCTTACAGGTAGAGGCTACAGCGAAATCCTTTCAGGAAGTGGTAGACTTCGTGATAGAGGTGGAGGGAGTGAAGCCAGATGACTTCACCATGGCATCGACATCTAAAAGGTTTCGTAAGGGAGGTGAGTTTAATGGTTCTTACTCCAGAGGGCAGGGTTCAAGAGGTTACCCAGCCCGACCTATCCAGTCTTCACTACAGACTATAGTTAGGGGTCCACCTCAGACCGGTCAACACTTCTCTGAGAGACCTATGCTTGAATCCAGAGAATGTTATGGATGTGGGGAGACTGGACACATTAAGAGGTATTGTCCAAAATAAAGTTACAGACCTCAAATAGTCAGAGGTAGAGATGGTCATGGAAGAGGCCGTCATTCTGAAGGGCGTGGTGGCCGAGGTAATGGTGGTCACCAAAACGGCCGGGGTGATGGACAAATGGGAACTACTGTAGCGCAACCTGGTAGAGGCAACGGACAAACAGGTGATAGGGCCCATTGTTACGCTTTCCCCGGGCGGTCAGAAGCGGAGACATCACATGTTGTTATCACAGGTAATCTTTTGGTTTGTGATTGTATGGCTTCTGTATTATTTGACCCTGGATCTTCATTTTCATATGCATATTCCTCATTTGCTAATGGTTTTAAATTACATTGTGAATTGCTTGACATGCCTATTCGTGTTTCTACTCCGGTGGGTGAGTCTGTGATAGTTGAAAAGGTGTATAGGTCTTGTCTTGTGACTTTTGTGGGGAGCAATACTTATGTAGACTTGGTTATCTTAGAAATGGTTGACTTTGATGTAATTCTGGGTATAACTTGGCTTTCCCCAAATTTTGTAATCTTGGATTGTAATGCTAAAACTGTGACGTTAGCCAAGCCTGGGACAGATCCGTTAGTGTGGGAGGGTGACTAAACTTCCAATCCGGTTCGTATCATCTCCTTTCTTCGTGCTAAGAGAATGGTTAGTAAAGGGTGTTTAGCTTTCTTGGCACACCTCAGGGATGACACTACCCAAGTACCTTCAATTGAGTCGGTTTCGGTAGTCCGTGAGTTTCTGGATGTGTTCCCTGCAGATCTTCCTGGTATGCCACCAGATAGGGATATTGACTTCTGCATTGATCTTGAACCGGGTACTCACCCTATTTCTATACCCCCTTATAGAATGGCTCTCGTGGAGTTAAGAGAGTTAAAGGCCCAACTTCAAGAGTTGTTGAGCAAAGGCTTCATTAGACCAAGTGCATCTCCTTGGGGTGCTCCGGTGTTATTTGTGGAGAAGAAGGATGGGAGTTTTTGGATGTGCATAGGCTACCGGCAGTTGAACAAGGTAACTATTAAGAACAAGTATCTCATTCCTCGCATTGATGACTTGTTCAATCAGTTACAAGGTGCTTGTGTCTTCTCTAAGATTGACTTGAGATCCTGTTATCATCAATTGAAAATACGGGCAACGGATGTGCCAAAGACTGCTTTTTGGACCAGGTATGGACATTACGAATTTGTAGTGATGTCTCTTGGTCATACGAATGCCCCTGCTGCCTTCATGAGCTTGATGAATGGGATTTTTAAGCCATATCTGGATCTCTTTGTGATCGTATTTATTGATGAGATATTAGTATACTCAAAGAGCAAGAAGGAACATGAGGAGCACATGAGAATTGTATTGGAAATGTTGAGGGAGAAGAAGCTTTATGCCAAATTCTCCAAGTGTGAGTTTTGGCTAGATGCAGTGTCCTTCTTGGGGCATGTGGTTTCTAAGGATGGGGTGATAGTGGATCCTTCTAAGATTGAGACAGTGAAGAATCGGGTAAGACCTACTAATGTGTCAGAAATAAGGAGCTTTGTTGGTTTAGCTAGTTATTACCTTCGATTTGTCAAGGGATTCTCTTCCATTGCTTCCCAATTGACGAACTTGACTAAGCAGAATGTTCCATTTGTATGGTCGGACGAATGTGAGGAAAGCTTTCAGAAACTCAAGACCTTGTTGACTACTGCACCAATCCTTACCCTGCCAGTGGAAGGTAAGAATTTCATTGTCTATTGTGATGCATCCTATTCGGGTTTGGGTGCAGTGCTAATGCAAGAGAAGAACGTAATTGCTTATGCTTCAAGGCAATTAAAGGTGCACGAACGTAATTATCCGACCCATGATTTGGAATTGGCTGCGGTAGTGTTTGCCTTAAAGTAATGGAGACACTATCTATATGGAGTTAAGTGTGAAGTATACACGGATCATCGTAGCCTACAGTATGTCTTTAATCATTTGAATTTGAGACAGAGGAGATGGATGGAACTACTGAAGGACTACGATATCACTATCTTGTATCATCCGAGAAAGGCTAATGTTGTGGCAGACGCCTTAAGTAGAAAGGCAGGGAGCATGGGAAGTCTAGCTCACTTGCAAGTTTCTAGACGTCCATTCGCTAGAGAGGTTCAGACTCTGGCTAACGACTTTATGAGGTTAGAAGTAAATGAGAAGGGAGGATTGTTGGCTTGTGTGGAGGCAAGATCTTCTTTTCTTGACAAGATCAAGGGAAAACAGTTTGATGATGAGAAACTAAGCCGAATTCGGGATATGGTGTTGTGAGGAGAGGCTAAAGAAGCAATAATGGATGAGGAAGGTGTTTTGAGAATTAAGGGAAGGGTATGTGTGCCCCATGTTGATAATTTGAACCACACTATTCTTACAGAGGCTCAGAGCTCCGGGTATTCTATACATCCTGGTGCAACCAAGATGTACCGTGACCTAAAGCAACACTTTTTGTGGGATAGAATGAAGCGCGACATTGTTGATTTTGTTGCCAAATGTCCAAATTGTCAGCAAGTAAAGTATGAACACCAGAGGCCCGGAGGAACACTTCAGAGAATGCCCATTCCTGAATGGAAGTGGGAGAGAATTTCAATGGACTTCGTGGTTGGTCTTCCAAAGACAATGAGTAAGTATGACTCCATTTGGGTAATCGTCGATAGATTAACTAAGTCTGCTCATTTCATTCCGGTCAAGGTGACTTATAATGCAGAGAAGTTAGCCAAAATTTACATCTCAGAAATTGTTCAATTGCATGGAGTTCCACTTTCCATCATATCAGATAGAGGTACGCAATTTACTTCTAAGTTTTGGAGAACATTGCATGCTGAATTAGGTACTAGGTTGGACCTTAGTACTGCATTTCACGCTCAGACCGATGGTCAGTCTGAGCGAACAATTCAGGTGTTGGAAGATATGCTTCGTGCATGTGTGATAGAATTTGGGGGTCATTGGGATAACTCCTTACCCTTAGCGGAGTTTTCATACAATAATAGCTATCACTCAAGTATTGATATGGCTCTTTTCGAAGCATTGTATGGGAGAAGATGTAGGTCTCCCATTGGTTGGTTTGATGCATTTGAGGTTAGACCTTGGGGTACTGATCTTTTGAGGGATTCATTAGAGAAGGTGAAATCTATTCAAGAAAATCTCTTAGCGGCTCAAAGCAGGCAAAAGGAATATGTAGATCGAAAGGTTAGAGACTTGGAGTTCATGGAGGGTGAGCAAGTCTTGCTGAAGATTTCGCCCATGAAAGGGGTGATGCGGTTTGGAAAAAGAGGTAAGTTAAGCCCAAGGTATATTGGACCATTTGAAGTACTTAAGCGAATAGGGGAGGTGGCTTATGAATTAGCCTTGCCCCCAGGACTGTCAGGAGTGCATCCGGTATTTCATGTATCTATGTTGAAAAGATACCATGGGGATGGAAACTACATCATTCGTTGGGATTCGGTTCTTCTTGATGAGAATTTGACTTATGAGGAGGAGCCTATTGCCATTCTAGATAGAGAAATTCGCAAGTTGAGATTAAGGGAGATTGCATCCATCAAAGTTCAATGGAAGAATCGACAAGTTGAAGAGTCCACTTGGGAGAAGGAAGCTGATATGCGAGAAAGATACCCACACCTGTTTACAGATTTAGGTACTCCTTTTCGCCCTTATTTTTTTTTCTTGTGATCGTTCGGGGACGAACGATGGGTAAATTGGTATCTATAGTAACGACCTGTTTAGTCGTTTTGAGCAGCAGATTTTATTTCTGGAAAAACTAGCTGAGACGACGGACCCCGCGACGGACCGTCATAGGCACGACGGACCGTCGAGGGGGTCTCGTTCCAAAACACTTAGAATCCTGAAATTTGGGTACTGAAATCGACTCTCTGAACTTCGTGAGGAAGTGGCAGGACGGACCGTCACAGGCATGATGGGCCGTCACAGATCCTTTGTTAAAAATTGAGTCTCTGAACTCTGTGACGACTCAGCAGGACGGACCGTCGCAGGCACGACGGCCCGTCACAGATTGCGTAATCCCAGGCTGGGTCAGATTTTTGTTAAATATTTTAAGGGGCGTTTTGGGCTATTCCTGCTTATAATTATAAAGTTAGTGGTTGAATATTAATAATCCAATTTCTTGATGGTTAAAAGAGATAACCTTGAATCAATTAATGGTTAATTCATCATCTTTTATACTTAATTATATGCTAATTAGGATAAAAGAAAGAGGGTTTGAATAAGAAAATAGAAAGGACAGAGAGAGGGAGAAACGATCGATCAAGAGGAGAAAACGAAGAGGAAACAAAGCTTTGGGAAATTGCTTGCTTGATCACGAATCTTCGGTGGAGGTAGGTTATGGTTTATGCTATTCGTAGTAAACTCTTAATAGCGAATGATATGTATTGGGTAGTGTTGTAAACCGTTCTATGTGCTTAATTATATGCTTGCATGAATGTGATTATATAATTTTGATAAAATAAGCATGATGAAGCTATTGAATCCTAAATCTTGAAAAACCCTAATCTACTTTGTTAATGATGATGCCTTGGTATAAAAGAAGGCTTGATGAACGAAAGTAGTGAGATTAGGGGATCGGGTGCCACGTTCCGGTACCAGGATAGTATATGAGGATCAAAGTGTCACGTTCCGACACCAGGATAGTATATGGATCAGGTGCCACGTTCCGGTACCAGGATAGTATATGAGGATCGGAGTGTCAAGTTTCGACACCGGGATAGTATATGGATCGGGTGCCACATTCCGGTACCAGGATAGTATATGGATCGGGTGCCACGTTCCGGTACTAGGATAGTATATGAGGATCGGAGTGTCACGTTCCGACACTAGGATAGTATATGGATCGGATGCCACGTTCCGGTACCAGGATAGTATATGAGGATCGGAGTGCCACGTTCCGACACCAGGATAGTATATGGATCGGGTGCCACGTTCCGGTACCAGGATAGTATATGAGGATCGGAGTGTCACGTTCCAACACCAGGATAGAATATGGATCGGGTGTCACGTTACGGCACAAGGATTAGTAAAGAGAATGAATCTTGAAATATGTTAATATACTCAATTTAATAAACCTAATTTTCAAATGAGTATGATGGGGAGGCGTGAGTCTCATTGATATGCTTGGTATTGTGACCAAGGATTATGGTAATTGTAAATGCCGCATGTTGAGTATTGTAGTTGATTTTATGATATTATTTGATATATACTGTTTTCTATTTTGAGTTGGCCGATGATATCTACTCAGTACCTGTGTTTTGCACTGACCCCTACTTGTATGTTTCTTCCTTTGTTATTTGTGGAGTACAGCAAACGTGTCATCGTCTTCAACTCAACAGCAACTCTAGCTCTTCAACTCAACAGCAACTCTAGCCAGTCTTTACCGCGTCAGATTTCAGGGTGAGCTATTGTTCCTAGCTCGGACTGGATGCTCTCTCATTCATGTCTTGATGTCCTTGAAGTTCAGACATGGACTATCTCTTGTATTTGTTTTAGTTTCCTAGACATTCTTGGATTTAGTAATATGAAGATAGATTTTCTTGTGATGATGACTTCCAGATTTTGGGAATAATAAGTTTTGATTTTCATTAATGAGTTTAAGTCTTTTACATTATATTATGTTAATTATGGTTGAAATGTTGGGGTTTAGATTGGTTGGTTCGCTCACATAGTAGGATAATTGTGGGTGCCACTAGCGACCCGTTTTGGGTCGTGACAGATGCAAATTGGATCACCGGGTCAAATGATGTAAAATTCACGAGTGGTTATGTGTTCATACTTGGTAGAGGAGCAGTCTCTTGGAAATCATCCAAACAGACATGTATTGCTTGCTCTACAATGGAATCTGATTTCATTTTTTGGGATAACGCTGGTGAAGAAGCTGAATGGCTCAGGAATTTCCTAGAGGATATTACATTCTGGACCAAACCTGTTGGACCTATTTGTATACACTGCGATAGTCAAGCAACAATAGGTAGGGCAGGGAGCGTTATGTACAACGGGAGATCTCGTCATATACGAAGGAGACATAACACCGTAAGACAACTGCTCTCTAGTGGAATTATCATAATTGACTATGTAAAGTCAAGCGATAATATGTCAGATCCACTAACGAAAGGCCTACTGAGAGAGGCAGTTGAAAGATCATCTAAGGGAATGGGTTTACGTCTTAGGACAAGTCATCATGACGGTAACTCTATCTAGCAGACTAGCTAGATTCAAGGAAAAAAATAAAGTTGTGGTTGACTGTTCGACATTGTCAGTTAACTCAATCCATTTTCATGATGAAGACAATGTTCATGAACAAGGTTAAGACTTTAAGACTTGTTAATGAAGTTATAAAGCTTAATGATTTTAATGATTTGCTAAGTTTGGTAGATTTGACCAAATACTCTATCTACGAGATGACATGGTTAGAAATCACCTAGGTGAGTGTGAAGTGGAAGCTGCTTCAAAGAGAATTTTATATCAAAAGTCTATTCTCTATACACTCATGAAACCAGGAGATGTTCATGGCTGAAACGAACACAACCGTAAATATCATAAACAGTAAAGGGTTAATTGTGTGAGATATGGTTGTGTAGGTATACATTAAAGCTCGACGGTTCAAAGATATCACATCTATCGATTGATCGAGTATATCCAACATATGTTCACTACGGAAAGTCCAACGGGAAACCTACTTATCCAGATGCAATTAATCCTTGTCTGTAAAGTACATAATTGTCTGTGCATTCCTATGTTATAACCAGTCCCCATAAATGAAGGGGATTGTTGGGTATGTAGCAAGAATTGATGGAAAATAGAGGGAAAGAGAGGAATTTGAAAAGTTGAAAACTTGAAGAGTAGGAAACTTAAAAGTCCTCTTATGCTTTAATGAAAAGGCATTTGTCCCTCATCGGTGGTAAAAAGAAAAATAGGAGCGTTTAAATACAGAAACACTCCTATTAATTTTTAAAAAAGTTGGAAAGAGGGACCCCCCTCGTGTCGACGTTGTTCGCTCGTCTCGGCTTTGGCTTCGGCTTCGGCTTTGGCTTTGGCAAATGATAGATCGAGAGATTATTTTTTGGACAAAGTTTATTTAATTATTTAATTAATTAATTAAATGGCCAAAATGTTTTCAATTAATTAGTTGACTAATGCGACCCATTTTATTTGAACTTTCTCGTTTTATTTAAATTTTCCGCCATGACTGTTCTGAAACGTTGCAACTTTCAGGAACAATCAGTACCATTTGAAAGTTTTTAAACTTTCATTAATGGTCGTGTGAATTCTGAAAGGGTTTCAACCTTTCAGAACCTATTTTTCTTGCTTATAAATATCACCCATTCTTCATAATATTTCCTTACGAATTTTCTGAGTCTCTTCTTCTTTTGCACTAAAATTTTCTTCGTGTACTTTCCTGTTGTTGATTGGTTCGCTGGCACTAGAGTTTTTGGGATCTATACTCTGATGATTGAGATGATTTTACCCTGGGAGATCATATTCCAAATCAAACCTCGGATACTAGAGGGGAATAATTTTCTTAAGGGGACACTGTGAGTTCAGTGGACTTAATCTTTTTCCTATTCAAAATTTTCTGGTACGTGTTTTTCAGATTTTAATTTGTTCATTAATTTAATTCTGTTCATCTTTTGTACTTATTCTGAAAACTTTAGTTACTTCGTGTTTCTGCAAAATTTTATCAGAATTAGTAATTATGTTTTTCAACTACAAAGTGGCAACACTACAGTCAATATTAGATGGACATTATTATCTAACTATGTAATTGTAGATAGTACAATTGAATGATCACAATTATATAAGGTCATTTGTCACTTTTTATCAATAGTTATATTATTCATGAAAAAGTATCGGATTGTTATGAGAATATTTATTGAACAAAGATTTCAGTAATTGAACTTAAAAAGTCTAAAAGAATCGCAAACCTAATTATCAAATACATTATTGGATGTAAATTTGATTTGAGAAAATATAATACTTATCTCCTACAATACTCTCCTTCAAGATAAATAGTAAAAAGACTAATTAAGCCCAATATAGAATTAAAAAATATTTTTGAACAAAAATTTACCCTCCAAAGTCCAAATAATATGCTTATTCCAACTCCAGCTTCGTAGAGATACATGTTTTCCTAATTACTCAGAACACTTAATAGACGGAAAGGTGACTAAATCACCAGGAGCATGAATAAGAACGAAGAAAGGTATACAAATCTAATCCAAAATAAAAGCTGGGACTAAGAGTTGTTTGTAATGTCTTCTAGTTTTTTTCTATATTTTTGTGAATTTGTTTATTATTATGGAGTATATTCTAAATAGGGCAAGGAAAATATGATGTACTGTTGCTACTATTAAATCATGCTTTTGTTCAAATGCGTAGAACTGTGAATTGGTATTCATATTGATTTTGATAATTTAGTTATTCTTTCAACTTCTTTTTCAAAAAAAAAAAAAGTGTCTTGATTGTTATATCTTTTCATCATATGGTGCAATTCTTGATTGATAGTTTCATGAAGTAATCGAACGATTTTGAGAACTGTTATTAAGGATTGGACTAAGGAAGTATTCGCAAGATCTTTTCTAGAACTAGCCCTTCCGGTATATTGGTGAAAGCACATGTTTACTTTGTACATTACTAGTCTATTGGAAGTCAAATTCATTCAAAAGAAGATTTTTAGTTATTGATAACAAGATTAACCAACTTTTGTCTTCATAAGAAGCAGGAATATTTCTTTGTGAACCTTGAACTATATCATAGATTTAGATTTGTAACGTTCCTACTGTATTGTATGTATCCCTAATTTCTACAATTGATAATCAGATTTTGATATTTCTTCAAAGTTTTCTTTACCTAATTAGTGCTAAAATAATTTACATTTTTTAACATAATGATTTTACCACATAACTCACGAGATTAGACTATCTGGATAATACTGAAAGAAATTATATTTAAATTCTACTTAAATCATATCATATGGATACGATATTTTACCAAACTATCTTTGATTCGCAAAGCATATAGATATATTGTGTTTTGTTCTCGTCAAATTTTGGTGTCATTCCTGGAGATTGGTAAGAAATAGTTTTTATAGAGTTTTGTGTATTCTTCTCGTCAAATTTTGGTGTCATTCTTAGAGTCATAATGCAGTGGCTAATAATGTTGAAAACATGACTCTGAATGACACTCAACCCTGTTAATTTGAATCGCGTACATGAAGTGAAAGATGATGTTGAACACCAAAGGATTGATAATTCAAGGAACAATCTCCCACCTACAATGGGTAGGGAGATTGTTGGGAGATTATGCAAAGCCAAACTACAATGGAATCAAGTCTAGTGTGAGATGCCCTCCTATTGCAAATAAAAAGTTTGAGATCAAGCACGGTATTCTTGTAACACCTCAAAAACCAGAAGTTTAGTTTGACTAGAAAAGTTGAGAAAATATTGCAGGAATCTGGTGCTATGAATCGACTACGGGTGATGGAGTTTCCTACGGGTTGAAGATAGGGCCCTGTAGACACTGGTAAGATTTTTGGAAAATGACAAGTCTCCAATGATGGTTTACAATTTAGATAGATGAGTATTGTGATGAACTACGTGTTGTAGACGAAGCTCGTAGAAGAATTATGCACTTGGTAAATTTGATGGATCGATGATTCACGTACCTGTGAGTCTCAATTTTCTCTAAGGGTCGTGAAGTGTAATCGTGAGATGGTGTTTTAGAATTAGGAGAATTTGGTAACTTGAGGACCACAGATAAGGTCTATGGACCGTAGACTAGACGATGGGTCGTAAAGTGAACTCGTGGGAAATTCATTATATTTTTGAACTCCAGTTGAGGATCTCTAGTTTAGAAGGACGCAATATAGACCCCCAACTGTAGTTATTTCTTGAGGGTACTTGGGGTCCTTTTCTATAAATTTGATGCATTTACTGGGTTGTTTTTACTCTAATTATAAGTCCTACAACTGACTTTCTATTCTTTAAACTACCCAAGCCTTCTCATTCTCTCAAAACCCCCATTTTCATCTAAGTTCATCCTCTATAGTTTTCTCGGAAGAAAAGGTAGGGTCACAAGATTCAATGTCTTCTTTCTCTTTCTTTGCTAGGATTTGACATCAAGGAATGTAAGAATTCACTTACTATCACTTTCATCCATTGGTCCCAAAAGAATATCAATCTCCAAATTCAATTTCACTCAATTTCATTAGGGTTTCATGCAAATCTCTATGGATCTTATTGATTATGTCACGATCCAAGGTACACCTTAGATGTAACAGACGTACTTGACGTTGAAGGGGTCTCACATAAACCCTTAGCATATCATGAACATAAGATTATAGAAAATTACGGAAAGTTTAAAAACTTTATCCATACAAGCGAAGTTTTTCATAAAATACAAGCGAAAGTCTTTTACTAAACTTTTGTCTCAACCCAATTAATACAACTTTAGAATTAAACTCTTGATACATAGCCCATACAATAGTCTCAATATGAAAATAAAAGACATAAAGGAAATAGTGGATTTGTCCTCGAAGCTATGAGGACTCACCAAATCTTCAACTCCTTTGCTCCATAGAAACCTAGCTTCAAAATTGGAACTCAAATCTCGAACCCTATAGTTGAAAAAAATGTAGGCATAATATGAATTACTACAAAATATAGTAAATTTGTTAGCTACCATGATAGAATAAGAGCATAAGACAAGGGCTAGTTAATATAAGACATAATCCATATTCATATGAAATACTTTATGAAACATCGACTATAAGCATAAGGGACGGTATCATAATTATTTGTGAAGTATCCAACATAAACATCATATAAGCCTTACTCAAATCTTAGTCATTCATATCATAAAATGACTATTCTCAAGTTACCTCAAAGCATACTTGTGCGATGTATGAATAGCATCCTATAATACCATCCAAGCTAAGTATCCCTTTTTGGTCATATTAATCATAGTGTGCATGCATAGTCAAGTCTAAGTCTTTCAGGTCCTAAGAGTATTATGCCCCTAATTAACCTCAAATCATACTTGTGCTATTCATGCATAACATCCCATAATACCATTCACGCTAAGCATAACCTTGAATTCACCATATGCATACTTACTATTCATTTGGTCTCATTCTGAGCTTACTTCATATAGACAAGGGAACTATCACCTTTAGTCAATCATATCATGGAAGACAACTATATCAAAAAACAACCTAAACATACATCATACAAAAGCACACTTCATAAGTAAATTCAAGCCGCACTTGTGTAATGTATGAATAGAATCTCATACTATTATCCACACTGAGTACCACTTTAGGCTATCATACATACTCACTAGTTGGGGACTAGTCCCTCATTACTATTTGCTTCTATTCATTTAAGGTACTTCTCTTCTTAGTACAAGGTAATACATCACACATGAATGATCACAAGTTATCAATTCAAGGCTACCAAGGAATAGCACCCTACTATGCTAGACCAAGCTAAACATTTAGCTAACATGACTTCATTATGCTAAGTCAAGCTACGATGTATGGCATAATATAAAGTCCAAGCTATTCAAGAAAAGATACAAGTGTTCCATCCTAGATACCATGCAAAACATCTAATACTAATGCAAGCTAACCTTAGGAAAGTAGGGTTTCTCAATTCTAAGCTACCATGAAATGGTCTTGGCATAACCAAGTCAAGTTATCATGAAGGAATTCTACGATTCTAGTTTAAGCTACCGTTAAGAGAGTATATGTCTTCAATCCTAGGCTACCATGACTATCCCTTATTCAAGCTACCATGAAGGCATATGACAGTGCTAATTCAAGATACTCTTATGGGAGTATATGTCCTCAATCTCTAAGCTACCATGAGATGGTCTTGTATTACCAAGTCAAGCTGACACAACTTCAAGCTATTCTAGTTTGACATGTTTTGATTCATTTTAGGTGATTAGATTTTCAACCTAGAACCATTCTATGTAAAATAACCTTGCACCTCCTAGATTGTTTATGATAAACTGTGTAAGTTAGAACTTGCTTTAAAAAATACACAATAAGATCATATCATAATGGCTTTACCCTCAAATCCCTAACATTCATAACTACAAGCCTTACACTCAAAGCTTTACCTCTTACAATCATCATTCATACCTAGATTTCAAGGCATTTTAATCGCATTCTTCATTAGTAGGTGATTCTAGTCATAATTCATCATAAAGGTTCAATTTCAACTTTACTAACCATGATTTATCATAGATACTAAAATCTAGTTCAGTTCATGTCTATATGTTCCTAATATTGAACAACTACTTCACCTATGAATCCTCAATTTCATCTCTCATCGCATAAATCCACGTAATTTCAATTCTTCCAATTAGAGTAGGGTTAACAATGAAATTCCCATACATTCATCATAATATCACAATTCAATGCTAAATAAATCATAATTAGGTACTATTCACTCAATTGGAATCATATCCAACACTACCCACAACATAGAAAGAAATACTAGCTAAAATTGGGCTTTATCTTCACAATTGGGGGAAATCTAAGGGGCTCTATGGGTGGAAGAACTCAAAAATGAATAAGATAACATACCTTGATTCAAATCCCTTACACAAGCTTGCACAAGTCTTGAGTTTTCTAGATAAAAGATATTTTAGATGAAGAACTTTGGGATCTTTTGGGGTTTTGGAATTAATGGCTTAATTGGGGTGGTTGATAACTTAAAATACTTTATACAGGTGTATAAAGTCCATATAAAACGACCCCTACTTAAAAACAATAAAAAACTGAATTTCCTAATTTCACCCTCCTTAATCAACAATGGTGAAAGGCACCACAGGGCTCACGAGCCGTATGTCCTACCCGTGGTCCCTTGGGCAGTGTCATGGAAAAACTGTCTTGGCATACCTCATCCTAAGTCATCTTCATGAGCCTCCCAACGAACTGTGGTCAAGACCACTGGTCGTGAAGTGGCTCGTGTAGGTGTGCCACTTTTAGGCAGCCCTTATGGAGCTACTGCCTTGTCTTCGCGAACCATACCACAAGCCATGGTCCACACCACTGATCGTGGTGGTGGTCGTGGACTTGAGGCAATGTGCTCCAAGCTTGGGGTAGCCTTGGCCTTTGGCTTGGGTCTTGCCCTTTTGCCTTGGCCTTTGGCTTGGGTCTTGCCGCCTTGGCACTTGCCTTTTAGCCTTGACTCTTGTATCCCTCAACTGAACCCTCGATGGTCTACTAACCTATAAAAGTCATTTTACTATTCTAACCCTTGCTTCAAACTCTAGAACCCTGACTGGTGGCTCTAGTTTAGTCTACTAGTTTTCGGGATATTACATGTTATAATTCAGTTGTCTATTTTGAACCTTTCAACTACGCGATTTTCAATTGATTTCACATGGACTCGTGCTTTACATTTGATTTTGACTATATATTTATGGATAAAGCTAATGAAGTTATGAATTAATATGAAACCTTAATCATATTTTATGGGAAAGTTGTATTATGAACTAATGATGCTTTAGAGAAAAGTATCAATTATTTTTTAAAGATTCTCTCACATGAATGAAATTACGTTTTAGATGCTTAGAAGTGTAAGTGGCGAATGAAATATTTATGAAATCGTGATTTAAAAAGGAGCTACTCTATGATGACTTATAATTGGATTGACAGTTTAATTGTGCCCTTCCAATTATTCTAATATCGATGTGTTAATTATTTTTCTTTAGAACTTACTTAGAACTCAGAGGACTTTGAGATGGAACCTCTATTGTTAGTGGAGAATGGGTCTCTAAAAGCAATCTTCTTATGTCGAACTATGTGCCCATGTAGGGTTATCTTAAATGACATATATATGGGTCTCAATAGAAATTATAAATGAAAGTTGCAGAGTCTACCTTTTGCAAATAGAATTTCCTTTTAGTGTAAAGGTTACATTATTGAACTCCATGTTATAACTCACATTGTCTTATTTTTTATTAATGGTTAATATCCCAGAAATGAATTATGTTTTCTTCAATGGGTTTTATGAAAGTTTCCCTTGTGTCCATTGACCTTGTTTATGATTCATGAATTTCTTAAAGACTTTCTACTATAATGTAACTTTATCATGCATATCACACTTTAAAATCATCATATGATCATGTCCAAGTTTTATACATTTCCTCATACTTAATACATTTAATGTAATAATGCATACTTGTGTCTATATTATCTTATAACATAGGATCTGACGTTCCTCCTCCTGCTCGTGGCTAGCTTGAATTATATTGGATTAGTGAGTCTTCATTGCTCGTGGCTAGCTTGAATTATATTGGATTGGTGAGTCTTCATGCTCTGAGTACAAAATATTGATGTTTTAGTTCTTTTTATTGTAATTTTATTTTAGATGTGGTGTATAGGTTATGCCTCAACCGCTCTTATGACGATGGAAAGGCCATGTCAGACACAGTTTAGTATTCCACACTTAAATTTGGATTTTTATATGACATGAAACTTTTATTGATTATATTTATTAGATTGTATTTCTTTTATGTAGTGATTATGTAAAGTGAGTTGTTTAGTCTCTCTCAGGATCTTACTCACCATGGCAAACTTAGCGAGTACTTTCAGTCATGACAAACTCAGTATTTAGAACATAAAGTTTTAGGAATATTCTAGGATATCTGACTATCTACCTCGAGTAGACTCTTGTTTATGAGTGTGAAGCGTGTCACATTTATGCATGAAGACTACAAGGAATTTAGAAAACCCCACTTCTTTCACTACTCTGAATTCATGTCATTGAGTTCATACCTATAAGGCTGGTTTTTCCAACTTTTTCCGATGCTTTTCAGGATATGCCTCCTTAAAGACCTAATGAATGAAGGAATATGGAGTCTGAGGTTTATAAGTGTTGGTCAATCCTTTGAAAAAAACAAGTAACTCATGTTGAATCTTGGTCCTTTACAAGTGTGGGCTCAAGATATGAATACTCAATCTAATAGAGAAGTCATTGCTCTCATAAACCCAAATGTGGATATGGAAGTGACAAGGGTGAGGAGCTTCACTAGGATGAATCCCTTTATGTTTAATGGGTCAAAAGTTAATGAATATCCTTAAGAGTTCATTAATGATATCTATAAGATAGTGGAGATTATAAAAGAATTTTCCGCTTATCAAATTAAGGGTCCTTCTCAAGTTTTGTTCAACCAATGGAAGAGAGAGGGATATTGATGTGGTTCCTCTTGATTGGAAAACATTCAAGGGATTTTCTTGATCATTTCTTTCCTCTTGAGATGACAGAAACAAAGGTGCTTAGGTTCATTAACCTCCATCAAGGAAATATGAGTGTGAAGGAGTATGTTTTGAAAGTGTGAAGGAGTATGCCTTGAAGTTTACTCAACTGTCTAACTAATATTCTGACTATGCTTGCCGACTCTAGGGCAAAAATGAGTAAGTTTATATCGGATGTGTCTGAAATGATAGTCAAGGAGTACTACATCACCATCTTGATCAAGGATATGGATATCTCTTATTTCATGGTACATTCCCAACAAATTGAAGAGGAAAAGCTAAAGGAGAACTATGGGGAGTCAAAGAGGGAAAGGGCCGATGATGGTGACTTTTATCATTCCAAGTCCGGTGGACAAGGTCATTCTCAATTTCAGAAAAAGTTCTCCACTCAAAGTTCTTCAATTGTTATAGATCTTAAGTTCACCAAAGATAGGTGTCTAACCCTGAACCTCAAGTAAGTAGTAGAAATGGATCTTTAAGTTCCGCTTGCAAACGAAAATGGAAACAGTCATTCGGTAAAATGCTTAGCTGGTATCGATGCTTCCTTTAGCTGTGGGAAAATGGTCAAAAGATGATACATGTGTGTTGCTTGCTTCTAAGGAAAGTGATGGCACAAAATCGTAGCCTAGTATTTCTGGTTTGGGTGATCCTCTTCAGAATAGGTTCTAAACATGTAGGCAAGTAATCTTTGACCGAACATAAGATTTTATACTTTTTTTATTCCTTAAATATTTATTTTATGTTTAAGTTAGATATTTTAATTTTTTCTTATTTTTATAAAGTTATTTTTATAGGTTCAGAAACAACAAAATAAGAATCATTTTTTAGGCAAGTTTTACTTAAATTGTTTTAAAAAAATGAAAAGCTACAAAAATCTATCTTCTTATAATTTAAATGTAATAAATAGACTAGTTTTTCTTAATTATATTTTTAATTAGCCATTTAGATTTTAATTGGTTCTAGATAATAAATATTTATTATTTTATAAGAATATTATCCATTATCATCACATCAATACACTCTTACACACACACACATTATATATATATATATATATATATATATATATATATATATATATATACAAACAAAAAAGGGAAAAAGAAAAAAATTCAGCAAAACAAATAAAAGCATACACACAAAAAAAAAAAGAGGAGAAGAATCAGAAAACAAAAAAAGAAAAATGCAGCAAACATATATAGTTAATGTCTCGTAGAACCCAACAAAAAAAATACAAAATTTGTGGGTGTTCTAATCGAGGTTCAGTCAAGATTTTTACAATATTCAATTTTAACTTATCTTTTTTAATTTATCTATGGAATGTGATTGTGATTTTATGAATTTCTTTTACATATATAGTTTTGTTTCATTCATAATTCAATTGAAATAAAATGTGAAATTAAATATATTTGGTGTTATTTATTGTTGTACAATTTTGATGCTTTGAATAAGTTTCTAGTTAATGTCACGTAGAATATCATTGAATATAACAAATAATTAAGAATTTAGCGTATTACATTGAGTTTTAAAAAATGTTAGTTGTGATCTCTTAAAATGAAAGGGTCATAACATTTTTTCTTGTCTTAATTTAAATAATAATGATAAAGTAGATATAGCTAGGCTAATAAATAAATAAAGCAAATTATTTTTGTTTTATGTAATGACAAAAAATAAGATTTATATTAACAAATTGTTATTATTTTGTTGAAGTAAAAAGTGTACGCTTCATTTTGACATTAACTTTAAGAGTAATAAAAATATAAAATATTAACATATAAAATAAAAAATATAGAAATAGTGCAGAATTATATATTGTGTCCTCAACATTTAGATTTATTTTACATTATTTAGTTTTATGTATGAAGGAAAAAAAATTTAATGACTAGATGAGTTTTAGACATATTAATAAATATCTATTTCTATTAAGAATGTGGTTACGCATCTTTTTTGAGACATCAAAAATTTAAAAATGCGGGACACACCTTGTTTAAAATATAAATACACTTTTATTAATTTAAAGTAACAATTATAGACAACTAGTCTCTACGAACGTGCATCGCACGTTTATCCTAAAATACTTAAAACAATTCTTCTATGAAAAATGATTAAATTTGAATGACATATATATATTACTATAGACTTCTTATGTGCTACCAAAAAAATCAAATACAATAGAAAACATAAATAACAAGCCCATAAGTTGAGATTAAAAATTCTTGCAAATTCGATAGTACTTTTCTGACATATATATAGTACTCTAATTTAAAGATAAATATATATTGTAATGAAAAATTATTTATCTTGTGAAAGTAACGATTATGCATTAGCAATAAAAACTAAATTGATTCATATATTGAATCGCATCATGACCAATCCAAATGTGGTTAAAAGTCATAGAACCTTATATTGATTCAAATATATGAAAATTAAGAAAGTAAGCAAAAAAAAGAAAAAACAAGGTGGGGTGGGTGTAAGGGATGGGGTTGATAAGTACATGAAGCTGAAGATGGTGGAGAAAAAAGACTCAAGAAATTGTGAATATTTTAACCAAATGAAATAGCAAAAAGACTTATTTATAACGTGATTATAAGAGTAGTTGAAAAGACAAAATTTATTATGAGATGTTAGGAGAAATAGAAGAGATTCACATTATTATAAGATGTTTGGAGTAGTTGAAAAGACCTAAATTATTATGAGATTGTCTTTTTTTTCATTTTTTTGAAACAGAGATTTAATTTCTGAACTTAATGCATTATACCTACATCCAAAGAGAATGACAAAAGCCTAAAGCATTGTCATATTAAAAGTAAACGACTATTAGTCAAATTAAACTGGACTATACTTAATTTAATTTACTCAAATTCAGCATTTTTGGATTTTAAAGGAATATTTAAAATTGATTATATATATATATATATATATTAAGAATGTTTCAAAATAAAAACAACAAAGAAACCTAAACATTAAACAAAACAAATAAAAAGAGTTGAACATAAGAGAGCATAGAATACATCTTTTCCAACTATTTTGAGTGTGTACAATCTTCTGTCAAATGCCACTCTTTAAACACAGAATCTAAGAATACAAGAGTTGTAATGACCCATAAGTTCATATTAAGAATTAGCCCTTGCTTTCACAAAATACCCCTTTAAATAAATTTAAACAGAAATTTTTATTAATATATTTTAGTTAAAATTTTATAATTAATGAGATAATTTTTAAGTAATTAATTTAGTTTGGGCTTAATGGGTCAAACCCATGATTTAGTTAATATGTAAAACACTAAATTAAATTAAAGAGAGGTTATTATTATTTTACCCTAACACTAATTAGTTGCGGCTGAAACTATTATGGGAGACACCTCAACTTTGATGCCGACAGAATTCCAGGTAAAAAGACTTAATTCAAATTTGATATTGCATTAAATTTACATATACTAATTAATTGAGGGAGGAGAGAATTCATATCATTATTTTATTGTTAAATAGAGATTTGAAATTGAGAAAAAAAATGGGTTTCTGTGCAACATGGGATTATTCAATTGGGTATGTTGAATTGCTAAGTAACTAATTCTTGTAATAATAATAAAATAATGTAGAGATAGGAGTTTATTATTATTTGTTTGATTTGAGGGTAATGAGGTTATCCTGGGTGCACAATTGTGAACGAATACATGTTTGTCGTTTTTCCTTTTTATGCTAGTGTTGATGGTATTAAAATGTTGGAGGCAATTCCATGGTAGATGATCGAGTAATTATTCTTAGGATTATACGATAACGATTTGGAAGAGCAATGATGGGTGATATTGAATTCATTACAAAGAATTTCACTAGTGTATAATATTCTATAGTTGCGGGTATTACACATTATAACTGGTATACATTTATTTTTCGTGGTTGAACTTCTAGTACAATACCATATCACGATTCAAGTTTTATATGTTGAGATAAGTAATTAAATATAAAGGGCATTGTATTATACAAGTATCATTAGATTTATGGAATTGGAGAATGAAAACTTAACCCTAGACTTGAAATTTGGAAATAGGAGGGTGACATTATAATTGACATCAAAATTTTGGAACTTGATTTTAGGTTTGTGTAAGTTTTTGGGCCTAGGCTAGATCTTTAGTAATATGGTTGTTGATAGTTTTAAAATTTTATTGTGATTAATTATTTGAATAGATGGCATTGATTGGAAGCCTAATGAAAGGGAAAGACTCAGGTTCCAAAGTGATTGTTCGACGGATTTCTAAACTCTTGTTAAGTCTATGAAATGCGTGTATGTCCTTGTGGTATATGTTTGGAGTAACGGGATTGGTGATGGGTTGACTTGTCCACATTGATTAATTCTAATGATGAAAAGAATGGGGATAACAAAAGGCAATGTGATTAATTGTTTATGTGTGTTGTGTTGAGAAAGGGTTGAAGGCTTGTTAAATCATTGTTGATGTAACCTCATGTTTGTGTGGTTGTGAACTGTGCGATATTATGAAAAATAGTCATCTCCTCATTATATGTGTGAACTTGTCATCTGCAATATTCTGAGGCATTGGTTGTGGCAAGTGTAATGTGCATTGAGAAATAATGGGTACTTAAGAGGATGTACCATTTCGAGGGACATATCGCGCGCCGCGATGGATACTATATTTCGAGGGACGTATCACGCGCCGCGATGGTTACTATTGTCGAGGGTCGTGTCATGCGCCGCGACAGATGCATGGACAGATATGTCCCCCATGGGTCCCGGACTTAGAGACAGCGGGTGTGTATCACTAGGTCAGACATGCATCATTATACTTGACATTGCATTACACATACTTATCATTGGTGAACTTGATATTGTGTTTTGCTGGAATTTGTGATTGATAATACTGAGCTTGTTATTGAGGATATGTAATTTGATAAAGTGTGATTGTGGAGGATATTTATGTAATTTGTATAAGTGTTGTTGTAGAGTACGTGCTATGTGAATATGAACTGTTAGGTTAGACTGAATTTTATGCAGGTTGTAGTTGTGGAGGTTCAGTTGGGGAGGTAGGGGTACCCGTATTTCATCCCCTTAGCTTGTGTTTAGCCGTTTACTTGCTGAGTACCGTGTGGTTTGGTACTCACCCCTTGCTTCTACAAATTTTTGTAGGTTATGAGCCTGGATTTTTGTTGTACTTGTCATTCTCTTCTTTTCCGAGGCTTCTTGGAGATTTGTCAGGTAGCTGTTTCCATCGCAGCAGACTTTCTTCTCCTTAATTATGATCTTGTTCTATTCTAGAAACAAGTTCATTAGAGACTTAAGTTTTTCTTTTGAATCAATTGTAATACTTTAGAGGCTTGTACACGTGACTACCAGGTTTTGTGGGTTTTATTAAGTTACTTATATTTTATTTCCGCACTTTATTGTAATGGTTGAGTTTTAGGCTGACTTGTCTTGGTGGGATAAGATGAGTGTCATCACGCCCATTTTTGGGTCATGACAAAATGGTATTAGAGCCCCAGGTTCATAGGTCTCACGTGTGTACAAGTCGAGTCTAAATAGAGTCTCGATGATCGGTATGGAGACGTCTGTACCTATCTTCGAGAGGCTGTAGTGACTTTTAGGAAATATCTTCACTTCTTGGATCTCTATTGTGCGTACTTGGTCCCATTTTGATTCTTATCGCTTCACTCCATTCGCTCTCATTTATGTGATGACTCGTGCGTAGTTCCTTTTGTGAATCATTGGCATGTCGTGTATTGGTTTGATGTTAGATCTGGTATTAAGGTGGCAATGATATACTTATGAAACGAATGTGTGATCATATTTGAAAAAGTTGAGTAAGGTTAGTTATCGTTGTAAAATAATAATAATAAGTATAGTACTTATCTGGTATATATGATATTTAGAGTGGTTAACAATTGGACATATGGATGATAAGCTTATAAGTAAAGGAAGTCTCAAAAAGTATACTTGTGTGAAGGTAATTGAGAATTTTAGTAAGAAAGTGCATATAAATTAAGTTAGTACCTTGGATGGTTGGCATAGCTAGGTTTGGATTGTCATGTTAATGGTGAGGCTAAATTCGTAGTGAGGGAAATGACAAACTAAACATGATGATATAAGATTCTATGATGCATTATGATTGAAATGCAACTATATGATACGGGTGTTGGTTAAAACAATTTTTTATGGTAATGATGAATTTTTAGTATCTAAGGTTATGGTTGTTTCTATTCCATAAGTAGTGTGATTTTATGGTAATTTTTATAAGGAGTGGGGATGTCATCGAATAAAATTGAAAGGAGCTAGAGCCATAACAGAAAGAATTAGTGGTATATAGTTTAACTTTCAGAGCGAGGATAAAACTAGGCTATTTTACTTTGTTTGCAAGGGTTAAGGATGTATCTTCAGAGGAATTTGGAGAATTGGGTTCAGATACAAATGATTTTACCTGTTTCTTCCAGATTACGATATAATATAGTATCACAAGATCAATAGATTGATTAAAAAAATAAACTATTACTTGAGAAAGGAGTGTACGGACGTTCAACTCGAGTATGATGATTAGTTCTTTTGTGGTTTTGAGGTTGTAAGGAGTATGATAAGATTTTTAGAAAAAGATATGGTAGGGTCAATAAAGAGTCGATCAATGACAAGCTAAAATACGTTAAGTAAAATTTTTTTTGTATGAGCTAATGTTGTAAGATAATGGGATTGTGTTACATGGTTGGGATCAAAACTTCAAGTTTACATGGTGAGTTCAAATTTGTGATAGTGTATCTTGTCAAGGTATGAATTGGTAAGGTAAGGAATGATCGATCACATTGAGTATGAAACATTTAGAAGGACTTAAAATTTGAGTAGTACATTTGGTTACTTTTGATTGTTATACCTAAGGTTTCCCATATTGTTGGCCAAAAAAATAAAATAAAATAAATATAAGACTGGTAAGTGAGTTAGCAAAAAGGAGAAAAAATTATGGTGTATTGAAGAGTTAAAGTTAATTGAAATTTCCTCGTGGAAAGATTTTAAGAAAGGATAAGGAACAATAAGACCTCTCGTACAAACATTGGATTCAGAGGTGATGGTTGTAGTGATTTCGCCTTTGTGTTTAGATATGACTATGAGATATGAACTAGTTCGGCACCTACTTACTATGGGTTTATTACTAACTTTTCTAAATATTAAGTTTTGATTGGGTTAGAATAAATGACGTATGGAAGATTATACATGGTTACGTCGAGCTAGATTGTTCACAATGTGATTAAGTAACAAATAGATGTTAAATAGTGTAGACCTACAGTTTTACATGGTTGATGAGGATTGGAGGGAATTAAAAGTATTTTGTTGACGAGACTAAATAGATTGTTATAATGTGTTACATAGGCATTTTTGGTGAGTAGAGGTTATGAGATTATAGTATACATAAATATTGGAGTGATCAAGAATTTCTCTAAATTTTTACATAACGTATATGATGGTTCTAATGGTAATTGAACTTGATTGAAAAAAAATAAAATAAAATCGTACAATTGATATTTGACGTGATTCAATAGTTTGAGCTCGATGGGAAGTATACTCAATGACGCGAGAGTGTCACGTACGGTTCCTTTGAGAAGGGTTTGTGTAAGACACTCATCTGTCATGAAATGACTACATAAAAAGAGGAGTCATAGTTTGAAATTTTTGAGACGACAATGTGTTTTCTAAGAAGACTTTTGATATTCATAGCGGTTTGAGAGTGAAGAAACGAACAATATGGTTAGATTTTTTTGTTAGTATTAAGAATGGTCTCTTTTTGTTACAGTACTATGATAATATGTAGATTTTGATAAATTGAGTATGTGTTAAATTGTAATGGAGATCAGACTGGTTGAGTTTGGGTGGGTAAAAAAATAATAATTGAGGGATGGAGTCAGATGAATGAAATTGAATTCATATGGGACTAATGGAAGGAGTTTCTTGTGTTATTCGACCTTGCTTCGATATATTCTTATGTGACCAACTACTTCTTTCTGAACATGATTTAGAGTATGATTTACTTTCTACGTTTGTGTGTGTTTTCACTTCTATGATGAGTTTCTAGTGGTGGATCGGGTATACCGATCCCATGATTTTTCTCTCGGTAGGATGTCATCCTTGATTAGATTTGCTCATTTATGTAAAGGAAGATTTGATGTTGTTTGAGATAGTTGAAGGATACTAGTGATTCTACATGCACAACCTTGCTTATGAGAACATATAGAAGAGCTTCCGTGGATTGTTACAGTTATCCGATAGTATTGTTAAACGTTTTGCCACCTAGAGTGTACAACTTGTTGGGTGTTTACCTGATCTTGTTATTCTTTGAATTAGATAAGTTTGATTCTCCTTTGATAAGTACCCAATGTATAACGATAATATTTTTATAACCTAAGAACGTGAAAAAAAGTTGTATTGTGAAAAGAGAATGGTGATAAGATATGTGATGGTTTATGAATTATGAAGTGTGATGGTTGGTTCTTGTTCATTTATTGTTGTAACTAGTGTTGGTTTAAATATTTTATCATGATTATATGAGAAAAGATTTGCCATGATGGTTGTGTTATGGTCCATTGTGTTTCAGTTTAGATTGAGTTCATGGGTAAGCCTATGGTTTCATAATCCATATTGATTTATAAATCTTCCAATTTGATTTGGAATTTCAGTTCTTAGTAGTTGATCTTGATGAAATGGTTTTATAGACAAGCTCGCTAGTAAAGTTGAACATCGACTAATAGGTCATGACTTAGTTATTTTTTTATTCTTCTTCATTATGTTCGAGGACGAACATGATTTTTAGTGGTGGATAATGTAATGACCCGTAAGTTCATATTAAGAATTAGCCCTTGCTTTCACAAAATACCCCTTTAAATAAATTTAAACAGAAATTTTTATTAATATATTTTAGTTAAAATTTTATAATTAATGAGATAATTTTTAAGTAATTAATTTAGTTTGGGCTTAATGGGTCAAACCCATGATTTAGTTAATATGTAAAACACTAAATTAAATTAAAGAGAGGTTATTATTATTTTACCCTAACACTAATTAGTTGCGGCTGAAATTATTATGGGAGACACCTCAACTTTGATGCCGACAGAATTCTAGGTAAAAAGGTTTAATTCAAATTCGATATTGCATTAAATTTACATATACTAATTAATTGAGGGAGGAGAGAATTCATATCATTATTTTATTGTTAAATAGAGATTTGAAATTGAGAAAAAAAATGGGTTTCTGTGCAACATGGGATTATTCAATTGGGTATGTTGAATTGCTAAGTAACTAATTCTTGTAATAATAATAAAATAATGTAGAGATAGGAGTTTATTATTATTTGTTTGATTTGAGGGTAATGAGGTTATCCTGGGTGCACAATTGTGAACGAATACATGTTTGTCGTTTTTCCTTTTTATGCTAGTGTTGATGGTATTAAAATGTTGGAGGCAATTCCATGGTAGATGATCGAGTAATTATTCTTAGGATTATACGATAACGATTTGGAAGAGAAATGATGGGTGATATTGAATTCATTACAAAGAATTTCACTAGTGTACAATATTCTATAGTTGCGGGTATTACACATTATAACTGGTATACATTTATTTTTCGTGGTTGAACTTCTAGTACAATACCATATCACGATTCAAGTTTTATATATGTTGAGATAAGTAATTAAATATAAAGGGCATTGTATTATACAAGTATCATTAGATTTATGGAATTGGAGAATGAAAACTTAACCCTAGACTTGAAATTTGGAAATAGGAGGGTGACATTATAATTGACATCAAAATTTTGGAACTTGATTTTAGGTTTGTGTAAGTTTTTGGGCCTAGGCTAGATCTTTAGTAATATGGTTGTTGATAGTTTTAAAATTTTATTGTGATTAATTATTTGAATAGATGGCATTGATTGGAAGCCTAATGAAAGGGAAAGACTCAGGTTCCAAAGTGATTGTTCGACTCTTTGAGGCAAGTGGATTTCTAAACTCTTGTTAAGTCTATGAAATGCGTGTATGTCCCTGTGGTATATGTTGGGAGTAACGGGATTGGTGATGGGTTGACTTGTCCATATTGATTAATTCTAATGATGAAAAGAATGGGGATAACAAAAGGCAATGTGATTAATTGTTTATGTGTGTTGTGTTGAGAAAGGGTTGAAGGCTTGTTAAATCATTGTTGATGTAACTTCATGTTTGTGTGGTTGTGAACTGTGCGATATTATGAAAAATAGTCATCTCCTCATTATATGTGTGAACTTGTCATCTGCATTATTCTGAGGCATTGGTTGTGGCAAGTGTAATGTGCATTGAGAAATAATGGGTACTTAAGAGGATGTACCATTTCGAGGGACGTATCGCGCGCCGCGATGGATACTATATTTCGAGGGACGTATCGCGCGCCGCGATGGTTACTATTATCAAGGGTCGTGTCATGCGCCGCGACAGATGCATGGACAGATATGTCCCCCATGGGTCCCGGACTGAGAGACAGCGAGTGTGTATCACTAGGTCAGACATGCATCATTATACTTGACATTGCATTACACATACTTATCATTAGTGAACTTGATATTGTGTTTTGCTGATCTTGTGATTGCCTTTCTGCGGAATTTGTGATTGATAATACTGAGCTTGTTATTGAGGATATATAATTTGATAAAGTGTGATTGTGGAGGATATATATGTAATTTGTATAAGTGTTGTTGTAGAGTACGTGCTATGTGAATATGAACTGTTAGGTTAGACTGAATTTTATGCAGGTTGTAGTTGTGGAGGTTCGGTTGGGGAGGTAGGGGTACCCGTATTTCATCCCCTTAGCTTGTGTTTAGCCGTTTACTTGCTGAGTACCGTGTGGTTTGGTACTCACCCCTTGCTTCTACAAATTTTTGTAGGTTATGAGCCTGGATTTTTGTTGTACTTGTCATTCTCTTCTTTTCCGAGGCTTCTTGGAGATTGGTCAGGTAGCTGTTTCCATCGCAGCAGACTTTCTTCTCCTTAATTATGATCTTGTTCTATTCTAGAAACAAGTTCATTAGAGACTTGAGTTTTTCTTTTGAATCAATTGTAATACTTTAGAGGCTTGTACACGTGACTACCAAGTTTTGGGGGTTTTATTAAGTTACTTATATTTTATTTCCGCACTTTATTGTAAAGGTTGAGTTTTAGGCTGACTTGTCTTGGTGGGATAAGACGAGTGCCATCACGCCCATCTTTGGGTCGTGACAAGAGTTGTCATGGATCATGTGTATGACTTTAACTCATATGAGATCATGAATGAGAGGAGGGAGCAAAAATCATAACGAAAATAATTTGTGAAAGTTATTATATTTACATAAAGGAGAGTTAGTGAAACATTAATAAAGATATTTGTATAAAAAAACTATATATAGTAATATAGATCCGATTTTTTTTTTATATATTTACATAATGGAGAGTTAGTGGAAAATTAATACAAATACTTATATATAAAAAAAAAACTATATATAATATAGATCCAATTTTTTTCTTTTTTGGAGGACAAACACAACCATAAATATTTCCAATTGGAATACAAAAAGAACAAAAAATTCATAATTTTCATCAACATGGAATCAATACAAAGAAATTTCATAGACATTATGGTGGTTGATTCATGACTAATGTGATGCGTTACTATTTAATCTCGAATTTAATAAATAGTTAAACATTTTAGTTTAATATAGAAGTAAAACGGTCATCTATTTTTTCTCTAACATTCTTTCAACTTTTAAGCGTATGTTACTCTTACGAAGCAAATAAGCACTTCTTAAAATCCACAAAGACATTATAAAAAATTCTTCAATTATTAAAACAATAAATTCAAGTTCCTAACAGTAATGAAGGTAAACACTTAAGATCTATTTAGCAAATAAAGAAGTCATATCTATTACTTATCATGAAAAATAGAAGCAACAAAGTAATTCAACTGCCTGCAAAATTTTAATAGTTTATTTTCATGTGAAAGATCAAATCCTTAGACAACAATTAAGGAATTGAGCATAATTTATATGATAAATAAAAAATTAAAATATTAGACGGAATACAAAATACTAAAGAACATACCATAAGAACTTCATGTAGAGAAGGAGAGGAAGATGAGAGTCTTACATTGTCTAAACCAAATTCAACTACACAATCTTGTCGGTAAAAGAAAACCTGAAAGAGAAAACATACAAATTAGGGATGAGAATAAATTTTTTGAGATTGTAATATATAAGAGTTTTTTTTAATACTTTTCATTTGAAATGTTTGAACTTCCACCTAGCAAATTATTGTAACCTATTTCATTCATTTGAATGACTTTTTATCTTTCATTATATCTTAATTACAATAATTTAAATTGAATACTTTATATTGATTATTTACATCATATATTTATTCCTGAAATTAAAATTTACCTCATAAATGGTGACAACAAAATTTTAATAGTTTATTTTCATATGAAAGAACAAATCCTTAGACAACAATTAAAGAATTGAGCATGATTTATATGATAAATAAAAAATTAAAGCATTAGATGGAATACAAAATACTAAGAGCCTGTTTGGCTCAGCTTAAAAGCTGGTCAAACTGACTTAAAAGCTGGTTTTTGACTTATTTAGCTGTTGGAAATACTCAAAACAGCTTATTTTAAGTTAAAAAAAACTTATTTTAAGCCAAAAGTTAAAAGTTGGGGTAGGGGTGTTTTTTTTTTAGCTTATAAGCTGTTTTAAGTTGACCACATTTTTATCTTTTTGTGCTTAATATTTTTATACAATCTCCAAATTACCCATATAACCCTAACATTTCTTTCTCCCATTTTTCCCTTTTCACGTTTGAAATAACAACTTCAGCACTTTTATCCAAACGCGTAACTGCTTATTTTAAAAATAAGTTTCAGCACTTTTAAAAGTACTTTTTTAAAGCTGCTTTTATTAAGCCCATCCAAACGGGCCCTAAAGAACATACCATAAGAACTTTATGTAAAAAAGGAGAGGAAGATGAGCGTCTTACATTGGCTAAACCAAATTCAACTACACAATATTGTCAGTAAAAGAAAACCTGAAAGAGAAAACATACAACTTAGGGATGAAGAATAAATTTTTGTGGATTGTAAATTTATAACAGTTTCTTTTAATATTTTTCATTTGAAATGTTTGAACTTCCACCTAGCAAATTAATGTAACCTATTTCATTCATGTGAATGGATTTTTATCTTTCATTATATCTTAATTACAATGATTTAAATTGAATACTTAACATTGACTATTTAATTAGTTATTAAAATATATTTTTACATTTTGTACATTAAAAAAATATTTAAAAATATTTAAGTGAAGGACAAAATGGTAATTCAACTTTGAGGTTTGGAGCTTCACACTTTTAATAATATATCATTATTAGGTGGGAGCAACTTGAGAGATGAAGACAGTTATGTCTCCAAATGTCAAAGTCGAGAATGCAGTTATGCATCTGACTTGAGACCAAATAAAAGTTCAACAATAAAAATGCAAACAAGTCATGACCTAAAAATACTATATCCAAAAATATTTTAAAATAAGTATAAGTCAATAAAAGCGATCGTGCTAGAACTACAGGACTCAAAAATGCCTAATAACTTCCCTTCGATCAACAGAATTCCTTATCCGAATTTCTGGTTCATAGACCAAAATATAGAGTCATTTCCTTTTGATTACGGATTAAACAAAATGGTGACTTGGAACACCACAACTCAATTCAAGTGGCAAATCTAAAAGTTTAAATAATATCTTTATCAATGCTGTCACTTAAATTGGAAAAAACCTTTCTCTGAGCGCGAAAAGGGGGTTTGACATCTTTGGCGACTCCGTCGGAAAATAACAAGAATTCGAGCTTTGTTATATTGACATTACTTAAATTTACTACTTATTATATTGTGTATCATGGCCTAATGTGCTACTTACTACTCATTTATTATTTGTTTATATTGTTGAACTATATTTAACTGTTTTCTCTCGCGCACACCTAATGAGTGTCTGAAAACACTTCACACACATTCACAGGAATGCAGTTATGCATCCTACTTTCCCTTGAGACAAATTTGTAGTGTCTTGGCACCCCGTGAAGAATTTTCAGTCACACATGTTATGCGGGGTTAAACAAGCAATAAAGTTGGGATACCGCTGCTACCGATAAGTTGTCCCTCCCTAGCTAAAGTTGTTCACTCATGTAATCTAGTCTAGATATCTATCTCGTTAAGGTTTGAACCTACTAAAATTAGAATATGAACATGGTTATCCCTAAAAAAGACTCCGAACATTTGCATTATTTGCATGTAACTCTGAACAAGAGTTGAGTACATCAGGGAAAAGTATCTCACTCTTACTTGACTACCTAGATCATTTTATGTGCTACATGAATATGCATTTATTTAGAAAGTCTCTATAAGTTAATTCATTTTTGTGTGATTAGTGTAATAAAAAAAATGTTATCTTACAATTTTTTACAAAAAAAAAGGAAAAACTTAAAATATTTTTTCTTTTAGAAGTTATTATATCTTTTTTTTTAAAAAAAATGAAATGAAAGATTTCTCACTGAATAAAATTTTTTAAGAAATATTTAAATTATTTTGGTATAATTAATTTAAAAATTAAAAAACCTAATAATACTTTGAGAAATATTGTATTTGTCAAGTCAAATATTAATATCTATTTAAAAAAATTAAACCGTTCAAATTGAACGAACTACACACACCTGATTCTCACCCAATGAGATACCTAGGCAACTCTTTTTGGGTTCGGTGATCTTTAAAAAAATTACTTTCAAAATTCAAAAAAAAGTCAAGAAATCTTTAAATTTTTTTATTAATAATAAGTTTTGTTTTAATAATTCAAAGAAAATAAAGGATTTCATCTAAAAAAAATTAAATAAACAGAAAAAAAAACTTAGTTATTAAGTTTTAGAAAAAAAAATGTAATGATCTTATTCATGCTGTCAAAGCATGTTATAGATTTGATCAGTTCATTCTCAAATTATTTTTATGAAAAGAAATAATGAACAAATTAATAATTAAGAAATTTCTAACACTAACAAAACTTATCATTCATGCACACAGTTAAATTAAGGTGGTTGATTTGTGGTTAAGCAGACATCTCATCCCTACAATACAAGGTCAAAAGAAAAAAAGAAAATGGTTCAGAAAGACGGAAATGATTTAGACAATGATGAGGCCCGAAATTAGATGACCTCTCAAGAATAAGAGTTAACAGAAGAGGTAAGATCATTAAGACAACAAATGTCAGAGATTTACGAAGGTTGGATGAGGGAAAAATCTCCACCGTCTTCAATTCATGACTATCTAAATACAAATATGTCACTACCCATCAAACTATCGACAAATGATTCAATTTATCCCCGGATTTGGCCCCTATGTTGACGCATTCAACGTAGCTGGAATTTCTAGCTGCGCCCTTTGAGTACATCTATGATGTATAATCCACTCCTCGTGCCAACTACGCCGAGTAATACCGTCTCACAACCTATAATGGAGTCAAAATTCAACAATGATCTTCCCCCTAAAGTCCAGTATGATCAAGATTATAACCCTAAAGTGACTTTTAAAATCCAGGCTCTTACCCTCACACTCATCAGTATAGTTCCCCTATTGAAGCTGAAAGAGCTGTTAAAAATGAGGAAAATTAGAAATACCTAGGAAAATAAAAAGTTTGGAACAGAGTGTAAGAGATATGCAAGGATTGGGAGGTCACAAAAGTGTCTCATTCAATTATTTGTGCATGTTTCCCCACATTCTTCTAACCATAGTTTTAAAGCTCCAAAGTTTGAGAAATATGATGGGCATGGAGATCCAATAGTTCATTTAAAGAAATGTTGTATTCAACTGAGAGAGGCTGGAAGCTAAGAAGAATTGCTCATGGCATATTTTGGAGAAAGTTTAATGGGAATTGCCTCAGAATGGTTCATAGATCAAGATACTTTTAACTGGCATACATGGGATGATTTGGCTCGATGTTTTTTTTCAAAAATTTCAATATAACATCGACATTGTTCAAGATCGTACTTCACTTGCCAACATGAGAAAAAAAACATCAAAAATTTTCGTGGATATGCTACTAGGTGGAGGGAGCACGCTGCTAGGGTTAAAGCCGCCAATGAAAGAGTCTGAAATGATTGATGTTTTCCTCCAAGCGCAAGAACCAGACTACTTTCATTATTTACTTTGTATTGTTGGTAAAACATTTGTTGAAGTTATTAAGATTGGTGAAATGGTGGAAAATGGCATCAAGTCTTGAAGAGTGTAAGTCAAGCTGCCTTAAGAACCACAACACAAGTGATTAAAAATGGATCAGGAAATCTTGGAGGAAAGAAACTGAAGGAGGATGTAGTGAATGTTGTGTTAGAAACACAAAAAAGACCAAGAGGTCCACTTTATCAATCTGCACCACCTCAATATCATCATTATCTCCCTATGCAAGACACACAATTCTCTAGTATCCCACCTCAATATGTGGTCTATAGAGAACATTCTTATCCACATCCAACTAAGTATCCTTAATGGTGTGCGCCGACATATCAAAATGTTCATCCTTCTTCTCAGAATTTTCAAGCACCTTATAATCCCCGTTCTAGACAAGGATTTGAAGGAAGTCAACGGCCTAGGAACAATTTCAAACCAATTAGAGAGTCTTACACAAGTTTATTGAGAAATTGAAACATTTGAAGATGATAGAGCCGATTCCTCAAAAATATGTGGATCTATATGCAAAAGGTTTCAATCCCACAGCACGATGTGCATATCATTCTAATGCTCCTAGGCATAGTATTGAAGATTGTCAAACTTAAAAAAAAAGGTGGAAGAGATGATTTAAACGAAGATGATTGTGATTCAAAATGATGATCCCCCAAATGTTACTAAGAATCTTCTACCGGCGCATCAAAGCTGTGGATGAGAAGTACAACTTGATGATTAGAATACACTCTTCTTATCTCTAAAAAAGAGTGCATCGATAGTTTATTTTGTTGTCATTTCTGCTATGCAATTTATTTTATTTTATTTTCTATCATATTTCCTATGTGTTTTTTTGTCGAGTATTGTTGTAGTTTGGATTATTATAGAGTTATGATCTAAATTTAGTTTGTTGTTTTGTCACGAAGTCTTTTTATCTTAATATAATTTTTGTTCTATGTCACTTTGATTCTTTCTATTTGATTTTTTACATATGCATCTCTTTTTAATTCAATTTTGTGACATGATATTCAAGAGGATTTGGTTAGATCTCAAGATTATATTTACTCATGAAATGAACACACCAAAGAAAAATATATTCAAGGAAATGAATAAAGGACTTAAACACCATGATACATCCTTTAGTATCGAAAATGCTTAAAAGAATATATTTTATTAAAATTGACACATGTCATTCATTGTCAAGAAGGTTTTACTTAAATGAAGATTTCAAGCTGAGAAATATGAAATAAAATGCTATACATATCAATCAATGCATGTGTTGTAAAGAGATTATGTATGATTTTCACATCTTAAAGGGCATGTTTGTATTTGACATGTGTGATAATTGATACGATGAAGGCATTTAATTCTACTATCTGATCATTGTGTAATTCTTTTCTATCCTTTTTGAGCCTTAATTTTATTTTCTTTCATATCCCTCTTTTGGAATCAAAATACAGTAAAAAAAAAAGAGTCACAAATTAAAACAAAAAAGAAGAAGAAAAAGAAAAAAGAAAATAGAAGTCACAAAAAATAGTCAAGAAAAAAAAGAGTTGGAAAAATCGATAACAAAAGAAAAGACAAACTTCCTGAACTACGTTCGACCTGATTTTTTCATTGACAAGATACGTAAGCAACCTTATTTTGAAGTTCGGTCTAACCTAGAAAAAAATCTAGAAAGTCCTCATCACAAAAAGTGGATCAATAATGATAATAATTATTATTATTATTTTATTTTTTCAAAAAGAATCGATTCCGAAAGTTGTACGTCTTAACCCTGTTATGAAGTATCTTTTAAGCGTTCATGCAAATTCTTTCATTGTAACGCTGTTCAAAAGCCACATTACAATCCAAATAAAAACCTTTTGATCAATTTTTAACAATGACAAGTCAGCAAGATCTCAGTGTTGATTATCATATAAAGAAAAAGGTCATGTCATTCGCATAAGGAGTGAAAAATGAGAGAGTCTTATTGGTAAAAACCTTCAAAGGCACTATAAGACGATGGTGACTGAGAGACATACAAAATGAGTGATATTGATGGTTAAAAATCTTTTGAGGCACAACAAGTTGAATGTAAGGCATGATCTAGTACAAAAAAAGTCTGACTTCAAAAGGATGAAAGTTTGACAAAGATAAAGTTTAGATTGATTAGACGAATCAAGTCATTTCATCTCACTTGCATGTCATGATCATTTGAATTGACCAACACTCTCAAATGAGCCCGTTTTTTTATTTCCATTTTTATTTTCATTTTTATTTTCTCTCAAAAGGAACAAATATATATATATATATATATATATATATATATATATATATATATATATATATTATTCTATATATCAATTCGATTTGGATTTCTTTCTTGAGTTAGTCTTCATTAAAGCATGCAGAAAATAATTACAAAATTACTATCATCTCTTCAGTTGCACAAAATAAAGTTTGGTCAGCACATCAAATGTGACATGATTCAAGAAATAGTGACATGCATAGTAACTTGTCAACAATTGACAAATTTTGAGAATTTATATGAATACAAGATTCAATGATTGTTGGAGGGTGGAAACAATGTAACAAATCTGAAGTGTGAAATTCCGAACAACTAGAGATGCTTACAATATTATCAAGGTGAGCTGAATAGTGAACGAACGCAGTCTGTCTCAAGCTGAATTAGCTTTACACAGGGCAACGACTAGAGCAATCATCCTCAACGCAATGCCACAAATCGACCGCCATTTAAAAATCACTTTTTTGTTTCTTTAAAACAGAGAAATGTTCTTGACATAAAGGATGTCTTGAAGACTCAAATTTGTAAAGTTATTGCCAAAATAAAAAATTTGCATGCTTTTTTTTTCTCCTAGGATAAACATTTTCTAGTCTAAAACATTTACTTCTTATCATCTCCTAGGATAAACAATTCCTAAACGGAGACATTTTAAAACTAGAATAAAAAAATGTTATGGTGATTATATTTGATGATTGAGATTAGAAGGACTCTCCTGCATAATGAGATTTAGAGTAGAAGGACCCTCCTACATAATGGGATGAGAAGGTCCGTCCTACATGATGAGATTTAGATTATAAGGACCCTCCTACATAATGGGATTTAGATTTGCAAGACTCTCCTACATAATGGGATTAGAAGGACCCTCCTACATGATGAGATTTAGACCCTCCTACATAATGAGATTTAAATTAGCAGGACCTACCTACATAATGGGATTAACAGGACCCTCCTACATAATGTGATTAAATTAGAAGGACCCTCCTACATAATGGGATTAGAAGGACCCTCCTACATAATGGAATTTCGATAAGTAGGACCCTCCTACATAATGGGATTAGAAGGACCCTCCTACATAGTGGGATTAGAATGATCCTCCAACATAATGAGATTTAGATTAGTAGGACCCTCCTACATAATGGGATTATAAGGACCCTCCTACATAATGAGATTTAAATTAGCGGGACCCTCCTACATAATGGGATTAGCAGGACCTCCTACATAATGGGATTTAGGTTAGCAGGACCCTCCTACTTAATGGGATTTAGTTATTTTCTCCTAGGATAAATGCTTCCTAATTTGAGACCGTTATTTTTATTTTCTCCTAGGATAAACACTTCCTAGTCTGAGACGTTATCTTATTTATTTTCTCCTAGGATAAACACTTCCTAGCCTGAGACTGTTAATTTTTATTTTCTCCTGGAATAAACACTTATGACTCTGAGACCGTTATTTTTCTCATAGGATAAACACTTCCTAGTTTGAGACGCTATTTTTATTTTCTCCTAGGATAAACACTTCTTAGTCTGAGACTGTTAATTTTATTTTTCTTCTAGAATAAACACTTCCTAGTCTGAGATGTTGTTTCTTATTTTATCCTAGGATAAACACTTCCTAATCTGAGTTTATTTGTTTATTTATTTTAATTCACATTTGCTAATAACTCACAAAATTTTTCAGTGAAAACTGGAGCAAAATTTTTGTTTATTTCTTTTGTTTGTGATGTATTTCAGATTTCTTCAAGCGAAATATTGATTTAAAATTCAAGAAAAAAAGTTATAATTATTTTCAGAATGATCAATCGCCATGATCACCAGAAATCCACTTCTGCAATGCATGTAGCAGTCTGACTTCCTAACATCTTCTTCTATTCAGTTACTAATTGAGGAAAAAAGCAGTCATTCAAGAACATATTCAAATTTGTCATTTTGAAGTGTGTCCAAAACTCACTCTAGGTGACAAGTTAAACATCGGATCCATTCAAGATCAAGATACTCACCAAAATCGAGGTGATTTCTGAAAGTTAAGACTCAAAAGAAGCTGAATAGATAGGAGTTTATACTTTTATTTTCATTTTGACTATCAATTTTCATTTTTATGTAAATAAGGATAAGAGCCTCCATCTGGAACCTCGATAGAACCTCACTTAATTTTCAGTTTATCACCTCATCTCCTTGAAATATACGCGACCTGATTCCCTTACAATTCGGGATATGTAGGTTGTCCCAAACAAGGGCTCAATCACACATTTTCTTTCAAATAAGAGTTCGGTAAAAAACGTTTATATGAAAACACTTTGTGTTTCTAGTCAAAAAGGGGCAAACTATACACACGTACTTTTTAATCGAACATAAGGTTTTATACTATTTTTTATTCCTTAAATATTTCTTTTATGTTTAAGTTAGATATTTTAATTTTGTCTTGTTTTTATTAAGTTATTTTTATTGATTTAGAAACAACAAAAATAGAATCATTTTTTATGGCAAGTTTTATTTAAATTATTAAAATCAATAAATTAAAAACTATAAAATATATCTTCTTATAATTTAAATGTAATAATAAACTAGTGTTTCTTAATTATATTTTTAATTAGCCATTTAGTTTTTTAATTGATTGTACATAATTAATATTTTTTATTTATAACTTTGATATATTTAATTTATCCATTATCATAACATCCACCCACAACCCCACTATCACTTCCCACACCCTTACATGATCTTCTCCACTCACCCTCACACCCAAATACACTCCTACATACTATGTATATATACACAATAACAAAAAAAAAGGAAGAAGAAAAAAAAATTCAACAAAACAAATAAAAACACAAAAAAAAAAAGAGGAGAAGAATCAGAAAACAAAAAAGAAAAAGGCAGCAAAGAATAAAAAAAAAACATTTTCATTTTCTTTCAAGAACCCAACAAAAAATACAAAAATTTGTGGGTGTTCTAGTCAAGGTTCGGTAAAGATTTTTGTGGTATTCAACTTTAACTTATCTCTTTTAATTTATCTATGAAATGTGATGTGATTTTATGAATTTTTTATATATAGTTTTGTTTCATTCATAATTCAATTGAAATAAAATTTGAAATTAAATATATTTGGTGTTATTTATTGTTGTACAATTTTGATGATTTTAATAAGTTTCTAGTTAATGTTACGTTGAATCTCATTGAATATAAAAAAAAATTAATTAAGGATTTAGAGTTAGTACATTGAGTTTTGAAAAAATATTTGTCGTGATCTCTTAAAATGAATGGGTCATAACATTTTTTCTTGTCTTCATTTAAATAATAATGATAAAGTAGGTATAGCTAGGCTAATAAATAAATAAATAAATTATTTTTGTTTTATGTAATGACACAAAAATAAGATTTATTTTAACAAATAGTTATTATTTTATAGTAGTAAAAAGTGTACGCTTCATTTTGACATTAACTTTAAGAGTAATAAAAATATAAAATATTAACATATAAAATAAAAGATATAGAAATAGTGCAGAATTATATATTGTGTCCTCAACATTTAGATTTATTTTACATTATTTAGTTTTATGTATGAAGAAAAAATATTTGTTTTAATGACTAGATGAGTTTTAGACATATTAATAAATATTTGATTCGATTAAGAATGCAGTTATGCATCTTTTTTTGAGACATTAAAAATTTAAGGATGCGGGACACACCTTGTTTAAAAATAGAAATACACTTTTATTAAATTAAAGTGACACTTATAGACAATTATTAGGTGGGAGGAACTTTAGAGATGAAGACAGTTATGTCTCCAAATGTCAAAGTCGAGAATGGAGTTATGCATCTGATTTGAGACCAAATAAAAGTTCAACAATAAAAATGCAAACAAGTCATGACCTAAAAATACTATATCCAAAAAATTTTAAAATAAGTATAAGTCAATAAAAGTGACCATGCTAGAACTACGGGACTCAAGGAATGCCTAATACTTCGGTAAACAGAATTCCTTACCCGAATTTATGGTTCGCAAACCAAAATATAGAGTCATTTCCTTTTGATTACGGATTAAACAAAATGGTGACTTGGTACACCACAACTCAATTCAAGTGGCGACTCTAAAAGTTTAAATAATCTCTTAATCAATACTGTCACTTAAATTGGAAAAAAAACCTTTCTTTGAGCGCGAAAAAGGGTGTGAGAATACACTTCAAAATCGATTGTGAATTTGAATCGATTCACTCATGTTCATCTTATAGAGCTTGAAATGCTAGATTTTGATGTTATTCTTGGAATGGATTGACTTCATTCTTGTTATGCTTCCATAGATTGTAGGACCCGATTGGCCACATTTTAGGTTATGAACGAACCTATCTTACAATGAAAAAGAGGAAATTATGCTCTCAAGGGTCAGTTTGTATCTTTTCTAAAGGCTAGGAAAATGATTTCTAAGGATTTGTATTTATAATCATATTTTGGTTAGCGATACGGAAATCAAAATCCCTACTCTTGAGTCGGTTCTGATTATAAATGAGTTTCCAGAAGTGTTTTCTTTAAAGAGATTTATGAAAATTTTACTTATGTTTTAAAGTGTGCATTGTCATGTTTGTTATTTATGGATTTCTTTAAGACTTTTTACTACGTTGTAACATGGTCATGCATATCACATTTGAAGTCCTCATATTATCATGTCCATGTTTATGCATTTTCTCATACTTCTTTAATGTACTAATGCAATGCCTATGTTTTCTTATAATATAGGGTCTGACGTCCCTCCTCCCACTCGTAGCTAGCTTGGATTGTTCTAGTAGCACACTGGATTGGTGATTCTAACTGCTCTGAGGACAAGATCGTTGATGTTTATATTTTTTATTGGCTTTTCATTTCATACTTGTATGTGGTGAATTTGTATGCTCCAACTACTCTTATGATGATATAAAGGTCATGCCAAACACAATTTAGTATAATGCATTTATGTTTTGCCTTCTTATACAATATGCGAGTTTCATTGATTATATCTCTTACTTCGTATTTATTTTACGTAATGCTTATGTCAAATGACTTGTTTAGGGTCTCTCGAAATCTTAATTTTCATGAAACATCTAGAGGCTACTTTGGATTGTGACAATTCTCAAAGAAATCTAATGCAACTGTTTTTTCAGAGGATAACAAAATGAAGACCCGAATAGTTATTTGAAGAAATCATGAATACATTTCCCTATTTTAGGGCATCAGATGGCGCAATATATTTAAGAGAATTTCCATTTTCACTGAAAGATGCTGCAAGAATATAGTTAAGGACTTCTCCAACAGGATCAATCAGAACTTGAGAAGATATGACAACAAAGTTTTTGGATAAGTACTTCTCATCGGGTAAGACACTAAGAATGCGGAAAAAAATTAGTAATTTCACACAGTTAGATGTGGATACTATGTTTGAAGCATGAGAAAAGGTTTAACAAATTATTGAGAAAATGCCTTAGACTCAACTAATTAACTAATATATGCGATTTTTGTAAGGATGCACATCCACCTCATGATTGTCAATAAAGGACAGGTGCAAAAAAAGAGGTAAATGAAATTGATAATTATAACAGATGAACCTATTAGGGAGGCAACAAATTCAATTTTATGGGTAAAAAACACCCTCAATCTTTATGGAGTTTACCAAATGATGGTTTGAATGCATGAAAACAAAATAAATCTAGAGGTCAAAGTTAAGCACCTCAAGGACATCAGATTCATCAGGGACAATAATGAAACCAATCAAGTCTAGAAGATGTTATGAAGATTTTCATAACAAAGGTTATTGAGATATTTGAATGGTGATACACTCAAATTACACCTCCCTAAAAAGTATAAGCGTTCGTTGTCAAATAAAGAATCCAACTTATAGATTAAGTTGATCCCACGAGGAATATGATTTAGACTTAAACTTAACATACAATTATCTGTTTTAAGTCAAACTATTTTCGAGAAAGGAGGTTTTGTAAATAAAATTTTAGTTTGTTAGTTTGAATAAAGAAGTAACAATTAGGCAAGATTCACAATTAGAATAACTATATGAGATGAAAACTAGAGTACATATATTCCCCATAAGATCTTAAGGCAATAATAGTAATTCTATCCATGTGTTTGACATGAAAGACTGACAATTTAGGTATCTCTAAGTGATCGGTAATCCAAATAGGAACTTTCTATAACACTTCAAAATCCAAGATGTATTCTAGAGCCTAACATAGGTGTTATAAGGTTTAGGCCATGTTTTACGGTCTATTTTAATGATTATAAGTCATTTAGGAAAACTAAGAAACAAAACGTCCATGACGTCCGGAAACTAGTTCAATGAGGTACTAGCATGCCTTAGCCTATTTGACTAGCTTTTAAAAGTCAAAAAATGATGAAAATTGGTAGAAGGGTGTCTAAAATTTGTTTAAGTTGATTCATGGTCAAAACTTTGGGGTATGACTCCCCAAGGACAAACAAAGGGACCTTGAGAAGGACCCTTGCAAGAATGGGCAAAAGTTGTCAAAAGACAGTGTCACCAACGGAAGCCACAAATGGGTGGTTGGTGAATCGACGGGGCATCAATGCCACCGTCGATGATCACTTAGCCAAAAACCTGGAGGTTCCATTTGCACAGTCTCTGACCAAGACGATGGATGTGCAGCACAGAAGGGAACAGGGGTCGTCAATTGACCCAAGATCCGTCGATCGTGGTGTCATTTGTGGTCACTGTAATTTCCCGCACATTTTCACTTAACTCCAATTAATTAATTAAGGGGGTAGATATTTATTTAAGGTATAAGTGAAGCCTAATTAAGTTAATTAACCCCACATATAAATACCCCAACCCATAGACTAATCACAACTCACAAAACAAAACTCTCTTTTTTCTCTCTTCTTTCTCTCTCTGGTGAAGAACATCATTGGAGACCAAGCTAGATGAGGTTTTAAGGGCTTCAAAGAGTCAATTTTCACCATATATCTTCATCAATTATCAAGTTATGGAATCTAATTCACCTTTGAGACCTCTTTCCTCAAAGGGTTCCATCAAATTGATTTCAAAAGTTGAGTTTTCAAGTGGGTTTTCATCCAATACGAAATTGATGTTATGAATTGACTTGTTTATAATTTGCTTTGGATATGATAAATAGATAATATGTATCTTAAATCAATTATGATATATCTTGATGGTTTGATCTAGTTTGTAGAAGATGACATTTACCCCTTAACTCTAGGTTATGATCTTGATATGAATTGTATTTAATTGGTTCAATTGACTTAGTTATTGGTTGAATGACTAATAGATGAAGTTGTTATACAAATCATGAATGAATTAGGGTGATTTATATTCCTTTCATGCTAGTTCTTAAGAATTGATCTAGGTTATGAAGTATGTTTCAAATTAACCTGAGTATCTTGTCTTAAGCTATGATCTAGTATTGAATTGTGATGTAGTGATTCTTTTAGACTTGATATCATTTTGGTCATTGAATTATGATTATTTTATACCCTAATTTTGTTGAATTTAAGGATTGATGGTAATACCTTGATGATGAATTATGAAGGAGACTTGGTAAGTCGTGTGATCCCCATCTTTTACTTCAAATTATGGTTAATTGTGATTAAGTCGTGATGTTGTATTGGATTATGCCTTGTATTAGGATTCATAGGACGGTATGATGTTGAATTGAAATGTCTTGACTATGATTTGTGAGGTGTTAGCTTAAGATGTAAGTGCTATGAGGATGGTGAATGATTTACGAATGTGTCTTATCATGATATGAAATGCTAATGTGTTAATCTCACCTATGTGAATAGTGATAAAAGGACAATACTCATGAAATTCCTATTGAGCTATGATGATGATAATGTTATACAAGGGTTAGACCCTATGACCTACATTAAGTTATGATGATTAATAAAGATATTAAAGGCATTTCAAAAGGGACTCTAGCTTAGCACCGAGTGAACTAGAGTGAGGAGTGTCCCTTCCCACCTAGGGAAGGTAGGATCACTAATGTACTCTTGATATTGGAGACTAAAATGTATGTAGCATAAAGAGGGTCGCAACTATATCTCATAGTTCTTAAACTATGTTGCCCCCATAGGAATACTAGCTAGTAGATCCACGTAGTTGCTATATTCATGTTTTGGTACTACCTTGACAAGTAGTCCGCCTTCTTTCGGTGTAGGATTTTATGACATCGAATTCCACATTAGCTCATGTGGTCTATATCGGTTAGGGAATGATGTTCCTAAAAGGTAAAATGAATTAGAGGAATGAAATATAACTAAGATGACCTAAGGGTTTTAGCTTAGTCTAGGTAGGGGTATGAGACTCTACCCAAACATTAATATGCTTATAATGCTATATGACATATATATGATGAACTTGCACATTGTTGATACTATATGTTGATTGGTGTCACTTATGAATATGTGTTGGTCTATATTGTTAAAGTATGATGTTACGTACTCTTAAATGTTATGATATGTGAAGTACTAAGTTAGTCATGATTCTTGTTGAGTTACTTGATTGAGTAGGGTTATGGGGCTTTGCATGGTCGTGACACTTGTTGACTTGATAAGAGTTCATGGTTAATTGTCTTGCTTTGGTTATGTTGAAATGTACTTATATTCATGCATGTTGCAATTATACTTGATAATAGAGTTACTTGACTATGTGTTCAAAGTATATATGCATGTTGACTTGACTAGTTTAATGTTGTTGATCTTGTGATGTACGTGCCTATGACTTAATGACTATGTCTTATTGATTTGGTATGGTCTTTTTGAATATGTATAAAGTTTTCGAAAGGATAAAATAGCGTGTTTTCAAAAAAGGTTCGTTTTTAGCATGATTTGATAATATGTGTGCATATGGTCTCATACTTAGTACAAGTGGTGTACTAACCCCATTTCTTCCTTTTTTCCAACATTTTAGGTTCCGGTCATAGAAGTGCCTTTGATGACGACTTGAAAAAGACTTGGATATCTTGATCATCCAAGTAGGGTAGGTCCTCACTTTCTGAGGACGATGCCACTATATAGCTAATGGAGTTGTTATGAGTTTAACTCTTATGTTCTTTCCTTTCAATTGAGTACTAAACATTTGTATGGCATATATGTGGTCTTATTGAATTGATATATGGGTTAGGCCCAATTTGATATACTCTTATTAGATGGTTATGAGATAAGACGACTATTATGACTATGTTATATTTTTTATATATCTATGTGCAATAAAAGTAGAAGACTAAGTAATCTTCCTATACGAAGGGTGTATGCATACATGATACATATACTTTGTGTATGTAGAGGCCTATGTAAACCTCTGAGTAGAAGTAATGCAAAGTTTTAAATTTTCCGCTAAATTTGACCTATGAATGTAATGATGTAAGCAAGAGGCTAGTCTTAGTCCTCAAAGAGGACGACGATGCTTGTTACGTCTAGGGGATATTCCCGGATGTGACACTGTCACTCACAACTTGGTAAGTCTACGCGCATGTGCTTTACTAATCCTTACCTTTAACTAGATTAGTCACTATGTCGATTGAGTTGGGTATTCACTCTCATGTCAATTGATTAAAGTTAGACTATTAGATAGCAGCAAATCCTTAACTAAATCTCTATTTTTAATCTTTTTTCTCATTCATTACCTCCTTGGTAAGGAAAGTAGGAACGAAGTGAGTTCTAACGTTGTGCACCACCAGAAAGACTTTTAAACGATAAAATTAACAATACATGCATGAATACTATTCAAGAATTACGTAGTTATTAGTCATGTGTTGTTAATTATTCATAATTCTCACAACCCTAATTGTGGATTTAGCTACTTATGCTTGAGAATTCACAATTCATATTAGGGTTAAAAGAAATCCTAACTTACCATTAGAATAGATGAAAACCGAAATCTTAAATTGAAATTTAAAGTGCAAATTGCATAAAATAACTTCCCCAATTAAAATGTCAAATTGTTTGCAAAATAATACCAAAAGACCAAAACAAAAGTCTTCAATATAGTCTAACACCTAAAAACGTAAATAACAACAAATATTTGTAGTATTTAAATCCTAAAACAACTAGGAAACGAAAATAAGGAAAAATAGTTTAGGACGTGGTTGTGACAGACGACAAGATCTTCGATCCGTAGGTCTCCGTGGTTCAGGTACTAGAACTCAATCTTTCTGATCATAAACTACCTACGGATGTACCAGACGATCTGTAATTCACTCCACGGGGCATCATTTGCCACTGTAGTTTCACACTTGGTCAGACTTACCTGAACTTCACCTACAGTGTATCACATACGGATCGTCGTTCCTTCCAAACCAATTTCCTACAAAAAATTACATAAAAACATTATATCTAATAACAAAATAACCCAAGACACACACAAACTCTAAGTGTAATGCATCAAAAATATTGTAAACTCACGTTACATCAAATGTCAAGGTGTCTCTATTCGAAATTTAGAAAAGCAAATTGAACATATTATCAATCAAATATCTTAGGGTCACCCTTGAACTCTTCTAAGTGATACAGAGAGGAACATTGAGAAATCGAAGGTTCTAACTTTGCTAAGTGATAAAATGTAGAAGGATAGTTGCTTAAGTAAATATTTTGAAGCAAAAAGAGTCAAGATGAGATACAGTGAAGTCAAAAGTACTAGGGTAATCCAGCGAACTTCAAAATGGAGAAGTAATAACTGAAAATTGATTGTAAACACATCTCTGTATTGACTTTTTATTAGAAGATGAAATGGGAGAATCTTGACGAGTGTTTTCATAAGTCTTTAGAGATGCTGAAGCAACTTTCATGTGAATATTCCTTTCAAAGAGGTGATCTGCAAAAATTTATAAAGATATCTTGTCTAGCAAGAGAAAATTGAAAGGAAACATTTGTTCTAAAGTTGCATGCATTTTGCAGTGCTATTCTTCATAAAAAGATGCCTCATAAATGTCATGATCTAGAAACTTTTATTATTTCATGCAAAATAAAAATTGCTCGGTTTGATAAATCATTATGCAATTCAGATGCCTCGATCAATCTTATGCCACTGTCCATTTACAACAAAATAAAAGGAAAGCTTGGGGTGGTAAAGTTAATTTCAGTATCTTTGCAACTAGAAGACCAATCTACCATCATTCCTAAAGGTATTATCCAAATATGAATAATGTGAACACTTAATTTTTGACATATTTAATTACTTCTAATGTATAAATAATAAGATTATTTTTCTTGTTCTGTATTTTTATTTAATCATATTATATTATATTTTTGTTTAGTAATTTTTTACTTCAAAATGTTTGAATCTTTTGTCAATAAACTGATTTTTCTATGATTAATATATAATCGAGTTTCACTAAAGTGGTCTATTTTCTTTTTTTTTTAAATGCAAAAGGGTCAAAAATATTCCTTAACTTTGTTTTATTGATTAACTATGTATTTACCGTTAAATTGAAATTGATTTTACCCCTATCATTACTAATCTCACCATATATATACCCTCATTTGACGGAAAACCCCAAATCAATTCAAATTAGCCTAATTTCAATTAAAATTGACCCGATTTTCTCTTTTCAAATCAAACCCGATCCACTAAACCAAATGAATCATTACCGAATTAAAACTCAAAGTCATTTTCTCTAATATTCTTTCATCTTCTTCTTCACTTTAAAGGTAAATTTGGTCAAGATGCTGTAGATTTAAGCAATAACGAATATTTGGACAATTATTACGTTGTAGCGGTGGAGTTTGACACGCTGCAGAAACGTGGGTTTGATGATATTGACTGAACTCATGTTGGCATTGACATCAATGGCCTAAAGTCTGTAATAGCCAAGTCGGCTGGTTATTATACCAGTAATGGGAAATCCTTCAATAACTTAACTCTTGCTAGTGGTCAGCAAATGCAAGTTTGGGTGGAATATGATTATGCGGATAAGCATATGAATGTCACAATGGCTCCAATGCACATTGCAAAACCAAACCGGCCTCTCCTGTCCTTAGTCTACGATCTTTCATCTGTCACGGATGAAAACGTGTCAATTGGCTTCTCAGCATCAGGACTGGTCTATCTTCATGAAGAGTGGGAATATGTAGTGAAGAAGATGAAAGAATATTAGAAAAAATGGGTTTGGGTTTTAATTTGATAATGATTCATTTGGTTTAATGGGTCGGGTTTGGATTGAAAAGAGAAAATCGGATAATTTTAATTGAAATCGGGTTAATTTGAATTGATTTGGGGCTATCAATTAAATGAGGGGTATATATGGTGAGATTAGTAGTCATAGGGGTAAAATTAACTTCACTTTAACGGCAAAGACATAGTTAACTAATAAAACAAAGTTGAGGGGTATTTTTTACCCTTTCCAAAAAAATAAAGATTTTATTAATTCCATAGTATAAGACCTAAATTACATTGCATCACTACTCTTTTCTATTTTACAAAAATCCTTTAAAAATATCATTCATCCGGATATATAAGAATCGTCTTGTTACATTACTTATGATATATTACAAAATTTGTCTGTTGCGCTTAATATGAAATATTAAAGTACAATTTATTTTATTTCTCCTAAATCACGCCAAAATTATTGATATCAATTCATTATGATCTGTAACAACTTCACACTCTGTTAATTTAAAATTGGGGAAAACTCGAAATTACTCAACAAAAGTGACTGATATGAGATGAATCTATCAATTTTGTTAGATATTCAGGAATTTGGGTAAATGAAGTGAATTATGAAGGCTATAAATGTAATGGACAAACGATTTCAATTGTGAATCTTAAACCCGTTATTGAAGTTGAGTTGGAAATTGATGAGATTAGAAAAACTTGAAAATCAGGTACATTATAGAATGAAACTCACAAAGATTCTCCAAATTTTTATTCAAAATTATCGGAAATAATTGAGATTTAAAATTCTTCTCCCAATTCATCGAAGTTATTTTCAATTTTAATTTAAAATTATCGACAAAATTAAGATTCAAAATTCTTCTCCTAGTTCATGGAATATTTGTCAACTTTTTTTGAGACGATACATTATTAATATCCTCGTTAATTTGTATTTGAAGGTGAAGAAACATGAGCAAGAATTTGTAATATATCTACTATGCATTGATACAATACACAAAAAGGATGGAGAGATGTTGTGTAGTCGACTTTTTGATTTGTAATCTCGAGATGAATATATAACTCATGATACATTGTTTTTTAAAAATATTTAGTAAATTGTTAAGTACTGTCATTCTACCTAATACATTAAAATAGTAAAAGTTACCCATAAGGTATTTAATTTTAGATCGATACATTTCGGTATGGTAGTTATTACATATCAGATATATATAATGTTAATTTGTACAAATGTATCATGATCAAAGTTTCTTTAATTTATTTTTTCGAGATGGTACATTACCATTCCTAAAATATTTAGTGAATTGCTAGGTATTGCAATCCTACAAATACATTAGAGAAGTAAAGATTGTTTTTAAAGTGTTTGATTTTATATCAAAACATTACTATAGATATTAAGTATCAAATGCATGTAGTGTTGATTTGTATAAATGTATTATTTCCAAAAATAGGTATTTAGAAGTAATTTGTATAACTATATCATGGTCATTAATGTGTACCAGATACGTGTGATACACACTAGTCATTAATATGTATCAAGATTATTATTGGGTAATACATACAAATACATATTTTTCTAAGTTGGATAAAGACTAAACAAACATTAAACATTGCAGATCCATAATACAAAATTGATTTGGTATTGTCTATATAAACATTAAACATTGCAGATCCATAATACAAAATTGATTTGGTATTGTCTATATAACATTTTAAGTTTAAATAGGATTGAAAATACATTGTAGGATTCGATACATATAAATTATACATTAGGTAGTGTTTATGTATCAAGTACATTTATATTGAGCAAAATAAACAGTATCAAAGATTCAAAAACACTGGAGTTATGTATCAATACCTTAAATATAAACATGATGCATTGCATAAAACAAATGTTACTATAGCAGTAATATACCATAGTATTGATAATACTAACAATGACAAATTTAATGTATCAGAATTTTGAAACGAAGAATTATACATAATTTATGAATTAAAATCTACTAAATAAATTAAAGATCTAAGCATTGGGTAGAGAAGGGTATTAGCGACATGTTTTACTCCTCCCTTTTTTGTATCAGAAAAAAGTTTAACAATAAAATATCGAGAAAAAAACATGTGCTGAAATTAAAAAAAGTTTGTGAAGAAATGTTTTTTTAACTTTCTCCTTTGCTCTATATCAACTCCCATAACTTTGTCCACTTTCAATAATGATGTCACCATGGATCTTGACCTAATATTCTTATCGACACCACTAACAACTAGACATTTTTCTCCCTTTTCGGGCATTTTTTTTCACAAATCGATGGAAGTGGGAAAGATTTTGAAATCCAAATTGTAAAGAAGGAAGTATTTTGATAAGATTGTGGGATTGAAAATAGGAAGGGTGAAACAATATCAATTTTTGATATAAGAAAAAATTCCTTATCGTCTTTATATGTTGCAATAAGTTAATTAATTATTTTTTAGGCGAAATGATCTAATGAACCCCTATACTTATATGCATTTGTATTATGAACTCTTCTACTTAACCATTTGTCAACTGGACCCTTCAACTCGTTAAAACACAATATTTCAAACCCTTCTGACTATTGACCATGCTTATGTGGCATTAAAATGAATGAGCTGGCGAGAGAGTGTAAAACATACACCAAAAGCAAGTGAAGAACATATTTAATTTTAAAAAATATAAAATAACATTTTTTTGAAAAAGTTTCTTCTTCCCCTCACCTCATCTTCTTCATTCATCCCCCACCCCCATCTTTATCACCGCCCCAACCTTTCTTATCAGCCAACCTGCTACTTCAATCCCCCTTTTCAGCCATCTCTCTCCCCGTATCTGTCCTAACCCCCCTTTTTAGCCATCCCCAACTCCATATCCGCACCAACCCCTCTTCCGGGCTTCAACCATCCACCACTCCATCTTTGCCTCAACTCCTCTTTTCGGTCACCCTCACCTCATTAGTAGACTCAGATTTTTTTTTAAAAAAAAAATCATTTTAATTTCACCAAATACCACCATTAAAGAGTAAAATTTCAACTACAAACGCCTTACAAAGTAAGAAAAATAAAAGGAAACAAAGAAAGATTAATTTAGATCTAATTTAAAATTCAAGATTTTCTTTTCAAAACTCTCATTCTCAATGTCACTTTTTTTTAGAAGACAAGTTTAAATGAAAAAAACTTTTTTTTTTTGTATGAAGACAAGCTTAATGGAACAAAAAAAGGCTATGATCGAAAAACACCCCTTTTGGCTGAGAAACAGGGTGGTCGGCAGCGGCATCGATGGAGGAGAAAGATGAAATCTATGATCGAAATTTCATATTGTCGGCGGGATATACAAAAAAATATGTTTTTGTCTGTAAGAAAAGAGAAGAAAAGAAAATGAATAGATGCAGGTGGTGATTTTTATTTTTTGGGTGAAGGGTAGAGGGTGGGGATGAAGAAGTGAAGTGGAAATACGCAAAATGAGTATAGAGAGAGAAAAAGAATTGTACCTTTTTAAAAAATAATATTTATTTTAAATATGTAATTTCTGATGTATCATTAAAAATAATAATAATACTGACGTGGAATTTTTGTTGTTCTTACAATAACCTGTATTTATAAAGTTAATAAGCAAAAACAGAAACCAGATGAAGCAGAAAAAATTTAAAATACAAGAATTAATCCGAGTCCACAGAAACTACTGTGTGTCCTTAAGAAATTTAATCCTCTCACTGTACCCAAGGTTATGGATTAATTTTTCCCAAGATAAAACGGATTAAACCTGTTAAAGAAATAGCGGTACCTCAAACTTCTTTAACTTCAACGAACTTAAGAACAACAGCAAGTCACACAGACTCAGTCGATCGACACTTTGATTTTTATTTGTGAGAAAAATAAAATGCAGAGAAAGAAAAAATTTTCAGTAATTAAAAAATCAAAAATTGACTTTCTTTTATAGCCATTTTCAGCAAGGAACATGTCTGTTCAGTGAAATCTGTTCAGACCCATTTTATCCAGAAAGTTGTGTCTTTTGGAAAAAAATAACAACTTTTCGAAAAATTGTGTCTGTTAGGAAAATAACTACTTTTTGGAAAGTAACGTCTTTTCAGAAAAGTAACGACTTTTCGGAATGTTACCGTTACCCGCAAATTTATTAGAGATAATATTAACAGGATTTATTTGATTTAACAAAAAATTGATTAAATAAATTTTGTCCAAAAAATTTATCAATCAATCACATCATTTGCCAAATCCAAATCCAAATCCAAAGAAATGACTTTTCATTTGCACTTTGCAAATGACTTTTCATTTTTCCTCCAAAGTAGTTCCCTCACTTTTGATATTCTCTCTTTTCTTTTCCCATTCACACTTGCTAAAACCCAACAATTTTATGTGTAAATTGAGTGTAATACACGCACACACAAATGATGAGAAAGGAGTTTCAAATATTGTGTTTTATTTAGTTTAGGGGTCCAAATGACAAAGGGGAGTAAGTAGAAAGGTTCAAAATACAAATCGATTCAAGTACGAGGGTCTACCAGACCATTCCGACTATTTTTTACAATAAGAGTGATTTAGTAAAATTACCCGTATCATTTAATTTTTTCCTTTTTCAATAATATTTATTCACTATCGACTTTACATATTTTTAAGAAACTATAAATAGAAGAATAATTTTATTGTATCACCCTTTGAATATAATAAATATACTTGACAAATATAATAGAAAAATTAATATAATTAATGATAAAAATAAATTAGAAATTAAGTGTAAATTATTTATTAATTTCATAAAATAAATTAATATTATTGAATGTCTCATAATAGTATATTATTATTATTAGATAGAAAAAATATTCTTAAATTATATATCAAGTTAATAAAAAAACAATTATTATTGGACAGATACATATTGCATAAGCTGTTTTCTAAAAACAATTTTTGTTTTGAAGGAAATGGTGATTGATACATGTGGATGAGAAATAGTGTGAAGGCGACTCTTGAAAGTGATATTGATATTTATCCTTTTCACTTAATTCTTTTTCAAATAAAAGACCATCATTACAATTAATAAAATTTGTGAAATTATGGGTCACTTTTAGCTCATTTGTTTGTTGTGTTTGATAAATGAATTATTATTGGAATTGGTACCAAAATTCAGTGGTTATTTTTGGATGTGACTGGAGAATTTGTGGATCCTACTTGGAAAGCCACCTAGAAATTAAATGTAATTATAGTTTCACATATTTATTTGGTAAAATTATTATTTGAGAGATTTTATTTTGTGACTCGTAATTGAATTTCTTAGCTAGAGAACAAAAAGAAGACGAAAAATCAGCATTAAGGGAATTATAAGAAATGTTATTCAATTTTGGAAAAATAACAAAAATTCCTTCCTTAAGTTCACTTATTATTTTTATCCCCTATTAGTATTAAAGATACCTAAAATCCTTTATTTTAAATCAAATGAGCCGGATATAAAAATGTGACAAAAATTGAGACGGATACAAAAATTTGATAAAAAATGAGAAGGATACAAAAATATAAAAATGAAGCGTATACAAAAATATGACAAAAATTGAGACGGATACAAAAATTTGATAAAAAATGAGAAGGATACAAAAATATAAAAATGAAGCGTATGCAAAAATATGACAATAATGAGTAAATTTTTTATATTTTTATTTGTACTTTTTGATATGTAAATCATCAATTTATGTTATATTGGGAAATTTCTTTTCTAAATAATCATTTTCAATTTCTCAAAATTTGGTCAGAGATGATATTGTTCTTGTACTTTTTTAAAAATAAAAAAATAAAAAGAGATAGTATTGTAATTTGTATGTATGATGTATTTCTATCTTTAAATTAAAGTCTAGTTGCTTTAGCATGTTTTTTCTTTTGATAAATGTCATAACTATATATAATTTTAATTTAATAAATTATGAATAAGGACATGTAAATGATTTACGAACCACACTAGTTTATAATTATATAATAGCTTTAGTTGTCTACAACTATAGTTATATTTAGCAATTGCATATTTGATCAAACAATTAAAATTTAGAAAAATAATCTATTTTAGATCTTCGATTATAAGAATTATTGTCACCAATTTTTAAGAACATTATTATGTAATGCAGATCTTATTCACATATTTATTTTTCAGGCTAAGCATTTAATAAGGAAAGGGAAATATGCTAACCTAATTAGTAGCAATGTCATAGTGCCATAAAAATAAGGGGGGAAAGTGTGAAAAATACTTTTATTTTGCTCGAAATTGGTGTTACAATAGCAAACTTAATGGACGGCCTTTTATTCCCTACAATATTTAGTAGTGTATTTTAAAGGTATATTTTTGTGCTCACGTGGACACACTACTATTTATAATTATGCAATATTTATGATGTCAACATGGGCACATATATACCTTTAAAATACACTATTAAATAGTGCAGATGGGTAAAGGGTCATTTTCAAAGTTCAATATTGTTACAACAATTTCGATCAAAGTTCGAATACATTTCAGACTTTTCCCCCTCAAAATAAACCTATATTTAGATAATTTGCCCTATTTATCCATATTTTAATGAGTTGGGTGAGTGATTACGTGGCAAAATATTAGTTTATACTTATATTCAACCTATAAAAATATAAACGTTTATGAATAAAATATGGATAAAAATATTTTTCCAATCAACTTATTCTGTTCAAATATAAAAAGAAAACGACTAATCTCCGAGAAAAGTAATGAAATTATTTCCCAAAACTTCTTTTACTATTTCGCATTTAAATTTTTCACCCTAACTCAAGTCTCAGTTACCGATTAATACTAATTCAAGATTTTACTCCTGATTCACGATTCGAGACCTGACTTCTAACTTCGATTATTTCAGACCGTATTGAAATCGAATATCAATCCCGAGTTAGAATTGATTGTTGGAACCTAAATCAAATGTCAAAGTCAGGTGTCAAAATGGGGTTTCAAATTGGGTTCGATTTGAGAGTTGATGTCAAGTTCATTTCCTTGATTAATTGTGGGTCGACTATCAAGTCAGGTTTTGGGTGCGGTCACCAATTGAGCTTCCATTCGGAAGATAAGGTCATGTTCTAGATTGATCATCGAAGTTAGGTGATGGGTTCCGATTCAAAAGTTGGTTCTCAGGCCGAGTGTTGAAATTGGGTCTCAAATTGAATATCGGGGTCAAATTCCTATTTAAAAGTCAACTTTCAGATTGAATTTTAGTCGAATCCCGATTCAAAAGTCAATTTTAGCTGGTTGAGAGTCATAATCAAATCATGATTTAAAAGTTGGGACCCAATTGGGGAGTCGAATTCCTCTTTGGATCTTGGGTCGGGATCGAACCTCAAGTGGACAGTCGAGTTTCGAATCAAGAGTTGAGGTCGTATTTTAAATCAAGTATCAAATTTGAATTTCGAAACTAATGTCAAGGTCGGGTTTCGACTGATTTAAAATTATTTTTTTCAAATATTTTTTATGAATATCTATGACCAAGTGGGTGTAATTATAATTATATACATTGAATATTTTATAAACATGAAATATCATATTATATAGGGATAATTTCAGAGATCTCTCTCCAGGTTGTTTTCTGTCACTTCTTCTGTGATTTACGATATTACGTCTACCTCCCTTATTTATATTTTATTGTAACCATTATTTAAACTTATTTGAAATAAATATAAATTAATTTGGATTTGACATTTTTACCCTTGTTTAAATTAATTTCTTTATATTATAAATATAAAAAATCAACTCATTTAACAAACACTTTAAAAATGGATCATCACAAATACATATTTTATTGATCAAACAAAGATGAAAGTCTTCATTCAAGCTGACTCACCATTTTAAGCAAATATTAATTCTTCATCTCCATTTCGCTTTTATCAATTCATATGGATTTTTTTTCCACAATAACTCATCATTTTCCAGCAACAATTTCTTCAAATAGAGGATAAAAATGAATACCTCAAGAGAGAAATTTGATAAGAACAATCAAATTTTGTTCTAGTTAAACATTTCTACGAGCGAAAAATAAACATGATTCTACGAACAGAGATAAACCATTGAAAATTAGATCTAAACTTTCATATATAAGGGTAAAATTCTCAAATTTAAACTAACTTATATTTATTTTAAATAGGTTTAAAGAATGGTTACAATAAAATAAAAATAAGGGAGATAAACATAATATCGTAAATTACGTGAGAGAAGAATGTTATAAAGCAAAACCTAGAGGGTAATCTCTAAAATTATCCCTATAATATAATATGAAAGTAAATTATAATTTGATACGATAATGGGGTATTTAGGTACCAATCTACCCCCCCTATTCCTTGCCAAATAGGTTGAAAACAAAAACATAAGAAAAAAGAGAGAAAAAAAAACAAGTAGGGGGCAGAGGGAGAGAGGGGTGGGGGTGTATTAAATTGAGACAGAGAAAAGGAAGAAGAAGATATAAACGAGGGTGCGTTGTAGTGTGACTGTCAAATCTACATATTCTCTCTCTCTCTTTTGGGAGATTCGATTCAATCGCCGATCATTTCGGCTTTTCCAATCTATGTCTACTGCCTCTCATCTCCATCTATAATGTTCTCGTTTTTTCAAGGTACCTTTTCAAACTTCCATCACAAATTTACTACTTTTCTTAAATCTTCATATTTATAAATTTTTATTTTTATTTTTATTTTAGTATAGTTGTTTCGCTAGTTATGTGTTTAAAAAAAATTGTTTCTTTTTTTTTTTAATGGGAATTTATGTTTCTGCAGGAGTTGTCTATGTTGGAATTCTGTGTTTATGATAATGCAAAATTTAAAAAAAAAATGAAAATTACGTATAGAGATATGAGAGTTATGAGTGGTCATTTCTGGGTCAGGAGATTTCCTCTTTTGAAACTGTAAGCTTAGGGCATTTAGCTGTGAGTAGGCACTAAAAAGGTTCCCTTTTATGGAAATGGGATCTGCTTTTTCAACATTTCTCATCATACCTTAAATAATACTAGTATAAAATTAACAATAATTGCTCAGAAATCATCATATCAGTTTTCAGATATTGTCTCTTATGTTTGCTCTCACCCTTCCCTTTTTCTGTTCTTATTGTTTGCAGGTCCTGTTTGAATTGAAAAAAGGAGAATTGTGTTTAGCAACAAAATAATGGAAGGAGATACATTTTCAGTGTTAGGTAATAATGGTACACAAATAGATGGTAAGGTATTTCAAACATTTCAAAAGAGCTTTGTACAAGTGCAGAACCTATTGGATCAGAATAGATTGTTAATCAATGAGATAAATCAGAATCATGAGTCAAAGATCCCTGATAACTTGAGCAGAAATGTTGGTTTAATCAGAGAGTTAAACAATAATATCAGAAGGGTTGTTGACCTTTATGCAGATCTTTCATGTTCATTTACAAAATCCGTAGATGCTTCATCTGAAGGGGATTCTACTGGAAAAGCTACACATAAGAGGAACAAACCTCTTTAGAAGGACCAAAAAATCCCCAAGATAAATTAATGGTTAGATATTAGTATAACTTTTTTGGTTTCTTCTAGTAGTTGGTTGTACTTTGTTTAGTATCTTACTCAGAAATAATGACCACTTCAAGAAATCTATTTTCTTTGTTAATGTGCCCTGCAGATCTAATTGAATCAAAAATATCATCTTGCTGCTAAATTCTTGATTTTGTTTTGATTCATGTTAACCTTAGAAAAGCCTAATGGCATTGGTGTTTTCACATGCTTTGTCCATCATTCTAAAGTTTTCTCCATCCAAATAAAAAATCTCGAGTTTGAGTCCGTGAAATAGTGGGAGACACTCTATCTCCCAAGAATCAAAGCTCACATCAATTTTTTTTTTTTTTTGGTTTAGGAAAAGTTAGTATTGGTGATTTGTATGTGTTGAAGCAGAATGGTACTTTGATTGATACATACATTTCTGCAAAGATGCTCTGAGGCTTTTAGGGGAGGGAAAGTAGATCTTTTTAGTTCCCAATCACATAGCACCACAGGATAGGAATCTCAGATGAGAAATGACAGCTCTTTTTGACCAAAATTTAGTTTTTTTTTTATTAAAAAAAATGTATTTATATGTTTTAATGTTATAAAACAATAGATAAGGTAAGAGATGAATAAAGAATCCATTTTGGTTCAAATTTTCCAAGAGACAAGACATATATGTGAATAGTGATTCCCAACAACATGACAAAGGGCCCTCTATTTAGATGAAACTGAACTTGTACATGCTTATCCCCTTCTTTACTTAGGTTTCTTTTTATTTGTTTCTTTGTTACTTTTGGCCTCCTTTTTTGCAAATTGAAATAAAAGTTGCTTTTATTACTGGCTTCCATTTGATCCCCACAAACATATCCTCCATGGGCCCTCTCTTTCCCACAACTCCTCCTTTTTCTCATTTTTCTTTTCCTAATGCAAACAACAACCTCAATCCTACATCTTTCATATAGAGGGTGTGTTTGGTATGAATTTTCTTGAAAAGTAAGTGAGTTTATTCTTGATTATTTTTTATTGGTAAGGAAGCAAGAAAACAGTATTTCAAGAATATTTGTATGTCATCTGGCAAAATATTATATAGTCGGATAGGAGGGGTTGGGAATGGTCAAGGGGTGTGGGTTATTGGGAAGGAGACAATGCATTTGAAATATCTATTATACAATTTATTATTCTCATTTTTAAAGAACTTATTTTCCTAGAGAAAATGTAAAATTTAATATAGAAAAATTGAAAAATATTTTTGTAACAAATACAAGAATCAATTTTGGTTTGTGTCTTGGATTATAGTTTTTGAATTTATAACCCTTGGGATATGGTGATTTATCTAAAATCAAATAGGCGAGTAATCCTAAATTTAAAAGGTTAACTCTATTTGTTATTTATGTTAAATCTTTTCGTGGGAGTGCATCAAGATTCCACAAGATCCAAAAATTGACTATAGTCTTTGAGTGGTAACTTTATGATGAATTAAGAGAGAAGATTGAACTAATTTTTATTTTTATAATGATAGAAAGAAGAGAAAAAATTTGTTGTTTTGGTATTCAAGAAAAACATAATTGATGGTCTGAAAAGATTTAACATAAAAAGACAAAGACAATGCAAACATAGATATTGGTTGGCTTTGTTGGTGGACCCTCTGACTGAAGATGAGATCCTAATGTGTGGCCAACATGGGTGATTGGCTTTGTTACTTGTTTACAACACTTTTGTGGGTGTCACCTTATAATTTATTACATGTTCATTCTTCAACAGTTATACTGTTTTTTCACATCTTCCTTTGTCTCTAACTTGAATGGATCTGTCTATCTATACATTAAACTAGTGTAATCACCTTTTTTTTCTTTTTTCCCATATTCCGACGTACACTATTTATATTAGAGTCTGGTTATTCGTATTTATATATTGCAGAGTTTATATCAAATCTGATTAATTTTAATTTACGCATTGCAATACTTATTTATGAGAATAATGCTCCTAACAAAAAAAAAAATTATATCTAAAACTTGAATAGAGACCTCTAATTAGGAATAGAGAAATTTCAATCATTCTAATACAATTATAATAAGGGTATAATCACCATTTGCTATTGACTCTTTAAAATTCTCGTCATCCATCATTACTATACCATTTAATTTGGTTGTTTTAATGAATCATCATAGATGTGTTATTGGAATGCCAATTCTAACATTTTGAGTTTATTTTTGGGCGTGTCTAGAAAACGTTTTGCGTTTTCTTTCATAATTCTTTTATATTTGATTGATCAAAAATTTTGAAAAACATTTTTTTAGAAAAATAACTTGCTTAAAAAATAATAAAAATGATTTTTCTAATGGAATAGATTAAATAAAGTGTCACAATTGATATTTCATAGTATTTTTAAAAATTATAAATAAATAATTTTATTATAATATTTTTTGTTTGTACTCCCTTCATTCTTTTTATATGTCATCTCTTTTTATAAATAGTTGGGATAATGTTCAAGTACCTCCTCAACCTATGCCCGAAATCTCAGAGACACACATATACTATACTAAGGTCCTATTACCCCATGAACTTGTTTTATTAATAATTTTTTTACCCCTTTTTAGCCTACGTGGCACTATCTTGTGGGCCCAATGGTTGACTTTTTTTTCAAACTAGTGCCACGTAGGCTAAAAGGGGTAAAAAATTACTTATAAAATAAGTTCAGGGGGATAATAGGACCTTAGTATAGAGTGTTTCTGGAATTTCGGGCATAGGTTGAAGGGGTACTTGTGCATTTTTTCTAAATAGTTAGATCATAATACTTGTCATTTTATAAAGATAATACATAAGTTATCATATTCTTTCTATTATTTCCTTGATAGAATAGTTAATTAGTCTTAAAAAAAAATATTTTGACTAATCTAAGAAATTTAATAAGTAATTAATATTCATTGGAGTACTTCATACATTGATTAATTACTCTCTTCATTCACTATTTTATAAAATTTGGTCTTGAAAATAAACTCAAAAATTGAAATAGTGGACCAAATATGTTTCAATAAATCTAGCATATTAATCATTTATTTAAAAGTTGACTTAAAAAACATTAAATAAGGATGGAAGGATAAAATCTCTTAATTTCTTAATACAAGGTGCAATCTAAAATAGTGAAGCTCATTTATTTTTCTAAAAGTATTTTCCAATAGAACATTTTTCAACGAAACGATTTTCCTTTATATTTCCTTGGTCTTATTACTTATCCACTTTTGAATTCACATAATTATAAATAATGATTGATTGATAAAGTGAGTTTATTATTTTATTTCTACCAATTATGAAGCGAGTGAATTAATAATTTAAGATTTTCAAAAAAAAGTCTATGTTTTTTAAAATAATTAATTAAGGATATAATAAATTTTAAAAAATTGTTATTTATTAATTTACCAAATGAACAAGTAAAAAAAAAAATAAAAAAATTAGGGACACAAGAAGGATCGAACACACCCTTCATTATCTTTCTTTTTTCCCTTTTTGGGTAAGTTAAGCATTGTCTTCATTTTTACTACTTTCGTACATGTCTCAATAGTATTCCAATTTACGATAACTACTTTATAGAAATAAGAAAATATCTTTTGTAATTTTAAAATTGCTAAATTTATGATTATTAATTAATCGTGAATAACTCTTACCAAACATCCCAGTAGGCATGTTACATCATTTAAATTGGCATGGTCATTTTCCACGTTAACAAATATAGCCAAAGTTTTTTCTACTTAACAACCTCTAAATGTTTACCTTTTTTTCTTTTTAATGAATATAGATTCATTAAATACTGTAATTGTCCACTACAATATTTCCAATCAAATTTATTTTTTTGAATAGCTAGTTTACTTTCGTTTTGCTGAATAAAGATTAATGACAATTTGAAAAATAGGCTTGGTAATTATATGGTGATATAAAACTTGGAAAGGAGATTAATATTATCTGGAACATTTTAGATTGTTTTAGGGTGATCGATAAGACTAAAGCCGTTGAGAAAATTAAATGAAAAAATGACTGGACAATGAAAGAATATCATGAAAATGTCATTTAATTTGCGTATGAAATCATATTAATTGGAGTTTAATGCAAATAGCAAACATCGTAATACTTTTATCCAAACTCAGAGCATTAATAGCTAATTACATTCTATTTCTTTTCTCTTCCAAATTACAAAAAAAGTTTTTAAATTTGGTAGAATTTGGATACATTCCAAAACATCTTGATACATCGCATTTCAATTTTGGATACATCACTTCTCGATTTCGAATACATCACTCAACATCCTGATACATCACCTAGATCCCTAATACATCGTGTAAAGCAATTAATACATCACGTCAAATAATGTGTCCAATTGATATATGCATAAAGTGATGTATCTCAGAATTCGAAAGCGTAAGATATTTTGTAAATTTTTCAAATGATAATTGTTTTTTAAAAATATGATAAAAACAAATTGCATTTACCAAAAATTTTTCCTTTTAAAAAAATCTTACTTTCCTAAGAATCCATGTGTTATTATGGAAATTGACATAAATCCATCCAATAATAGAATAACATCTCTCTCACACTCTCTTTCTATATAGTTTGTCCATATTTATATGATTCATTTTTCTATTTTAGTTAATTTTTTAAGAATTCTACAATTTTATATTGAGTAAGAATTTAATTTATATTTTATATTTTATATTTAATAAAATAATTTATAGCTAAACAAATAACTATAACTTATTTTGTACTATAAATTTTAAAAATCTTTTTTTCTTTTTTTTTGCCTAAACTTTGTGTCGAGTTAAAATATGTCACGTAAATAGAAAAGAAGAGACTATATATTAACATATAATGTACATGGGCGGACCCACATATATCCGTCAGGGTGCACGTGCACCCGATAATTTTTTTAAAAAAATAGTATATTTATATATAGACAATTGATAAAATGAACATATATTTAATTGTGCATCCTAACAACCAACAGTCATTGTGGGTACACTGGTCAAAATCTCCAGCCTGCTGCGCGAGTGCTCGAGATTGATTCCTAATAGAGGCAACAATTTTTTCTAACTTTAAAAATTTAGTCTTTTCTCTTTAAAAATAATTTTTTATAACACTACTAGAAACAAATAAAAGCCCTTGCACAATTTTAATCAAAATATAAGACTAATTTCCCTATACAATTCTAACAAATAAAAGCCCTAGCACAATTTTAATCAAAAGATAAGACTAATTTTCCCTATAGAATTCTAAATAAAATATAAGACTACTAAAAAATTTACGACTTACAAGTATTCTTCCTAATCCTATTATCTCGAAGTCCTACTCCTATTATCTTTGCGTTAATCTGTAAGTTCTTCTAAATATGCGTATTGTTTTTTGCAATAATTTATTGTTGATTCTTGTGATTTGAGATGGATATGTTTTTGACGAAAAATAATTCTTCTGTGATGATCTCACTAGAATTAATAAATAAATAAGTGAGGCTCATGGGATTCGAACTCGATGAGAAAGGAAGAGGCTAAGTGAAGGGCCAGGATTCGTTGCAATTATATGAGTAGCAACCACCCAGATATGGCCACGTGGATTCAGTTACATTCACGTGGATTTGGTTATATAAAGCTGTTAGAGGAGAGAGAAGACATTAACGAAAATCTGGTAACTCAATTTTCCCTCCATTCTCTGTTTTCTTCTTCCTCTTTGATCCTTTCTCTTCTCCTCGTTCTTACTCTTTTCTTCTTCTTCTTCTTCTATCTGCAGAATTCAATCATCAATGGCGATTCCTTCCAGTATTAGTTCGATAGTTATTTCATTCACTGTAATTGAGAACCTTTCTATATTCAATAAAGTACTGGAACTGTCAAAATATTGTGTTTCGATTGTTCTGTGAATTTGATCTGTGATCTCAGTGAGATCATAACAATTGGTATCAGAGCTTCGAACCTACGAATTGTGAGTAAGCATGGCTGAAGGCACACGTTGGAAGATTACCGAAGACAGGTTAGCTCGACACGATGAATGTTAGCAGATCTGTTCAATTTGCAACAAGAGGTACGTAATGCTCAAATAGGGATTCAAGGCGCGCTGGATTTGATTTTGGAGAGGATAGGAGCACTGGAAAGAGCTCCGGTTTGTTAGAATGTGGGACAAGGCCTTTTACCTATTCCAAACCAGGAAAATCATAACCGGCCTCCACAGAATGCCAGTGTGCCGCTTAGATGGAAGTTGCCTAGCTTTGATGGACATGAACCGAAAGTGAACATTATTTTATACAGTATAGAATTGGGAATGAACAAAGAGTAGATACGACTGCTTTGTACTTGAATGATGCTGCTAAAGTTTGGTATCAATCAGTGATATTGAGTGGAGGAATGCTGACTTGGATAGAGTTTAAGGAGGAATTAATTAGTCGATTTAGAGAAATTGTAGTAGAGGATGTTGTTGTGGAGTTCAACAAATTACAAAATACGGGTACTATTGATGAATTTTTAGGGAAGTTTGAAGATCTCAAAGCTCATATGCTAATTAGGAATCCTATTTTGTAGGAGGCCCATTTTCTGTCTAGTTTCATAGGCGCTCTGAAAGAAGAAATTCGTTTTGAAGTTAAAATATTTAAACCAGCCACGCTTAAGGAAGCCATTGAGAAACCTAGGATGAAGGAAATTGCTATCTAAGCTACATTAAAGAGGAACAAAGGTATTAGTAGAACAGTTCCATCGATAACACCTGTGTAGTTAACAAAGCATCAGGGGTCACAACTTACAGAAATAATTCGTATAGGCTCACTCCTGAGATATATGAGTATAAAGTCTAATCATCTATGTTTCCGCTGTGGAGAAAAGAATGGTCCTGGTCACATGTGTAAGAAAAGGCAATTGAATTGCTTACTGGGAACAGTTGAGAATGAGGTTGAGATAGACCAAGCAATGATGGAAGAGGAAAATGGTGAGATGACCATTGAAGGAGTAGTGGAACAGGAGATACAACAAGAAGTTTGTTTAAATGCATTAACAGGTCACAATCAAGGGGAGAATACTATCTTTGTTGGAGGTACGGTGAAAAAAAGACAGCTGTCTATATTAATTGATTTAGAAAGCACTCATAGTTTTATTGATGTGCAAACTGTCGCAGCATCTGGGTATAAGCTGAATCCTTGCTTACTGGTCAGAGTAACAGTAGAAGATGGAAATTATGATAGGTGTAATTCTCAGTGCAAGGATTTTTCATGGAAAATGCAGGGAAGAAATTTCGTAGAAGAATTGCTAATCATTCCTTTAGGTAGTTGTGCTTTGGTGTTAGGTAATGATTGGATGAAAAGATATAACCCAACTAAGTTTGATCATGAGAGAAAATGTGTTACTATAGGCAGGAAAAGTAACAAATTGGTATTACCGGAGTTAGTAAAAGAATGCAGGTTAAGTATGATATCTAGTGGGGCTATGAGAAAGATGTTTAAGAAGGGGCAAGATATTGTTGCTCATCTATTCATGAAGAATATAGTGCCAGCCACTGCAGATGAGGAAGTTGACAAAGGAATTAAGGAGGTGTTGAATCAGTATTCTGAGGTATTTGCAGAACCAAAATCCTTACCACCAGTTAGAACTTTTGATCACTCCATACCCCTCAAACGAGGAGCTATGCCATTTAGTTTAAGGCCTTATAGATATAATTTTCATAAAAAAAATAAACTGGAACGACACGTAAAGGAGATGCTTACGAGTGGGGTAATACAATCTAGTCAATGTCCTTACTCTTCACCAGCTTTGTTGGTTAAAAAGAAGGATTGATCATGGAGATTTTGTGTTTATTATAGAGGGTTGAATAATATCACAATTAAATACAAGTATCATATTCCTATAGTTGATGATTTTCTAGACGAGTTACACGGGGCTTCATTCTTTTCTTAGATGGACCTTAAAGCCGGTTATCATCAGCTTCGAATGAAGTTAGAAGATGTTCACAAAACAGCTTTCAGAATACACGTGGGACACTATGAGTTTAAGGTGATGCCTTATGGACTCACTAATGCACCAACTACGTTTCAGGCATTGATAAATCAAGTTTTTCAACCATTTCTTAGAAAATTTATTTTAGTTTTCTTTGATGATATACTGATATACAACATGTCGAGAAGATATCACTTACAACATCTACAAGTCGTGTTCGAAACTTTAAAGTCAAATTCTTTATTTTCCAAGAGGTCTAAATGTTCATTTGGACAAGCTCAAGTGGAGAATTTGGGCCATATTATTACTAAATTTGGAGTGACTACGGATCCTCAAAAGATTAAGGAAATGGTGGACTGGCCTAGACCATTAACACTTCGGGCTCTTAGAGGATTTCTCGGTCTAACAGGATATTATAGAAAATATATTAAGGATTATGGTACCATATGCAGGCCGCTTACAGATTTATTAAAAGAGGTTAGCTCAATACTTTTATTGGCCTAAGATGAAGTTTATTACTACCTTAGCCGATACCTAATCAAGCGTGGAGTCAAATCAATATGGATTTTATAGAAGGATTACCAAAATCATGAGAAAAATATGTGATTTTAGTGGTGGTAGATAGGTTTACTAAATATGCTCATTTTATAGCTCTTGCTCATCCATATACATCAGCTACAGTAGCCAATTTATATTGGAAGAAAATTCACATATTACATGGTGTTCCTGATTTTATTGTCACTGATAGAGACAAGGTATTCTTAAGTAACTTTTGGCAAGATATGTTCAAGCTTTTAGGAACTCAACTTCACTACAGTTCAGCTTATCATCCCAGAGTGATGGCCAAACTAAGAGAGTTAATAGATGCTTAGAAAATTATCTCTGTTAGTGGAAACAGTGGCTTCCAACTGCTGAATGGTGGTATAATACAAACTTCCACAATAGTCTACGTTGTACTCCCTTTAAAGCATTGTACGGTTATACTCCACCCTAGTTATCAGTTGGACCACTTTTAGAAACATTAGTTCAAGATGCAGAAGATGTGGTGATGCAGCGACAACAATTCCTTCAATTGCTTAAGGATAATTTGGCTACTGCTCATGCCAGGATGAATTTTTTTTGCTGACAAAAGGCATACTGATCGTGAGTTTTCTGTAGGTGATTCATTTTACCTAAAGCTCCAGCCTTATCGTTAGACTTCAATTGCATTAAGAAAGAATTTAAAGCTTAGTTCAAAGTACTATAGTCCTTATATGATTTCGCATAGGATTGGTTCAGTGGCTTATCGATTGGCACTTTCTCCTAACTCTAAGATCCATCCGGTCTTCCATGTGTCACTATTGAATAAGAAAGTGAGGAATCGTGTTGTGGTCCAATCTGAGTTATCTTATACAGGCAATGATGCTCAGTTTTTGGTTAAACCTGTGGCAATATTACAGAGGAGATGGTTAAGAGGAATAACGTGGGTGTTGTGAGAGTCTTGGTTCAATGGTCTAACCTGCGACCGGAGGATGCAACATGGGAGGATTACAATTTTTTGCGTGCCAAATTTTTAGATTTTGATTCTCATCCTTGAGGTCAAGGATAGTTTGATGGGGGGAAGGTATGTGATGATCTCAGTAGAATTAATAAATAAATAAGTGAGGCTTAGGGGATTCGAACTCGATGAGAAAGGAAGAGGCTAAGTGAAGGTCTAGGATCGTTGCAATTATATGAGTAGCAACGGCCCCAATATGGCCACGTGGATTCGGTTACATCACGTGGATTCGGTTATATAAAGTTGTTAGAGGAGAGAGAAGACATTAACGAAAATCTGGTAACTCAATTCTCCTTCCATTCTCTGTTTTCTTCTTCCTATTTGATCCTTTCCCTTCTCCTTGTTCTTACTCTTTTCTTCTTCTTCTTCTTCTTCTTCTTCTTCTTCTTCTTCTTCTTCTATCTGCAAAATTCGATCATCAATGGTGATTCCTTCCAGTATTAGTTCGATAGTTAGTTTTCATGTAATTGAGAACCTTTCTATATTGAATGAAGTCTTGGAATTGTCAAAGTATTGTGTTTCGATTTACTGTGTTTCAATTGTTCTGTGAATTCGATCAGTGATCTCAGTGAGATCATAACATCTTCTCAACCAAGTGCTACTTTTAGAGACAATTCTTTGCGTTTTATAGATGAGTTTGATTTGCAATCACTCAAACAGATCCTGAAGAAAGAATATCCATTGATAAATGTAGTCCTAGAATACAATAGTTTTAGAGACAATTCTTTGCGTTTTATAGATGAGTTTGATTTGCAGTCACTTAAACGGATCCTGAAGAAAGAATATAAATTGATAAATGTAGTCCTAGAATACGAGATGAAGTGAGAAAACACTATATTCAACAGGGGCTTGTCAACCGATAGTAATGATAATGAATATCCTCAAAGTAGATCAGGATGAAATGCTTGGATTTTCTATACTAATTTTCTTGATTAAAAATAGATTGTTCCTTTTTTAATTATAAAATAATAAATTCATTATTAAAATTTTGGGACCTCAAACTTTTGGAGGCCTAAGAAGGCTTTGCTAACGTCACCCTTGTGCCACTCCTAACCTTATTCTTCCTTGAGTCACTCTTAGTAGTGCCCCTGTATTCAAATCATAGGTTCACCTATGATAATGTACATAATTTATACAACATAGTATATGTGTATGTGTTTGGTTAAGAAATATATACATATTAAATTGACTGATCAAATAATAACTTGCCCTTTATTATAAATATAAAAAATAAATCCCCATTTAAATTTCATAGTCATGATATTCACTATCTTCCTGTATGGCCCGCAGAATTTTGTTCCATATTTTTCTCACTGCCATTAGCAATTATTAATTATTAATATTAATTATTGATAGATAGATGAATAAATTAGATTTGTAATATACACCACAAGTACTACATTTGGTTTTATCCACTTGTTTTCCTTTCAATCTAACTTATTAGGCGCTCTTTGATTTATAACCTTTTCTTATCTCCAACGCCAACTAATAAACTTGGAAAACAAATCGTCATCATTAATAATTTAATGTAAAGTCTTGTTACATCATATATCTTGAAAATAAAAAATTTAATAGCTATAGTTTATTTTTTTATCCAATACTTTTATTTTCATTTATTGCTTTTAATATAGTGTAAATTAGGTATATAGCATATTATGTAGTCATATTCTCAAGTTATGGCATAAGAGTTTGATTTTCATTCTAATAACATTTAATATATCAAGTTGTAGCATTTCTTTAAATTAAAATATTGTAAATATTTATTCTAAATAGGACGAAAAATAAAATTAAAAAATGAATAATTAAAATTGGATAATTTCCTTGAATGTAGTTACTGTTATTAACTGATAACAAAATGTGCACCTTTTAAGGGATTTTAAAATATATTAATTATATATATATGCACCTTAATTATCTCAATCCGTTTTTAATGGTAATTATTTTTGATTTTTTATCTTTAAAAAATTGTATTCTGTTATCTTTCTTCCCATAAACGTGTATTTTTTTCTCCAGAAATTGAACTATTTCATATATTCGAATTCTGTCATATTTTATCATTTTTTTTTGGAAAAACAATTAAAATTGAAGGTCGAAAAAGTTTAGATTTGATTTGATGGAGAAAATTGTGTCAATTTTAATTAAACATGGTGGCAAATGGAATTCATCAGGTTAGTTTTTTTTAATATTTTATTAATGTGTCGTATTTTTTCCCCATGTTGTATTGCATATGTTAAATTGCATGTTATATTGCATATGTTAAATTGCCATGTTATATTGCATATGTTCTGCTTTTTATAGCCTCAAGAATTTCAAAGATGCTTATGTCATTCCTGTCAAGCGTACATGGGATATACCAAGTTATATTTCAGATCCTAAATTGATGCCGCCTGGTCCAAAAAGAGCAGCAGAAAGACCCAAACTTGAACGGCGGAAGGGGTTCGCAGATGTGAAATTCAAGAAGACAAAAAGCACATGCAGTAGATGCAATCAGGTTGGACACAATAGGAAGACTTGTTCAAATTATCCTGTACAAAAACAATGATGTCGTAATGTTAAATCTGTGTTTTTGAGGCATTACATTGTTATAAAATATTTTTTTATTAAATAATATTACTTTTCATACAAATGTCATACATTGTATATACAACTGTTCATATATTGACATATGTTAACAATAATAATTCATATAATCATATAACATTTATTCAGTTATTGCATTCATAATGGGGACTACATACAAAATTTTATACATTTATACAAATTCAATACTTGCATATAAAAAAATAATGTATGTTTATGTTTTAGATATTAAATTATAATATGTTATAATTCATACAGTTTTCATACATTATTCATACCAGTAATATACATACAATTTGTTTCTGTTTGTATTGTGAAAAATATATTTTATAATTTGTCATAATTCATACATTTTTCATACAGTATTCATACCAGTAATATAATTAATATCTGTTTCTGTTTGTATTTGAAAGTGTATAGTATTCATGCAAAACAAATTTATGGAATAATTTAACATTACTATGTACTATAAATCAAATTTTAATATGACAATAATAATTCATATGATTTTCATACATGATTCATACAATGTTCATATATGTTAAAGTGAGACACATTTAGTAATAATCAGTAATAATTTATATAAAACCATCAGTAGTCATAATAAAAATACAAACAGAAACAAATTGTATGTATATTACTGGTATGAATAATGTATGCAAGATGGTGATACACATTTATTAATGTATAATTGTATGATATAATTCATACAGTATTCATACCAATAATATAATTAATATCCCTTTCTGTTTGTATTTGAAAGTGTATAGTATTCATGCAAAACAAATTTATGGAATAATTTAACATTACTATGTACTATATATCAAATTTTAATATGACATTCATAATTCATATGATTTTCATACATGATTCGTACAGTGTTCATATATGTTAAAGTGAGACACATTTAGTACTAATCAGTAGTAATTTATATAAAACCATCAGAGTAGTCATAATTAAAAAACTGGAAAAATACATAAATTGTTCATAAGTTAAAAAAAAACAAGTCATTCAAATAAATGTACATTGTGCCATGAAGATTTCTACTTTCTGATACGGAATTTTGGAGTAGGATAATTGGTGGTGTCCATAACTTGTTCTTTATGAGTTCGAGGTCCACCCTTCTTGCTAGCAACTGTTCCTGTAATCATACACAATTCAAACAAACTTACAACATAATATTGAAAAATACATAATTCATATACATAGTATACAAAACATAATGCAGTAAATCATACACAATTCAAACAAACTTACAACATAATATTAAAAAATACATAATTCATACACATAGTATACAAAACATAATACAATATAATCATACACATTTCAAACAAACTTACAACAGTCTTTCATACACAATATATTCAACACCAAAATATACAAATCAAAACATAAAGTATAACTAATTATGGATATTACTATTCAACAATATCAAAAAACTTGATACAAAAAAATTTATACACAATTCATACACATTTTATATACACCGTGAATCATACAGTGAATCATACAAAATTCATACAGTTAATCATACACAATTCATACAGTGAATCATACATAAAAAATACATGTTTCAGCAATTGATATTGTAATATGAAGAGATCTGTAATTTCATACAATGAATCATACACAGTTCATACAATATTTATTTACACAAAATTTATATTTTAACTATTTTATACCCAAATAACTGAAAATAAAAATAACAGAACATAAAAAATTTTTAAAAAATTAACTTTTACTAACCTTTGAACTTTTTTTGGGTTTAACTGTTTCTTCTTCTTCTTGTAAATGTGAAGTATCGATTTCAGATGCTCTTGGTTTTTTGGATTTTGATTTTATCAACTCTTCCACAAAATCAGATTCAGAATCTGATGATTCCTCGATTTCTTTTCCTTCCCTCTTATTTTCTCTTTCTTTCGTCCTTTTCTCAGATTCATCTACATTTTTCTTTTCTTTCCCTTTTCTCTTCTTCTCGTTTTCCTTTGGATGTTTTTTTTTCTATTGTTGATTTCCCTGATCTAGATTTAACTTTAACAGATGAAGGTTGAGATTGTGTTTATGATAAAATTTTGAAAGATGGAGCATGAAATCGTCTGAGCTTGCTTCTTTATTCAATCTTCTACTTTTTCTCGGGGTTTCGTTGCCTCTTTTCGACATTGTACGATTTGTTTATTGCAAGAATTGAAGATTTGAGTGCTAAAAATAAAGATTTGAATGCAAATATTTGAGAATTCTTGAAGAAGACTGTTAAGAGAGGAATGATTTTGAGAGAAAATTTGGTGAAAATAAATTAGGCGTGCAAATTATGGTGAAAAGTTTTGATAGGCGTGCAGAGGTAATGATTTTGAAAAAGAGTTGGGGAAGAACAAAAATTTGGGGAATATAATTTTTTTTAGATAACGTTTTACAGTTTTAAAAATAAAAATGTAACTGTTTTAGAGATAAAATCCCTATTATTTTGTAGTTATCTTAAAAAAGGTAACTAAATAACATTTAATTTAAATTACATTAATTAAGAGTTTGTTTAAAAAAGGTAACTTAAAATAATAAATTTAATTAACTACATTGATTTAAATAAGGTAATTGAATTATTTAAATAAGTTAATTATTATTTTAAAAAATTAATGAGAATAATATATTATTTCTTGATATGCTATAACTTGATAATAATATGCTATAAGTAGTTTATTATTAAAAAGTTTGTTTATAACTTGATATTTAATATCTTAAATGTGTGTGTAGTGTTATTTTTATTTTAATTAATATATGCTCATCGAATAACTTGCGGAGAAAACAAGAAAAAGAAAGTCCTTTTAAGAATTATAGATCTTGAATAGTATATATCAAAATGTCATATTAATCATTTTATGTGATATATATTTTTTAAAAAGTTTGATATTTGATATAATATTCGATATTTATATAAAAAAATACCAAAATATCAAATTTTGTGTTGGAGTATATAATTATATATAAGTTAAAATTAAGTATATATGTAATCGATATTTTAAAAGGCGGGGGCGTGAGACGATGTGTTTTATTTAGTGTAGGGTGAGATATAAGCCTCAATACGTGGGAAGTACACCCTATGAATTTTTAAAAAAATTTAATTTATATATAGTATAATAATATAATAACACAAAATTATAAAAATAAATCAATAGTTTTAAATAACTAGAAATACGATGAAATAAACTAATAGAGAATAAAAATTGTAACATGATTATACAAGTATAAATAATCTAATATCTTAACTTTCAAATAATAAAAGAATCATTATTTCTCAAAAATATATTTTGTCATACTATTTGATTTACCACTTAAAAGAAAATAATTAATAACCTTACTATTATTATAATAAAAATATCACTCTATCATGACTGAAAATAAAATTACTTTCAAATAGCTAAATAATATATAACAATTTTGAGACATATGACTAAATCATGAAGACTAATGATAAGTGAAAAAGTAAAATTTTGCAATGTATTTTTAAAAGAAATGTTACGTAATATATAATTATTTTCACAGTGCTACCAAATAGGAAAGATGTGATACTAGAACTTCTTATTTTTGAGGCATTCTCAATCTTCTTATCTCTATAGATTAAAAATTATTAAGTATTATTTAATTATTCAAGAATTATGATGGTCAATAATGTTAACTAAAGATTTTAACACATGATTTGTGTAAGATTTGTTAGGCGAGCCTCGAGATTTAGGCATAGAATGTGCTTAGGGTGTGCAATCGGGCACTTAAGGCGTGTAAGTCTTAAAAAACTGAGTCTCACACTTGAGTCTCGAAGTGTGTTGTTGTTGTTAAAAGCCCTAGAGTGTTCTCCAAGATGAGTCCCAAGAGAGTTTTTCAAAACATTGTTAATATAACTATATAAATAATAGCAAATATATAATAGCAACTAATTACTTAGATGTTCTAATTTTGAGTAGTTATCTTTATTAAATGTTCTTTTTCGATGATCGATTAATTAAAAGAATTATTTGTACTTTATTTTGAATATTTTTACATGAGTAAGGTTTAGTATATGATATAAGGTTTAGTATATGATATAATTGAGATGTTGTCAGTCATAATTATTTATTATACGAATATATGTAAGTTGAAATTGACAAACTATTGTAACCAATTTACCATATCATTAAATACTGATATCAAACTTTCAAATATTGAACCATACCAAATTAATTTGATAACATAATAATCTAATATTTTAAAAAATAAAAAACCAAAATTACCAAATCAAAATTTTCAACTAAATTGATATAATTTATTCATTTATTTGATAAAGAAAGAAGATGTACGCAATCTTCTTATTTTCATTTATTGCTTTTCATATATGCTCATCCAATAACTTAAGAAGATAACAAAGAAAAGGAATTACTTTTGAGAACTAAAGATCTTGACAACCCAGAGAAGCATAATGGAGAGGCCATGGAGTAAATAATATTTACCCTCTCTGATAATAGTTGTCCATTTGGACTTGATATACCTCTTAAGTGTCACATCTTGATTTACCCCCTAGACGTAACTGGCGTCGTCGTTCTCTTTGAGGACTAAGACTAACCTCTTAGTTTACATCATTACATTCATAGGTCAAATTTAGTGGAAAATTTAAAACTTTTCTTTACTTCTACTTGGAGGTTTACATAGACCTCTGCATACACATAATATATACATACATATATATATATATATATATACATATATATATATATATATATAGTATACATAGACCCTTCGTATAGGAAGGTTACATAGCATTTTAATTTTATTGCACATAAGTATATATAAGATAGAACTTAGTCTTCAAAGATTGTCTCATCTCATAACCATTTAACACGATTAGCAAATTGGGCATAGCCCATACATCAGTGTAAAGATAGTCACATATAGGCTTATACAATCCGTAATTAAATTATAAGAGATAGAATGTTAGTCTTAAAACTAAAACAACATAGGCTCGATATTGGTATCGCCCTCAGACAATGAGGACCTACCTTTACTTGGATGATCAAAGATCCAAGCCTTTTTCAAGTCGTCTTCCAAAACACTTCAAGGATCGAAACCTAAAATATTGAGAAAAGGGGAAGAAATGGGGTTAGTATGCCACTTGTACTAAGTATGAGCCCATATGCTCACTTACTTTGAAATCATGCTAATAAAAATGACTTTTTCTAAAATATACACTTTGCCTTTAAAACCTTTATGCACATTCAACAAGACCATACAAATCAATATTTCATATTCATTAAGTCATAGGCACGCACATTACAAGAACTACAACATTAAGTCTATTAAAATCAAAATGCATATCATATAAGTAGGTACATACTCAAGTAACTCTATCATCAAGTCATATTAACACTAAGTATGAATAAGAGTATATTTCAACATAACCAAATCAAGACAATTACCCATGAACCCCTATCAAGTCAACAAGTGCAACGACCAAGCAAAGCCCCGTAACCTTACTCAATCAAGTAACCCAACAAGAATCATGACTAACATCCTACTTCACATAACATAGCATTTAGGTATACATATCATCTTACTTTAACAATATAAATCAACACATCTTCATATATGAACTAATCAACATATAGTATCAACAATGTGCAAGTTCATCACATACAAGTCATATAGCACGATAAACATAATCATATATAAGAACATCCTCCTAAGACTCCCCTCAAGGCTAACTAGTGCAATGCTCATGTACAGTCCCATACCCCTACCTAGAATAAGCTAGACCTCTTAGGTTATCATAGTTAGAGTTCAATCATTTAATTCATTTTACCTTTTTGGGAACATATTGCCCTAACCAACATAGACCACATGAGCTAATGTGGAATGCGGTGTCATAAATCCCTACACCGAAGGAAGACGGACTGCTTGCCAAGGTAGTATCAAAATATAAAACATAGCAACTACGTGGATCCACTAGCTAGTATTCCTATAGGGGTAACATAGTTCAAGAACTAGGAGATATAGATGAGACCCTCTTTATGCTACATACATTGTAGTCTCCAAATCTCAAGATTACTTTAGTGTTCCTACCTTCCCTATATGGGAAGGGACACTCCTCACTCTAGTTCACTCGGTGCTAAGCTAGAGTCCCTTTTTGAAATGTCTTTAAGCCTTTAATTATAAATCATAGCTTAGTTTAGGTCATAAGGTCTAACCCTTGTATAGCATCATCATCATTATAGATCAATAGTAATTTGAATGAGTATAAGCCCTTTCATTACAATTTATATAAGTTAGTTTAACACATTAACATTTCATATCATAATAAGGCACATTGGTAATCACCAACATCCTTATAACATTTACATCTTTATCAACCTCACAGTCATAATAAGGACATTTCAATTCAATATCAGACCACCCTATCAATCCTAATACAAGGCATACTCCAATACATTATCGTGACTTAATCATAATTATCCACAAGTTGAAGTAAAAGATAGAGATCATAAGACTTACCAAGTCTCTTTCATAGTTCATCATCAAGGTATTACCAGAATCCCTCATTTAACCCAATTTTGGATACACATCATCATAGATCAATAATTAAAATGATAACAAGACTAGAATAAACACTATATCGTAATTCAATACTAGATCATAGCTTTAGATAAGATACTTAGATCAATTCACTTCCTAACCTAGATCACCTTCTCAAGACTAGCATGAAATACTCCAATTTGTAAATGATTAATGTAACAACATCATCTAATGGTAACTCAATCAATAACCAAGTTAATTGGACTAAATTCAACTTAATTTACATCAAAATCAAACCTAGGGTAAGGGTCGAGAGTTGTCTTCTACAACCAAGACCAAACCATCAACATATATAACAATTGAAAAATACATGTTAATCTATTCATATTATCCAATAGAACGCATTACCAAATCAATTCATAACCTAATTTTCGATATTGAGAAAGATCCACATGAAAAGTCAACTTTTGAAAATATTTTGAAGGAACCCTTTGAGGAAAGAAGTCTCAAAGGTGAATTAGATCCCATACCCCAATGTTTAATGAAGATTTGATGTTGAATTCATCCCTTTTAAGCCCCCAAATCCCTCACCTACGTTGTCTTCAATATTGTCTTTCAATAGAGAGAAGGAAGAGGATTTTGTTTTGTGAGTTATGTTTAGTCTAACGAGGGTTTGGGTCTTTTTATAGGAGGATTAAATAACTTAATTAGACTCTCTTAAAATCCTAATTAACCACCTAAGCCCTTAAATAATTAAATGAAACTAATTTAAAATGTGCAGGAAAATTACAGTACCATCGATGACACCATGATCGACGGATCGTGGGTCAATCGACGGTCACTGTGCCCTTCCGTGCTGCAGATCCGTCGTTTTTGTCAGAAACTATGCAATTGGAGACCTTCAATAAATTGTCTGAGTGTGGAATTGACGGTTGGCAACGATGCCCCGTCGATCTACACACGGATTGTCGATGCCCTCTCGTGGGTGCACAACTGCCTAGGCAGTGTTTCACTCCACTTTCAAGGGTCCTCCACAAGGGCCCTTGGTTGGTCCTTGGGGAGAGGTACCCAGACGTTTCGACCATGATTAAACTTAAACACATGCTAGACACTCTTCCACCAACTTTCACCCTTTTCGACTCTTAAAAGCTAGTCAAATAGGCTTAGGCACGCTAGTACCTCCTAACTAGTTTCCGGACGTCATGGACCTTCTTGGACGTTTTGATTTCTAGACTTCATGAATGACCTATAAACATTAAAATAGGCCTTAAAGCAGTGTCTAGACCATATGACACCTATGTTAGGCTTTAAGATATGTCTTGGATTTTTCGAAGTGTTACATTATCCCCCTTTAGGAACATTCGTTTCCAAATGACACCAAAAATCTTTAGAAGGAAGGAATAGACTCAACACTAGCAACCCAACCAAAAACAACACATGACAACATCAATCATGTCACTTACACAAGGAAATTAAAAACTTCAATTACCACACATAAGGATCAATATTACATTATGAGGAATATCCTTCTCACAACCATAAGAGCTCAATATACTTTACATGAGTCAATTATGTCAAAGTTCAACTTACCAAGATACTATATATCATTTTATGAAGACTCATCATATCAATATGCAAAAGATAACTCAAACAAACAAAAACTTCACTGTAATTCACTGTAAGGCTATTCAAAATGCACATTAGTCATTATTTTCATTATTAGTAAGAACTACTAACCTTAGTTATCAAATAGATAAGGGTAACGGGACTTCATGTCGGTCTCGGCCTCCCATGTTTCACCCTTAACTAGGTGATTCTTCCATGACACCTTTACGGAAGCCACCTCTTTATTCCTTAACTTCTTGACTTGTCTATCAAGAATTTGGACCGAAACTTACTCATAAGAGAAGTTATTCTTCACACCAAGGCCCTCAATAGGAAGAATAGACTCAGGATCACCGATACACTTTTTAAGCATGAAAACATGAAAAACTGGATGGCCCGACGCCAATTCACTAGGATGTTTCAATTCATAGGAAACTTTACCAACCCTTTGCAAAAATTTCATAGGTAACCACATAACGAGGACTCAAATTTCCTTTCTTGCCAAACCTAACCACCCCTTGCATAGGTGAAATTTTCAAATACACCTTATCACCTTCTTCAACACCAAATTCCTTCTCCTATTATCGGCATAAGACTTTTGAAGACTATAGGACATTTGCAACCGGTTCCTTATGATATGAACTTTCTCTAAAGTCTTATAAATCAAATCGGGACCAAGAAGCGAAGGCTCACCCACTTCAAACCACCCAATAGGAGACCTACACCTCCAACCATACAAGGTTTCATCAGGAGCCATGGAGATGGATGAATGAAAACTATTTTTTTAAGCAAACTCCACCAAAGGAAAACGCTTATCCCAATTTCCCTTGAAATCAATAATACAATCCCTAAACATATTCTCAAGGATTTGAATAGTACGCTCCACTTGACCATCCGTTTGGGGATGAAAAGTGGTACTCAATTTCACCTTAATACCCAACCCTTATTAGAATGACCTCCGAAACCTAGATGTGAATTGTGCACCCCAATCCGATATGATTGATAACGAAATACCATGGCGACACACAATCTCATCTATGAAGATCCTAACATAATCTTTTGCCGAATAAGTACACTTGACGGGAATAAAATGAGCGGACTTGGTCAACCTATCCACAACCACCCATATAGAGTCATATTGCTTTTGAGTTTGAGGTAACCCCACTACAAAATCCATATTGATGTCTTCCCACTTCCAAGTAGGAACTTGGATTTCTTGTAGTAAGCTACCCGACTTTTGGTGTTCGGCTTTCACTTGCTGGCAATTTAGACACTTAGCAACAAACTCTATTATGTCCTTCTTCATACCTTCCCACCATTATATTTCCCTAAGGTCATGATACATTTTGTCGAACTCGGATGAATGGAGTAGCGGGACCCATGGGCTTCCTCAAGGATTCGGCTCCTCAACTCATCTACTTTTGGAACACACATTCTTCCTTGGCACCTTAAAATACCATCCTCCTAGGGAGAATGCTTCATTAAACTTGCCAAGGACCGTTCTTTGAACTCCATCAATGATTTATCAAGGTGTTTTTTGGACTTCAACTCAACTACCAATGATGACTCGGAGTTATTATGAAACATGAGCCCACAATTTGGAGAATCTTCCAACCTCAAACCCAAACAAGCCAATCTATGAACATCTTTCACTAGGTCTTTCTTGGCTTCTTATATGTTAGACACACTACCCATAGTCATACGACTTAGAGCATCCGCAACCACATTGTCCTTGTCGGGGTGATAGAGGACACTCATGTCATAATCTTTCAACAGTTCTAACCACCTTATTTGTCGGAGATTCAACTCCTTTTGGGTAAACACATAATGGATACTCTTATGGTCGGTATACACATCAACATGGACACCATACAAGTAATGCCTCCATATTTTCAAGGCAAATACCACGGACGCTAACTCAAGGTCATGAGTTGGATAGTTTCTCTCATGTACCTTAAGTTTCCGAGAAGCATAGGCAATCACCTTCCCATGTTGCATAAGCACACAACCCAATCCCAATCAGTATGCGTCACAATACATAACAAAACCCTTTGTAGCCTCTGGTAAAGACAACACCGGAGCAGAAGTAAACCTATCTTTCATCATTTGGAAGCTTCTCTCACATGCCTTCAACCACTCAAATTCCTTGCATTTTTGGGTTAATATAGTTAAGGGAGATGCAATAGATGTAAAACCCTCCACAAACCTCCAATAATAACCCGCTAAACCAAAGAAACTCCTAATATCCCTTGGAGTCAAAGGTTTAGGCTAATTTTTCACCGCTTCCGTTTTCCTTGGATCAACCTCAACTCCCTCACTAGAGATGATATGACCAAGAAACGTCACCAACCTCAACCAAAACTCACATTTGCTATATTTGGCATACAATTGATGTTCTTTAAGTACTTGCAAACCACTCTCAAATGGTTCATGTGATCGCCCTCATTTTTTGGATATACAAAATGTGGTCAATGAAGACAATGATAAATGAGTCTAGGTAATTTCAAAACACCCTATTCATGAGTTCCATAAACGTCGTCGGAGCATTAGTGAGGCCAAAGGACATTACTAAGAACTCATAATGACCATATCTAGTCTGAAATGCCATCTTTGGTATATCCTCACCTCTTACCCTTAATTGGTGATACCCCGATCTCATGTCAATCTTAGAAAAGTAACTTGCCCCTTGGAGTTGATCAAACAAGTCGTCAATCCTAGGGAGAGGGTACTTATTCTTAATAGAGACTTTGTTGAGTTGGCGATAATCTACACTTTCTTAAGGACCAAACCTTCTTTTTCACAAACAAAATCGGATCACCCCATAGAGAAATACTAGGTCTTATGAAGCCTTTGTCTAGCAAATCTTTGAGTTGAGGCTTCAACTCTTAAATTCAGCCGGAGCCATCTGATAAAGAGGAATTGATATGGGATTTGTATCCTGTAGCAAATCGATACCAAAGTCAATTTCCCGTTCGGGAGGAATACTGGGAAGATCATTAGGAAAGAACTCCGAAAATTCAGTCACTACGGGGACCAACTCAATGGGAGGAATTTTGGAGTCTAAATCTTGGACTCTTACAATATGGTAAAGACAAACTTAAGAGATCATTTTGCATGCTTCAGACAAGATGATACGACTATAAGAATGGAATTTCCCCCTTCAACTCTACAATGGGTTCATTTGAAAGTTAAACTTCACCACCCTTTAACTAACAATCAATAGAATCGAAGAAAACATGCAACCAATCCATACCCAAGATGACATCAAAATCAAGCATATCATGTTCTACTAGTTCAACATAAGAAACTCTATTGGGAAACATTATAGGACAATTTCTATACACCCTTTTTGCAACAACTGACTCACCCACCGGTATAGACACTATAAAAGGTTCATGCAAAATATCGGGCAAAATATCAAACTTTTTGGCTACTAGAGGAGTAACAAATGATAAAGTAGCATCAGGATCAAGTAAGACATATACATTAATAGAAAAGACTTTCAACATACCGGTCACCACATCGGGAGAAGTCTCTTGCTCACCCCTAAAGCAGAAAGCATAAAAGCGGTTCTTCTTTGGAGCCTCATTTGAACCACTTGCTTGAGCTTGACCACTACCCTTTTCTTGACCCCACACATTAGGACAATCTCTAACATTATGATCACTTTTACCACAACCAAAATAATTGTTCGTCCCCTTACGACAATCACTATAGTGCTTCTTGCCACACTTTCCAAGTTGGCTTCTCAATTGATGAACTAGTTCCCTTTCCCTTCTTAGGCTTAGGGTTATACACCCTATCACTACTAGCCTTAGGGAACTTGGAAGGAACTTGATTAGAAACGCGCTTCTTAAATCTAGGCTTGCCTTGTATCTCAATCCTATTCTTTGAAGAACCTCCATGAAAAGACCTTGCCCTCTTAGCATCTCTACTCTTCCTCTTAGCCCTTGACTCTTCCACATGCTTTACATGGACCATAAGACGAGAAATGTTCATGTTGTCATGTAGCATAGCCGAATGATACTCCTCTTGTAAATCATTCGACTTTAGATTGCATAGCTCAATAGTAATTTGCATGAGTGTAAGCCCGTTCATTACAATTTGTATAAGTGAAGTTAACAAATTAGCATTTTAATCATAATAAGGCACATTGGTAATCACCACCATCCTTATAACATTTACATCTTTATCAACCTCACAATCATAATCAAGACATTTCAATTCAACATCATACCACCCTATCAATCCTAATACAAGGTATAGTCCAATACATTATCATGACTTTTAATCACAATTATCCATAATTTGAAGTAAAGAATAGAGATCAGAAGTCTTACCAAGTCTCCTTCATAGTTAATCATCAAGGTCTTACCACAAACCCTCATTCAACCCAATTTTAGATACACATCATCATAGATCAATAATCAACATGATAAAAAGACTAGAATAAACATTATATCACAATTCAATACTAGATCATAGTTTAAGACAAGATACTTAGATCAATTCACTTCCTAACCTAGATCACTTTCTTAATATTAGCATGAAATACTACAATTCACTCCAATTTGTAAATGATTAATGTAACAACAACATCTAATGGTAACTCAATCAATAACCAAGTTAATTGGACTAAATTCAACTTATTTACATCAAAATTAAACCTAGGGTTAAGGGTTGAGGGTTGTCTTCTACAACCAAGACCGAACCATCAAGATATATAATAATTGAAAAATACATGTTAATCTATTCATATTATTTAATATAACACATAAACAAATAAATTCATAACCTAATTTTCAAGATTGAGAAAGACCCACATGAAAAGTCAACTTTTGAAATTTTTTTGAAGGAACCCTTTGAGGAAAGAAGTCTCAAAAGTGAATTAGATCTCATACCTCAATGTTTGATGAATATTTGATGGTGAATTCTTTCCTATACAGCCCCCAAATCTCTCCGTAGCTTGTCTTCAATGGTGTCTTCCAATAGAAAGAGAAAGAAGAGAGAAGAAAGAAGATTTGTTTTGTGAATTATGTTTAGTCTACCGAGGGTTGGGGTCTTTATAGGGGGATTGATTAACTTAATTAGACTACCTTAAAACCCTAATTAACCACCTATACCCTTAACTAATTAAATGAAACTAAGTAAAATGTGCAGGAAAATTATAGTACCATCGACGACACCACGATCGACGGATCGTGGATCGACCGACGGTCATTGTGCCCTTCCGTGCTGCACATCCGTTGTTTTTGTCAGAGACTATGCAATTGGAGGTCTTTAAGAAATTTTCTAAGTATTGATCGGAGGCTGGAAAAAATGCCCTGTCGATCCACACAGATCGTCGATGCCCTCTCGTGGGTGCACACTGACAGGCAGTGTTTCACTCCACTTTCAAGGGTACTCCTCAAGGGCCCTTGGTTGGTCCTTGGGGATTCGTACCCGGAAGTTTCGATCATAATTCAACTTAAATATATGTTAGACAGTCTTCCACCAATTTTCACCCTTTTTCGACTCCTAAAATCTAGTCAAATAGGCTTAGGCACGCTAGTACCTCCTAGAACTAGTTTCTGAACGTCATGGACGTTCTTGTACGTTTTGGTTTCTAGACTTCATGAATGACCTATAAACATTAAAATAGGCCTTAAAATAGTGACTAGACCTTATGAAACCTATGTTAGGATTTAAGACACGTCTTGAATTTTTCGAAGTGTTACATTAAGAAACTATAAATAGAAGGGTAATTTTACTATATCACTTTTTGAATATAGTAAATACAATGTCTTGAAAAATGTATAGGGAAATGACTATAACCAATGATAAAGGTAAATTAAAAATAATTGAACTCATCTGCAACCCCTTAAATTTGGCACTAATTTTCATTTAGATACCTCAAGTAGACTTTCTTCATTTAAACACCTCAAGTAGGGGTCCACTATGTCATTTTGACACCTTTTTGTCAATCAGCTAAATTATAAAGTGTGTGTGAGACACTTGCAGATGACATGGCATGATGGCTAATTAAAAGCTAACATGTGGCATTTGGATGTAAAAATAATAATTTAAAATAAATTATAAGAAAACAACTAATTTTTCAGCAAAAATAAATAAATAAAATTACCTATTTTCTACCATGTCACCCCACCTGATATCACCCCACCCCTGTCCCATCTGCCTTTTACGTTCCTTTTGCCTCTCCAACTCTAAACCTTTTTTTTTCTTCTTCCATTTTTTATATAAAAAATCATTAGATTTTAGATTTTTTAATTGATTTTGAAAATTAGATATGACATTCTTCTAAATTTTTGCAAAAAAATGGTGTCTTGTTCTATTTTTTTTTTTCAAAATTAGTGTGAGTTTTAAAAATTTTGTTCATGTAAACGTTTTTTAAAATTAGTGTGATAATTTTTTTATTTTATTTTTTCATATTCTATAAGGTTTTTTTATCATGAATTTTCATGGGGGAAGGTGGAATAAGTGGTAGGCTAAAAAGTGAAAAAAGAAGAAGGAAAAATATTCAAAAAAAGAACTCTCATGCGCTCAAAATGGGCGCAACACACACAATATGTCAAGTCAGCAAAAAGTGTCAAAATGACACAGCAGAACTCAATATAAGGTGTGTAAAATAAACAAAGTCGTTGCATAAGTGAAAATTGATGTCAACTATTTAGGGGGCTACAAATGAGTTCAACCATTAAAAATTAAGTGTAAAATTGTCCATGAATTCCAGAAAGTGGATAAGTATTGTTGGATATCTATGTTTAGTAAAGTGGACGAGTATTGTTGGACGGAGGAAGTATACACTACATCAAAAAAGATCTTTAGCGGCAGTTAATTAACGATAATAACTCAATTGCCGCTAAATATAAATTTTTAGTGGCAATTAGTACTCTTTATATATGTCCTTAAAGTCTTTAGCGAAGTTGAATCTAATGACACTTAACTAATGTCGATAAAGCTTTCCCACTCTTTCTTAATGTGTCTATTTTTTGTCAAACTAAGTTATTTTTATTGTAATGATATGATTACTATGTTTAACATATTATAACAAGTTATTTACTAATTACTGGGTGTTTCAAGTTACCAAATTAAGATTGATATTAATTTAAAAAGAACAATGATTACTTTATTTACTTACTTCGAGCATCTTATTCAAAGTGGTTGTTTCATATTACTTGATCATTTACTAAAGGAAAAAGAATTTGATATACCCCTCAACTTTGCCATCTGGAGCTGATATGTCCTTCGTATGAAAGTGACTTATATATACCCTTACCGTTGTACAAACGACTCACATATACGCTTACCGTTATAAAATGTGCTCATATATACCCTTAGTTTAACCAAAGTGAAAAAAAAAATTTAATCTATGTTTTTTATTTTTTATTTTATTAAAAAATATCATGTAAGAGTATATGTGATCCTTCTAACTAATTTCAAGGTATATTTTAATCTTTATTATACATATTATTTCTTTGGTTATCATTTTTTGAGTTTCGTATTCTTATTTTTTTTCTTTTGTTCTTAAGTGTAAAGAGAAAATTTTAAAACTAATTACTTTTTTGTGGCTATATTATAATTTAAAACTATTTTCTTCAATGTATTGAAAAACATTTGGGTCATCTATATTAAAGTTTACAAGAAAGTTAATGAAACATAAATAAATTTGACCATCAAAATAATAATTTTAAATTAATCGTTGAAACAAAAAAAGTCAAAAAAAAATTATTTGTAAGGAGGATTAAATATATCCATATGGGATTATATTTTTTAAAAAATAATAGTAATTAAAATATTAAAAAATATGTGAGTCATTTGCAATATATACATGTATGAGCTACTTTCATAATGAGGAATATATCAATTCTAAACAATAAATTAAAGTTGAGGGATATATAAGACCCTTTTCCTTTTACGAAATTATGATTATTTTTTTTAGTTTTACTCCTACAATTAATATGACGTTGGAAAGTTTGAACAAAATTTAAAAAAGATCTAAGAATTTCTTTGAATTTCTTTTTTCAGGAGGATAATTAATTTTAGCGGACAAAACAATAAAGTCGATTAAGCTCTTAATAATTTTTTAATTACCATATAAAATAGAAAGTGTGAATCTAATATAGAACAAGAATACTATTTCCTCTATTTACTATTATTTTTCATGATTTCTATTTTTAGAGTCAAACTATAAGAAATTTGACTAACATTTTAAGATGTACTTTTTATTATATTAATATGTAAAAAATTAATTAAATTAACTTTTAAAAATGTAATATAACAAATAAAAGTAAACGGGAGAAGTAATAATTTAGTTAGGAAGCTCTTTGTTGTGGTACTATTAGAAGTTTAGAGAAAATGAAGAGGGTCAGTTTTGTGTTGGTCCCCAAATCCAAGCCAAGACAAACTATACATACTTTAAAAATTAAACATTACATGTGAAATGGGAATCTGCTTTTCTTCCTCTTTTGTCCCTTCCACTTCCAGCAACAATCTTAAACCCTACCATTTTTTTATTCTTTTCCTTCTTATATTTCAAGTTAAGTTCTCCTTGCACCTTAAACTAGGCATGATAACCAATGATGATTGTGGTGAGAGTTCGGTATTAAAACGAATACTTTTTGAATTCTAAATATCACAAAGAATTCTCTTTAAAAAATATACATCAAAATGTACAGTTTGTTTATTTATAAGTGAACTATAACTGATATCTTGTAACTCGGTTATTTTCATTGACTCTTAATTCATCCTAAATAATATTATATCAACTTTAAAGGTAGTTCGCCCACAAATAAATGAGCTATAATTCCTTTTATTTCTTTTTCAGATGAATTTATATCTCTTTTTTTCTCATGTGAATTTATATTACACAAAAAATAATCGTATCCATTATTATCCTGAAATAACAAAACAAGAAATCAAGTGAATATCCAAATGTTTTGAAGTGAACAACTTTTTTTTTATACCTTAAACGCGCACAACCTCAAAACTTATGATTAGGATTTCTTGGAGTTTTTGATATTTTTAGTTTACAATACTCTTCGCATTTACAAATATTTGATTCAATTAAATTTACATACTCTCATTGTTGAGACATAACTATGAGTGAATAATTCATATTTATTATTGAAGAAAGAGATATATAGTTCAGGTGAGGAAGAAAGAGAGATAAATTCACTTGAGAACAAAGAGATAAATTCACGTGAAAAAGAAAAAGATATAATTCACTTGAGGAAGAAAGAGATATAGATCACGTGAGAAAGAAAGAAATGTAAATTTACGTGAGGAAGAATGAGATCGATATAGTTCACATGAGGAAGAAAGAGATATAGTTCACGTGAAAAGAGAGAGAGATAAATTCACGTGAGGAAGAAACAAAATGAATTGTGCCTTGAAAGTTGGTGTAGTATTATTTTGGATGAATTAGGAGTTAATGGAGATGACGGGGTTAAGGAATATGGGCAAACTGTCCATTTTGATGTTTGTTTTTAGAGAGGGCCTCTTTTAGTGTTTAAGGTTCAAAAAGTGTATGTTTTGATGTCGAATTCGTGGTAGATTTTAAATACTTTTTATTTTTAATCAAAGGTTTCAGGTACGAGTTCTTATAAACACTAAGTCGTCTTTGTTAGGAAGCATTTTACTTCTTTAATGTGGAACTTTAATTTTCGATGTAAATTTAATGTGCGATATTGAACCCAAGATGAATACGAAAGAAAAAAAACTATGCATAGTTAAATAAGAAGATTAAAAGATTGTAGATCTGTTCTGGACAATAGATTAGCTGCCTGCATCACTTAATTAGTTGGATCCAGTTACATTTGTCTCACTATGAATATTATATCATATAGATTGATCATTGCCCATGCTTCTAGTGACTTATTATAGTCTACTAATTAAAATATAATGACCATGGCAAAGGGAACATTTTATTATATTTGGATAATGCACCGCAAACTGACAACATATAATATTCCATCCAATTGAAAAATGGCTCAAAAGTATTATTATTTTATTGCTACCTTGTCTAACCTTTTTTCAAAAGCATGCTTTCTTTTCATTATAACAACATAATTCTTTTTAAAAAAAATATGTGTCAGAAGATGGTGCTGAAATTTCTAAGAAGATTATGAGTTAATTAGAACATAATCACAAGAAAATAAAAAATATATATATAATTTAAAAAGAATATCAAATCTACATCCCTCAAAAGGGTACAGGCACAGAGTTTTTCTTTAGGACTTAAAAGAATAGTACAAACATCTCAATTACAACCACTTTATATAAATTTTCGGAAGTATTTTCCAAACCTAAGGGTGTACCTAAGATTGGATTAGTTCAGATTTTTTAAAATTCAAATCAAATTATTTGTCTCGGATTTCTAAATATATATATTTCAAATATTAACTAATAAATCTCAGGGTTTTGTTAGATTTTTAAGGGTTTTTTCGGATAAAGTATTAGTACAAACATATTATTTTAATTATTTTATTGTAGCTAAAGAGTTACTATTCATGACAAAAAATAATAATTAGCCACAAAATTTACTATGACGAAAAAGATATGGCTATACCATTTAACTATTACCACAATAACATTTATCGCGTGGAAAAATCTATGACTAGCTACAAGATTTTATTGTAATAAATAAGGGATAAAAGTCTGAAAAATATTCCATCTCTGGTCGAATTTGTTGTTGTGATACTAAACTTTCATTAGGACCTGTTACCTCCCTGAATTATTTAATAGTGTATTTTTTTTATCCACTAAACTATTTAAGTGTATTTTAAAGGTATAGATGTACCCGCATGTATAGATGAACGCATTATTTTCCACGTGAACAAATATATATATTTAAAATATGGTAGTAAATAGTCTAGGGAGGTAATTTATCCTCATGAAAGTTCAGCTTCGCAACCGCAAATTCGACTAAATTAGGATATTTTTCAAACTCTTATCCCTAATAATAAGGTTATAGTTATTTAGGTAATTATTGTCACTAATGTTAGTAACAGTAGTAAAAATGAGAAATAAGCTTTTCTAGTTTGACTATTGTGGCAAAAATATTTTACGAATTTGAATTGTCATAAAAATATGTGTAAAGTACAAAACAAATTAGCAGAATAAGGATTCTTATTAAAAGATGTCAGGCTAGTTGAAAGAATTAGGATACACAAACTCAAGGAATTTTCACAATGAATTAATACTCGCGTCAATATATATGTAATTTTCTGGCCAAGTGTAAATATGATTTAAGTGAGCAACAGCGAGATTAATATTAATCAACGTTAAATCTCTGTGCACTTAATATTTTCAATATTATTCATTATGATTTATAAAAACTAAATTATAAAAAATGCAATAATTATTAGCAATAAAATGAACTTGCATGAGGTAGGATGGAGGACTTTGTCCAAACCTCAACACATACTTCTTCCTCAATTTTTTTTGACCTCCAACAACATACGAAACTATTATTAAATGACAAAATTATGAGATTGTGATGCAATTATGTTTAAAACAATTGGAACAAAAGCATTTCCCAAGTAATATCCAAAAGCTTAAATGGCAAAGGTCCACCAAAAAATAGAAAGAAAAAAAAATAAACTGCCTTTTTCTGTACAACTCCTTAACTACTGCAAATTATGTACATCAACAAACCAGGCAATTTTTCAACTGTTGCTCTCCCGCAAAATTTTCTATTCACATTCTCCCTGTGGCAACTAGCAGAATATACGAGCCTTGAACAATAACCGCTGCTCGCTGCTCAATAAAGAGAACCACTTTCTTAGGCAATCAGTTGGATTTGCAGCTGGTGCAACTTCAATGTTACTTCCGACAAGTTCCTCGAACCTAAGAGGAATTAGGCCAACTAAAGCAATTCCAATGGAGAACTGGAGGTGGAGATCCATTCTTTTGGAGTCGCATTGTGAAAGTAATGCACAGAAAGAGCTTCTTAATCTCTGAATCCTAACATCTTCATATCCAAAAGCTTCAAGTCCACTCCTGTAAGAGATATCATATATAAAATGTCGATTTATCATGAACTGAATAAAACCAAAAAATATCCATGTAGAAACGCCGATCTAAACATAAACAACAAACATAATTAAGAGATGCCTATCAAAAATAAATATAATTAAGATAGAGAAGCATTGAGGTTATAATAACTAGCCTTCCATCCAAAGGTCAATTTGTTCATCCAAATGATGATTGTGACCAGCATCTCTACTTATTCACACAACTTAAAGCACGGTACCTAGTTCTAAAATAATCAAATGCCCCAAACAGAAAAGTAACTTGTAGTATTCCAACTCTTTTCCTCGTCAATCTCATTCCAAAAGAAAATTCAGCCACCCAACTACAATGTGAAATTTCATCTTTTCTATTGCTGGCAAATGCAGAATGAGTTTGTTCATTCATCTCTGTAGGGCCTATAAGACTTCTCCAAGAACCACCTCAGAGTTCCAACTCCTGTCGCTGGCTATTAAGGCAATAAAAACTTAATTTTCTTGATATGTAACAATATAATATAAGTAAACTATCTATGAATAACATCTTTTTTAACTTTATCATTTCCTGTTGATTGGAAACACCTATAGACAGATAGGTTTGTGCTAATTCTGTCTACCAAATCAATAAAATACTGAGGTTAGTGTAAATCCAAAAGAGATCAGGCCAATATTGTCCATTAAATTTCTTACTTGCACGAGTGCTAGAGAATAGACCACCAAACAAAAAACTTTAAACGCATCCAATATCAGCAATGCCACTTTGTTGAACTATGGAAAAACTTCAGGATAAGGAGAAATATGATTAGGATTAGGATATCATCTCATAAGAAATGCAATGATTTGGTTCATAACAAATGTGCTTCAATCGAAAGAAAAAGAATACATCATACATGATCAGGAAATGGTAAAAAGACAAGTATGAAGCTTAAGCCATCAACAACACTCAAAATGCCAATAGAGATCGCTCTCATATTTCCCCACTTAAAACTTGCAATATGTAAAGGATAAATGCTGAAAATAATCTACCATGTTTGGACAGTTACCTTCCAAGTTGACCAAGAAGAGTAGCAATAGCAGCAGCATTGTGCTCTGTTGAACAATATTCCAATAACTTCAATAGTGGACAGGCAATTTTGTCAAACGTCCAATCCCAGCTCTGCTTGAGAGATAAAAAACAACAAAATTAGGCAGAAACTTCTGAGAAATGAACTGAAAAGAAAGAAAGTAATTACCTACCCAGAACCTATAACCCCCCCCCCCCCACAAACCCTATGGCCATTAGGAACCGAGCAAGAGAATTATGCCACATATTATTTTAAAAGGAAAAAGATTCTCCAAGAATATCCTCCATTGAAAAAAAGATCCAACAAAAGATGGAGTGAGCATACAGAAGACTCAAATACAGTAATTTAGGAGTTAAAAGAGTTGAGAAGTTGGGTAAAGTAGTAGTCATTACAACTTCAATTGCTCCCCATAAATGTCCACTTGACGAATCAATTGAAAAATTTCGCATCGAAAAAGAAGCTATAGAAAGTGAAGAAATCATGACAAAGCATTCTGAAGAAAGGAACAGTTTCTACAACAAAAAGTGATGATACTGAAGTACACGAGACGACAGATAGTAACAAATAAAGAAGGACAAGATACTGAAAGAGAAGGACACCTTTCAAGCCCAAAATAAACCTCGACCAACTAAGTATAGAGATAAATTGTGTGAGAATGAACTGAAAACATTAAAAGGGGACGAAATATAACTCCTATCCAATTAAATGGGGTAATTCCTAATAAGATTCACCTTAACATATTTTAACTTTTAAATGAAATCCATTTGTATTTTCGTTCTGATTTTTCATCCTTCTGCAAATACAAAGTCCAAAGTCCAGGATGCAAAAGCACCATATTAAGTTAACGTGTTTGTAATATTAGCATCTCATTGAGATATATGAATTGGAGTGGATTCAAATTCCCATGCCAAAAAATGTACTTTTAAGAAAGAGTCTCCTTTTCCATCCAACTCTAAGGTGAAAGTGGGCAATGGGAATAAGACCAAATTCTGGAAGGAAGAATGGTATGACATGGGTAATCTGGAACTTCTATTCCCTGACATTTACAATCTAGCCCTTTATCAACAAAGGACCATAACAGAGATGTAGACAACAGGGATAGAACTTCAATTTCAGAGGACAATATAATGACTTGGAAGTGATGAGGGTGGCAGAATTTATCAACATCGTTGGAAATTTTAATAGACTCCAGAAACATGAGGATGTGTTATGGTGGAAAGCTGACAGTAGAGGCATATTTAAAGTAGGGGCAACTTACAGGTTGATGGAGCAACCAAGTCAACAGAACCCGACTTGCCATGGAAACAAATTTGGAAGCGCAGAATTCCTTATAAAGTATCATGTCATATGGCTAATAGCTAAGGAAGCAACTCTGACTCAGGATAATGCAATTAAAATGGGGATTATGTTCTAGATGTTTCCCATGTGGGGAAACCTCAAAAACTGCAAACCATCTATTTCCAGACTACAAATATACTCAACAGTTATGGAGGGTGTTCATTAGCCTCAAAGGCATTTCATGGACGATACCTAGGAGAGCCACTGAAGCTCTAATGAGGTAGGTACATGCTAAAGACAGAGGTAGATGGAGAACTATCCCTGCTTCAATATAGTGGGCAATCTGGAAAAAGAGGAATTCTAGGTGTTTTGAAAGCATGGAGATAATGTGCAGAAAGTTAAACTTCACTGCATTTTGTTGTTATGTTTTTGGTGTAACTATTTATACTCAAATGAAATTGTCTCTATAATTGATGTTCTAGACTTGATATAGACATAGAACATTGAAGTTCGGAGCAGTGTTGTTAAAAGCGCAGAAAAGCGCGCTTCAAAGCGAGGCGACCCTTGTGTGCTTTTTTAACTTGAGGCGAGGCGATTTGAAAAAAGCACTCGCTTCAGAGGAAGAAGCGAGAAGCGACGCTGAGGAAAAGGCGCAAAAAAGCGCGCTTTTTATAAAAAAAAGCGACAATTAGGGTTTTTTTAAAAAAAAATTAGGTTTTTTAAAAAAAAATCTGAAATATAACTTCTCTCTCCTCACAACTCTTCTTTCCCTTCTCTCCTCGCGACTCTTTTTCCCTTCTCTCCTCGCGACTTTCTTTCCCTTCTCTCTCCTGAAGCTCTCGACTGAGGCTGCTGCTGCCGCCCTTCTTTTTCTCGTGAATAAGATCTCGACTGAGGCTGCTGGCTGCCTCCCTTCTTTCTCTCCTCAAGATCTCGACTGAGGCCTGTAGGTAATTTGTTCATCTCTTTTTTCTTCTTCTTCTCTTCTTTTCTTCATCTCTATTCTCTGCTGCCTGCTCTTTTCTTCTTAGTTCTTACTTATTGCTGCCTCTGGTTTTTTTTTCAATTCTTTTGTTTTTTATTTTTTATTTTGTGATCAGTGAGTATGCTAGCAGCCTTTTTTTATTATTTTCTGAAACTTCCTTTTGTTTGTAATATTTTGTGATTTAATTATGTTTTTGATTTTTTGCTTTATATGTTACCCAAGTAATTTCTTTCAATCTAAGACTATATTACCTCTTTTTAGTTATTTAATATTTTTTTATTTTTATACTAAATGTCGCTTTTTTTAAAAAAAAGCGCGCGCTTCGCTTCACGCTTCTCGCTTCGGTGAAGCAAGCCCTCGTCGCTTTTTTCCGCTTCTCGCTTCCCAAAACACTGGTTCGGAGTTCATCTATATACAAGGTTTCAGTATAACCCATGTATTGTTGTGATATAATACAAAGTTAGCGAGTTAAAAAAAAAACAATAGGAAATGGTGCAGTAATTACTTTTAAAAAATCAGCATCCACTGCTGAATGAGCAACAATAAACAGATTTTACCTCTCCCCTTGCAAGTGGAGTTCCTAAATATGGAAACTAGAAAATGATGGAAGACAACGTGCAAATGTTGGAACATTCTATAAGAATGCACAAAAAGAACACACTATTAAAATTAGCAAAAGGAACCAGCAATACCTGAAACTATGTTTTTCCTTTAGATAAGGTAACATAATTTTATTAAGATAAGCAAGTCAAAAGAAGCCAGTAGTATTCAATAGTCCATATCAATGCCTTGTGATAAGAGTTTTTTGGGAGGATCAAGTCACTAATTATTCATAATATATTCAGTTGGAACTTTTTACATTTATAAAAGAAATGACAGTCTCCTGATATAGCAATGTCATTCATTCAAGAAAAATATCCTAATAGCACTCAAATGTTCATACTTTCTTTAGACCTGGATCAAGAGAAATAAAAGAGAACGGATAAAGAAGATAGAATTTCACAAGATTACAGAGTATATTAATAAAATAAGAAACATACCATGAAACCTGCAACTAGCTCCATCAGTGCAAGGGTATCAATGAACTGGCTTGAATCCCTCAAAGTAACATATGCCCACTGTACTAAATCTACATTATCTGTGGATTCATCAGTTCTCTTTCCATAACATTTGATTCCATATCTTGATGAGTTCAATGATTCCATCAAATCCAACCCCACAGCAGAGCAACAATAACTCTTAAGACTATCCAAGAGTGAGGATGCAACAACATCCATGGTAGCTGCACTCTCTGAAAACGGGCACTTACTACCTGAACAAATCTTAGACAAAGACTCAACTGTAGTTGCAACACAAGAAAGAGGATTAGGAGATGATCTATTATTGTGAATAAGCATCACCAATGACTTCACCACAGTCATGGCTAAGCCATACTCTTTGAGGGTAATATATTTATTACCACATAGATAGGCAAATATATGAAGAATATTTAGAGCATCAGATCTTAGCGTCCTTAAAATGTTGCAGGAAGCCTCACAAACAAAACCAATATGGTCAAACACGGCACATACTGATGCTAGCAAAATTCCTCCAGTTAGCAACAACTGAGTAGAAGCTAGTTTCTTGCACAAGCTTATACTACGACCATCCAAGATAAGATGGATTCCTGAATTGGACGCAAGCTGTGAATCAGAACTTACAGCATGCACCAGCAATTTACCATGCAAAAGAAAATCCTCCATAAGAGAAAGTACATCATACAAGTTGCAAGATTCCACAAATATCCTTCTCATGTCTTCATGTGAGAGTTCTGCAAATACGGAAGATTAGGAGTCGCTTGGCATATACATTGTGAAAAATTCCATGAAACATCTTAATCTAAATACACAAAAGGCAAGAACCTGTATATATATGCTGAGCAACAGAATTTATGAAAAGGATCAGGTCTCTCTCCCAATCATCTCGAAAGGCTCTTGTTGCAGTTTCAGAAATGTAGAGAAGTAAGAGTGAAAAGAAGACACATGTCTTCTCCCTGAAAAAAGTGGGAATGGATACAATGTTAGTTATGTTTGATTATCAACATATCAAATTTGAAAACATTTGCTAGCTAATGAAGCATAGGCAAAACACTTAACATGGACAAGGATGAGATTAGTGCACATAAACTCAGAACATCCTACAGCCTATGAATGACAATTTGGCTGAAAGCATCTTAAACTTTTGCAAATAACTTAAAATATGTAAACCCTCCAGATCGCTGTAAGGCATCTAGAAAATAGATTAGAAAAAACAATCCAGCATAAGTTATCAATAAAATTATATAAACCTTCCATACATTATCATCACAACCTAATAACAAGTGATTCCATTTCCATGTTGCAAATCATCCTTTCTGAACAAAATCAACATGTGCCAAAAGAAAAAGTGTTTTTCAGTTGTTACAAACAGGCACAAGTTTATGAGCTCGGGATGTCAAAAGGTTGTGATGCAAGAATACAGATTAAAAGCTTGGACGTAATCAACAAGTAATACCCCCTTAAAAGTTGACTAGAAAAAGTTAGTACTGTCCATCCATTATTCAATTGATGCCAAGTACCTCTAGATGTGAGCTAACTAAGTCTTCTAATTCTTTTGTACCAGTTGGAAGTAAAATTGAGCAGAGGAACATCATTGTCTCATATTACAAGAACAAAACAACATAGATACTTGAAAGGTACTTCTTTTGGGAAATAAGCACATGATTCTCAGATATCCTACCACCATGAAGAAACATGAATACGAGCATAAAACTTATGGTGTAAGACATCTAAAAGATCAGTCTATTAAGTGACATACATTTGAATATTTAATTCATGGCCATTTGATCTTAGGCTAGCCTTCGGCTAAATCCTACCATCTAACTCTTAGGGTGTGTTTACAAATCAATGTGCAATTACTAGGTTGGGTAATTACTAATTACTGGGTAGTAAAAACACAAACTAGTAGTTTCAAAAAAATAAATATGTATCACGTAATTACAGAGCAACTCCCTGAGTCATTGGTTGCACAAATGTAATTACATAGTAAATTTTAAATTTGAAAAGCAAAGTGAAGTAAACCTTTTTAGACTAACAAGTAAAGAATTTTAAAATGTATGACAAATATACGTATGTCCAGTGCAAAGTAAGCACGAAACCCAACTCAAAATAGATTAGCTTAGCTTACTCATTTGAAATTTCTTGAAGATTCAAAAGAGTGACCAGAATACTCCTAAGAGAAGTATCTGATGATACTGAGCATTGAGCAAGACAACGACTGGTAGCATGGTAAACACTTGAAATGGTTTTCGCATCATTGTTGTTTGAAAAGATGACACAATACTTGGCAAACCCATCCTGTAATGAGACGGCTCTCCTTTCCGATGAAATCTGCAGCCCCTCAGTAGCAGGAGCAGCTAGGTCTGACCTGCACAATGCTTCCAATGTAACTAGATCGGAACTGCAGGATAACTTGCAAGCTGTGTCAAGGTTTAATCTCTTAGATGAATCAACATGATCTTTTTTCTCAGGTAATGATGATTTTTTTGGAGGATCTATGGTGGGGTGTTTTACTTTATTAGAATTGATTTCAACATTGATGACATCAAAATTGCCTGATGAAGCCACAGTCTCTGCATTTAAGAATCCCTCATATAAAGGTGTGTTAATCGGGACAAGTGCCACACTGCTATGGCACTGAATCTCAGGAAGTGTAGGGGATAAAGGCATTTCAATTGCTAGACGATAAGACTCTTCATCTGTATCATTATCCAAATTGAGAAGCTTTATATATTCCCCACCGACAAGTTCATCAATATCTACCAGATCATCGTGTTCCCCATCCTTGCAATCCTGGGCAGTTTCTGGAAGGCTATAGACATTTGGAGATTGATGGGCACAGACATCAGATTTGACACCAGAACTGTCGAACTTTGTCTTTGCCGCACTATTATTGTTTAAAAGCTGCAGACCTAGTTCACACAATGTTTTTCTCTTCTTGGTGGATCTAAAATGTTCGCTGAACAAGTCATGTCGAATGTCAGCTACCAAATGCTTTTTCTCATCATGAAGTCTATCTGTTCTACTATTTAACATACCATCATGTAAAGAGATCTTTTGTGACAGCTGTCTTTGCCACTTGTTACCCTTGGAATTCAAGTTTCCATTATATTCAATGGCATCAATAGATCTGCTCATCCTCTTATGATGTGACGCCGTCCTCTCATTATAAATACAACTGACAGGACTCTTGACATTACTTTCAGCAATTGCTACAACATTCTCGTTGCACTTTTTTCTTGCATCTCCAGATAAACTTGAGATGGTCGGTTCTATGTCCAATTTTCCTTCAGCTGATTTAGCTGATGATGAGATAGAAGCACATCTTTCCTGTGAGCCCACCAATAGCCTGTTAGAAAAAGATGCTGAACTTGAATTCATGGCAGAACTACACTTTTTTGTTGGAACCTCTAAGCAAAGGCTCCAATTTAGAGTTAATACCTGACATTGATTCAGGGTTGTTCCCTCCACATATAGGAAGCGAAGGTACACTACGTTTTATCTTTTGCTTGGATGGATCAGACACTACAGCAGCTAACTTCATCGAGTCATTCCCAAGATGGCGGTGCATATCACGAGCTTTCAAACCAGAATAATTATTTTTCAAGTTAAAGCTGCAAACCTGCACTTCAGGAAGATCAAATCATCAAGAAACCATAGAAACATAGTTCGTGTCAATTTGATTAAAAGAATTGAAGGAATAAAGACAACCCAAAGTAAACTAAATTGGTGTCTATGTGAAAATGGAGCAGGTATAGAGGAGTGAGCTCTTCTGAACATATCATATACTATTTACAATATTTTGCTGAACATTCTGCAAGAGTGCGTCAAATAAGCAATTTTAATGAAGTTCCACAAATTCTTGAAGAATGTTAAGCTAATTGTTCAAACAGTCACAATTTCTGTTTCTACCAACTCCAGTTCTGGTTGAAATTACCAAATATAATGCATACTTCCCCAAGGTTTCTTGAGAAAAACTTCTTAAAAAACGCCTTCCTTACTATATAAGAGCTTTAACTATACCAAGCACGAGAGAAACAAACCTTTTCCAGGTCATGCTCATCGTCTTGAAATAAGCAACCATCCAACATATTTAGACGTCTTAAGAAGTGAACAACCTCCTGCTTTATGCTAAGTAGGCTTTGCTGTTGTATAGTATCATTACTATGAGCTTTTTCTAACTTAGCTACTTTTTTGACATGCTTCACCAGCTTCTTTTCAAACTTCAATTGCTTCTTCAACAGCTTAACTTTACCAGTTTCAACATGCACATTACTATCAGACATGTGAAGAGGACAATCAGCTAATGACCTTGTAGAAATTAGCTTTTTAATTTCCTTCTGCAGTTCTTCAACCTGTTTTCTGTAATTTTCAACCGCTTCAGACAGCTGATCAGCACGATCTTTTTCTTCAGATGCCTTCTTTTTATATGCTTCTGCAGCCTTTCTTTGCTTTTCCACTTTTTTCATCTCTGATTTAACACACTTTTTCTCATCCACAACCCTAAGTTCCATTTTCTGGAGCTTTCTTTGGGCTGCATCAGAATTCAAAGCAACATCTACCATGGTAACATCTCTATCCACTGCCACTGGACCAAGCTCAGATGATAATTGAGCAGTTCCTACAGTTGTCCCTTCACTAGATACGATGTTAGCCATTTTACCAGATGCCATGAGTTCACCAATCTCCTTCTTCAAATTGTCAACCTTTTGTCTATCCTGTTCCAACTGCCAAAATAGAGCAGTAGCACGACTTTTTTCATTCATGGCCATTTTGCGGTTGGCTTCTGCAATCTTTTTTTGCTCTACAGTTTTCATCCCTGCTGCATCTGCACGTTTTCTCTCTTTAGATGTGTTTTCTCTTTCCGCCTCCAGCTTCTTCTTAGCATCTTCAAACTCAAAAATAACCAAAGATAACTTCGATTTCACTTGATCAGCTTCCTTTTTCAGATTTTCCAAACTAAGCCTATTTACTTCTGCTCTTTTCCTTTCAGTATCAGCAAGTCTCCTCTCTTCATTAGCCCTTGTTTTTAAAATCTTCAATTTCGTCCTCAAGTCGTCTGCCTTTTTCCTCTCCAACTCAGCCTTCTTTTTCTCCGACTCTGCTCTCACTCGTTCTTTCTTAACAAGCTCCTTTAGTTCATTTATCTTTGTTTCCCTCTCGGAGAGATGCTCCTTAAGCTCTCTAATTTCTCTACCACCATCATCAGCCACCAATTTTTTCTTCAAGGGAAGTATCTCATTCTTCAACCCAGCAACTTCACTCTCTAAAGAAACCCTTAAAGCAGATTCCTTTATTTTTTCCTCCACCTCATTGTTTGTCCTAACTTTCTCATCCTCAAGATCTGGAAAATATCATACAAAATATAGCAGCAAATCAATGTGTCAGTTCGAAGAAATCAAACAAAATACGTGTCAAATCAACGTATGTCTTTGACAAGAAACAAGGCAGCCTGGAATGGTCAAACTCCTATACATTAAATTCCAGTGTTTTACTTCTTTTTATTTAATAATTTACAAATTACTCAGTCCTTCTCTTTTAAGTTATTACTCAAATCTCGTATTCAGAAATCAAAGGGGATGTAAATCTAAAGTGAAAGTAACTATACTTTTCCTGAGAGACAAATTTTCTGCCTGCATTTTGGAGACTTGTTCCTCGTAAATGGAGAGACCTCTACGAAGAGCATTTCTTCTATCTTCAAGCTTTGTGTAGCCATCTTTCAATTTACTGTACTTGTCTTTCCACTACAAAGACGATCCAAAATCAGAAAAAATCAACATTAGTAAATAGAAATGTTAAACCTGATTACTTACAGCGTCCACGATTGATGTTCCTTCACACATATATTAGCTTAAAATCAATATAATCTCGAGAAACTTATGCATACACATGGAAAAGAAGGGCCACATAAATCCCTCGACTAAACCCTAGAATTTAAACGGTTCACTCAACTGCTATTACAGCTAGCTTAAAACCCCTTGGTTAAACCCTATTTTAGAATAATTAAACTTCAGAAGTGGACAGACACAGAAGTGGACGGACACAGGCATATGAATATCAAGTCGGTTCGGATTTAATCATCCACGTATAAGCAACGGATATCAAACCGGGTCGGATCTGTCACTATCATTGAGGACTGCTGAACTCGCACGGTTATCAACTCATATAAGGAGTTACCTTTATTTTATTTTATTTTATTTTATGACAAGGGAAACCCGCTAAAAATCCCGTTCCTATGCAATAGCTCACAAACCACATAGGAGAAGTAACCCGCACTAAGCAAGCCCGGTGCGACGAGCTCGACCAAGAAGGCAAACCCTTGCTTTTGCTGGCAAAGGGTTTGGAACTTGAGACCTCCACAACAAGGAATTTCCCTTATTTCTATTACTAGTATAAAAGCACTTGTGCTCATAGTGCAGTTTAGTTGTTTCAGATCATATAAACAAGAATGAAAAAACACCATTTGACCAATGTTAGATTAACTTCAATATCTACATTGAAAGTTTTGTCTCTCATTTACAAACAAATAAGATACATCAATTGATTCTACACATTCTTCCATAAATTTTATGGAACCTATTTGTTGTTTTGACAAAGAATATGTCAGTTGCACATCTCAATAAATTTCTTTCTCATCTCTAATACACGACCTTGAGGCAAAAAGTTGATATAAAATAATGTCAGCTTTGTTCACAAAAAAAAAACTCTCTCCATAGGTTTTCTGAACAGTCTACTGTAGATGATTCCCATGATCCACAACATGAATAACATAATCCCCTCCCGAAAGCTACCACATACACCCGAACCTCCAGACTTCCCAAATGATACAAAAAAAAATGATGTCCTCCTAAACAAGGGAATGGAACTTAATCTCTCCTACTAAATGTATGAAAACACCAGGATATGGGGACCTATCACAGGAGCCCATCCTTGTAACAAAAATCAAGAATTTACAATCCTTGGAGAAATTCTCTGTTTGGGATAAACCCCAGTTGACTAAAATGTGGAAACCCACTGCTAAAACCCCAGAACCACTTGTGGCAAAAAAATGATGTTGGCCGAGAAGAACACATTCACATTAATAAATAAATTTGCAGAAAAGCTTCACTCTCATTCAGATATAGAATTGTAAGCACACAGATCTTAAGTAAAAATCAAATAACTTCTTTTTCAAGAAAATTTAAATATGTTGAAAAGAAATATGTAGGGCATGGAGAAAAGAAAGTACCTCAGAGTCACAAAGATAAATTTGAACACAACGAAGGAGAATTTGCAGGAGAAGAGGAATTCATATCAGCATCGTCATCTCTTTGTGGCAAAACCCAAAGTTAGAGCAACAGTTTTTTATTTTGCCAGAGCAAATAACATTGTACTAATATGATTTAAGTGCTAAATTTTCTTTGGTGGCTTAAGTTTATTTTAAAAAAATTAGATAGAAGGATGAATTTTGTAAATTTTTTGGATAGTGTAATAATGTTTTTCATTTACTTCTATTTTAAAGTTTTATTTGTTTTCATTAAAATTAAATGTTTGAATTTGAATATATATTTGAATATTAAGATGTGCATTTAAGATCTAGACGTGTAAATCCGAATAAATATTTGAATATTAAGATATTGTCTCTACATTTGAACAATAAACTAATTGAGACAGTTTGTTTTCAATATCTGAATGTGGATATGAAATTAAACGTTATATTAATAAAATATTATAAAAACGTCATTTTAGTAAAATAACTTTTTTATATAGAAAATAATATTTTGAACATTTTTTTCGTAACAAGATAATATGCTTTTTAAGAATTTAAGATTAAGTTACTTCATTAATATGAATATTATTTCCACTCAAAAACTGCTAGAAACTAATATATTGAAATGCAAAATAATTTATCAAGAGTAGTAATATTACGTTTATGAAAACATTTTATTTTATAATACGGAAAAGGGCCTAAAATATCCTTAAAGTATTGAAAATGGTACAAAATTACCCTCCATCCACCTATTGGCTCCAAAAATGCCCTTTTCATCCACCTATTGGCTCCAAAATACCCTTGTCATCCACCTTTGGGTTCAAAATTGACCACTTTTTTAATTGTTTGAAAATTTAACTCTTTAAATATTTTTTAAAATACTTGGCGTTCAACTATTGATTATAATTTTAATTTATTAATATAATTTATAAATCAATCCACTACCCACTCATTACTAACTAAACCGTACTCAATTAATGATTCAATTATAATATCAAAATCGTCATAAACACTACTAAAACACGACGAAATTATAGAATCCTTAAAATGACATACAAAATTATTCGAGTCCGAATCGAAACCCCAATTAAATTTAGGTTGAGCCGCTTATTTAGGAGGACACTTTCTTTCAAAACTGAATTAGAAATTTATGATTAAAGGTAAACAAGTAATACATCCCGAATTAATTCATGCACTTTTTTTTAAATCTAATTTTTAAATATTTATGATTTGTTTTAAAACCTTTAATATATTTGAAAAAAAGTTACGTATGAAGTAACATCACATAATTGAGACGTAAGAATAATTAAGATGAAGATAATCAGACTTTTAAGTTTATCGGTGATTTTTATTAGCCACTTGAATATATGATAATTTACTTCTATAGTTTTTAAAAATAATCAATTGGCAGTAGCTTGCATTAATAATGTGATGGTTTATTAAGAGGAATTTGATTAGTAATGGGTGGGTAATGGATTGATACATAAAGTATACTAATAAGTTAAATTATAACAAATAGTTGAGCACCACGTATTTTAAAAAAATATTTAAATAGTTTAAATATAAAACTGTTAAATAAGTGGTCAATTTTGAACCAAAAGCTGGATGACAAGGGTATTTTGGACCCAATAGGTGGGTGGAAAGGGTATTTTGGAGCCAATAGGTGGATGGAGGGTAATTTTGTACCATTTTCAATACTTTAAGGGTATTTTAGGCCCTTTTCCGTTTATAATATACATTTTATATTACATTATGTTAGATTCTAAAAGTGTTTTCATACACAATATATTACTACTTTATATAGACTATATTACATTGCAATATATTAGATTATAAAAGTTTTTTAGTGCAAAGAATAGTCGTATTAATGAGGTAACTTAAGGTTAAATTTTTAAAAGAAAAATCATATTGCCTTGTTAAGATAAAAATGTTCAAAATATTATTTTCTATATAAAAAAAATATATTTTACTAAAATGAGATTTTTATAATATTTTCTTAATATAACTTTAATTTTCATATGCACATTCAGATATTGAAAAGAAATAGTCCCAATAACTTAGTGTTCACATTTCAAATTTACACATTTAGATCTTAATACACATCTTAATATTCAGATGCGTATTCAGATTCAGACGTCTTAATCTTAATGAGAAAAAAATGAGGTCTAAGAAGCTTATAAGGAAATAAAATATACAAACTTAATGAACTGATTCTGAATATTTAAGATTCATTCCTCAAAAACAAACACACTTAATGGGGCGAATCTTAAATGGTTAAGATTCATACCTCCATTAAATGTGAACAAATGAGGTCTAAGTTTAAATCATACTTCAGGGATGATTTTAGCCAAAACTTAAATATCATTTACGTAAGTTCATGGGTATATTTTTTTTTTCCTTTTATTTAACTATTGATTTGACGTAATCAAACCATTATCTTAATTATGTTTTGTTATTTTATTTTAATTATTATTTAATAATTATATTTTATTTTTTACACTATTTCTTCATCGTAGTTTTATCTTTTACCCTACTTTTATTGTAGGTTTATCATTCAAATTGTAGATGTGTGACATTATAAACCGAAGAATAATGATACAATCTATCCACACATTGTATTCATTCAAAACGAGATAGTACAATATAATACAATACATTATAAAACAATACGTAACAACCATCCAGACAAAATGTCAAATAATAATTGTACAATAAGCATATTTATGCAGCACAAAAATAAAAATAAAAATAAAAATACCCAAATTCTAGTTAACAAGGAAGCTCAACTCTCTTTTCTATATAATAAATAATAATATAAATATAAAATTGTTAGATTAGAGATGACCTTCTAAATTAGAGTAGTTATTTTTATTTAATTTTAGTTGTTGAACTATGTGATTTGATTAATTATGATTATCTCTGAGTCATTATAAAACTCTAGAAAGAATAAAGTGGCATCAAGCTAAAGGTATAGAAGTTTGCACACAAATTACTACTCATAATATGCAAATGCGTCTAAGGGTGAAAATTCTATTTATGAATGTTGTATCCCAAATAAATAATGAATTTTTTTACATTCATTAAACATCATTTATATATGTGACTGAATGATATATTTCACTTCGTTGATAATAATCTTCAAAAAAAAAATATGGACACTTATTTGTTGCAAGTGATGGTCAATTTATTTACTTATATAACATATTAAGTAACTTTATAATATGACAATTATAGCATGACACATATGAGAACGTTACATTTGTACACCAACATCAGAAAGACAAATATATATTAAGAATATCAATATAAGTGTGGAAATTATTCAAATAAATCATGTTAAGCACGAGAAAGTGTACATAGTTTTAAAGAAATAGAATAACTATATTAAGAACTTCCCATAGAGCTCAAATGCTTACAAATTTTTTACTGACAACTCACAATATTATTGTTTCATTCACACCTCTCAAGCAAAGTTCCATTTCATCTAGACAAAAAAAATGTACTGTGGCTAATATCTCACAAACCAACTCTCTTCTAATCATCTCAACTTAGAGTTACAGATGATAAAACTTCAAACTTTAAAGTTATTTCTTCTGGCTGACGATTGTAGCTTTTCTTCTTCTATTACTTTTAGAATCATCGATATGTCATATGCACTTACATATGTTGAAATTGAACACTATATGAAATTACTCATGAATTTATTAGTTCTATAATTTATTGTGTCAATATCAATTAACATCAAGGTATAAAGGAAATTCTACAGCATTTTAGAATGTTCAAGAAGAGTTTGGTCTTGATTTATGTGAAGTTTCTCTAGATATAAAGCAATTGATAGCTCAAAGTTTGATTGCCACGATTAATCAAAATATCAATCAAAGGATATGTGGCAGACACTCGAATTCTTAGCAAAGCATGCTAATAAATGGAAACATAGCTAATGTATAATATGTGATATTCATTGGAGGACAGAGTTGGTCGCTCATGTTCAAGCAGTGGTTTTAGAGATCTCATTCTATATTTTGTGCACAATTTCTAGGCAATATCAATAATAACATACCATTAAATCCCACAATGTAGAGTGTAGAAAGAATATAGTGTACGTATATCTTATCTAGAGATAGAAAATTTATTTTGATAGACCCTCAATTTAAAAAAGCAACAGTCCCAAACAGAAACTCATGCTGATGATCAAGCCAAAATCTAGTTTCAGATAACGTAAATCTAGAAGTTAAAAGGAAAAAAAAAACTTTCAAGAAATTTATTAGCCATCTATGCACAAATAATTTTACCTAAAAAGTTAATAATAGCATATTCTTGGCCAAAAAATTATACATGCTAAATGAAAACCATTATAATGAAAGTACCTTCTTTTTTCAACTTTAAGAATAGAATTTAGAAATCAAACTATACAGTTGGATACAACAATTAAAGATGAGTATCAAATAACCAAATATCAAAGAAAACCTACAATGGGTAACTAACTAATTTTACAGTGTGCTCATTAATAAAATATCTTTCTACTACTACTTCATATAAAGAGGGAAACATTTTAATCATCACCACTATAAATCAATGATGTTGCTACCTCAACAATCGCTCAATAGCAATATAGGAAGAAAAAATAATATATATATGCATAATAATGATAAAAAAAAAAGTTTTAGAATAGTAAGGATTGCTACTATTAAATTAGGTCTTGTGTCTACCTCACACCTCAAAAACTAGCTCAAATGGGAGGGAGATCGGTCAAGGCTTATATGTAGTCCACTAATCTTACTAACCACCAATTTGAGACTTTTTCTTTCTTTAACACTTCAACTCTCTTTAACACCCCACATCACAGTAGTGTTTAGCATTTGGTGCATGAACAATTTTAATTTTGGAGGGCTCCAACATTGGGTGAGATGGAACTTTACTCTGATACCATGTTAAATTAGGCATTGGGCCTAACTCACACCCCAAAAGTTAGCTCAAAAGGAGATGAATTTCCTAAACTTTATAAGGAGTCCACCTATCTCATAAACCACCAATGTTGGACACTTCTCATTCTTTAACACCCTGCCTCACACCTAGTGCATTCCATCTGGTGCGTTGACAATTTTAATTTTGAAGTGCTCCAACATTGTGTGAGATGTGTCGCAGCCTATTGGTTTTCAAAAAAATTTATTTTAAGTTTAAGTTTTAAATTTTTATATTGGAATTTTATTTTTCACTAATTCAAAGTTTTTGGGAGTATTTTGGATAAGTTTGAAATAAATTTTTGAATGAAATAGAAGTTTGGGGTTGTACTACCTTCAAATGGGACTTGCAACAATTTTTGGGGACCAATGCTTGTTAAACAACTGGGTAAGTCTCCAACCAAACCCTGTCATCGCCAAAAAAATCAATGAAATTGGAAGCCAACAAGATCCATAAAACTCCTAACTTTTGTTGCAGAGGTTGAACAAACCCAATAATTAATTGCCTCAATCTTTTGGTGGTCTACCATTACCCTTTCTTTTCGAGACACATGCCTAAGAAAGGCAATTAAGGGCAACTAGAAGTCACACTTAGAAAATTTAGATTACAATTTCTATTTCCCCATGATGTGATTTGCGTGCTCTTTTTATCCCTTGGAGTAAATTAGAATATCATCTATAAACATAATCACAAAATAATACAAGAATGGATTAAGAAACTCATTCATCAAATTCATAAACAATAAAGGCACATGTCACGATCCAGGGGCACCCCTAGACGTAACACGTCATACTCGACCTCTAAGGGGGGTCTCATACAAGTTTGTAGCATAATGACAGACATAAGTAATAGAAATGATGCATAATATCAAACTTTTCTACAATAGAAATCTTTTCATAAAACCAAATGGAAGTCTTGTAATACAATCGAATACAATCTTAGGGTCACGGGCCTTTTATAACATAGTCTTGAAAATAGAAATTAAGATAGGAACTAAAAATGAACATCCGTCCTCGAACCATGAGGACTCAACAAGAGTGTGGAGAGAATCGATCCAAGCTCTACTAAAATGAAGAAGTGTGTCTAAATGGCTGGAACCTACAATTATAGAAAATGGAGAAATATGGGTTAGGACAAATAATGTACTAAGTATGAAAGTCATGCATAAAAACCTTTAAAACATGCATAAAAGGGGCGTCTAGTTGAAACCATGCATTTATCAAGTTTAAAAGCCATCATACACTTTTGTGAACAAATATAAGTCAAACCAAATCATAAGCAACCCCAAATTTATACTAGTCCAATGCAAAGACAAAATCTAATAACCCCAAATGCTAAGTACCACTTTTAGGTCACCAACATCATACATATCATACCTTGACGTCACTCATAACCGGTGATCATATACAATAAAACATTCATATTCATAACTTATAGCAAGTAAAGTCAACCTTAACAACCATACACATCATACATGCATAATTCATAATTCTTCATAGCATAAGAGAACCTCACCACAACCCCTCTTAAAACCTACTTGTGCGATGCATAAATGGAGTCCCATAACCCACTCATACTAAGTAGTACCTATTAAGGAGTCATAGTTAAAGTATATGTTCTTGTCATGATTCATTTTCTTATCATATAGGTAATTTAGCGTTAATCGACATAGATCATGTGAGCTACATGAAATCTGGTGTCTTACCCTACACTGAAAAGAGGTGTCTTACTTGCCTAAGGTAGAACTTTATATATTACCTTTTAAGTGGATCTACTAGCTAAAGACCCAAGTAGATACATAGTTATAGGATAAATAGATTGCTACTAGAAACCCGAACTTTCTAACGTAAAAGGTTTCCATCTCATGAGATAACTTACTTTGGGAAGCCAGACTTTCAAACGTAAAAGCTTCCATCTCATTTACATATTCACTATGTGTTACGCATAATTCTCTTTAAAATTCATATTAAGTCTTTACTTAAGTTCATGTTCATGAAAGTATGCACTAAGCACTCAAGTCAACATGGTGTCTGATGTGTCGTGATATCACAACATTTCTAATGCATTTCACATAAGAGTTGTGTGTGTCTAAAGCCTTTTTGTAGTGATGTTTTTTATAAGTTTTGTGTTTTATTTTGTAGGTAAGATGTTCAGGAAGCAAGATAAGAAAACAACTGAAAAATTGCAGAATAGGACCTATGGAAGTCATCGACGGTCCGTCGTTTGATCAATGGACCGTAGTTAGTGACAGTAGATGGGCAGCTCAGGACTATAGAAGAATCAAGGAAGTCTGACAAGTATGGAACTACGAGAGAAAGCAACGGTCTGTCGATTGATCGACAGATTGTACTGGTGAACCGTTGATTAGTTCAGAGAAGGTTCCAGTACCCGAGTTTGGAAAAATTCTAAGTATGGAGTGACAGAGGGAATCAACGGACCGTAGATGGATCGACAGACCGTGTTGTTGGCCGGTCGATTGATTTAGAGGAGGTGCTATCCAGTGGAGTAAAATATTTCTATGTCCTAACTGACGCAGGCAGTCTATAGACCGTTGATTGGTCGACGGTCCGTATATTGAAGTCGAGTTAACTTAACAAACTTTCCTTATTTCAATTCCTTTTTCTTTAGGACTATGTATTCTATTCATAGGGAATTAAAACCTTGTTTTGGAGGTTAACTACTACTATTATTGTTCTATTTTGTATCTTGGAGATTGGGTTTTTGCAAACTTGAGAAATTAATCAATTTTTGGATTTGGTTTGAAGATTTTTCCTGGAATTTCAAGTTGAAAATCTAGGTTTCTTCTTATTGTTGAATAAATTCATGATTTCTTCATTCAAAATTATGAATTATGATCTTGCTTGCATGGGTAACAAAATCCACAACTAAGATTGTGAGAACCATGGATAATTAACAAAGTATAACTAGCAATTAAACAATTCTCAAATAGTGTTTTTGCATGCATTCATAATTATTTCGCTTAGAAGTCTTTTTAACAAATGCACGCGTTAGAACTCGCCTTGTTCCTACTTGGCAGACCAAGGAGGTAGGAATAAGAAAAAAACTATCAACATAGATTTGGTGTGTTACTATCTAATAGGCTAGTGTCGATTGGTGCGAAGTAATAACTAAGCCATACATCGATTATAATGTCTAATATGAGGTAAAGGTAAGGGTTGGTAACTTAAACACACGTAATCGGACCAAGGTACAAGGTGAAATTATCTAGATGCCGGACCAAGGATTTAGAGATACCTAATCTACCACTTTGCATGTAAAACATTGGTAAAGAATTGCTATTGCTAGAAATACGAAGTTATGAACCTGTGGGGAACACATATACCCTAGTTATTCTCACAACTTGATAAAAACTCAAACTCTATTTTAGTTTACTTGTTAATTTACACTGTTTAAGAAAAGTGTTTCACAAAACCCCCATTTATTTAATTGTTTTCGGAAAGATATTGACTAAACAAACATAATTGTGAATTAATGCTTAGCCTAAATCATTTTCCTCATGGGATCAACCCCAACCTACTAGTTGGGTTCTCTATTTGATAACAATCACTTATGCTTCTTTAGATAGGTATAATTTGAGCGTATCAAATTTTGGCGCCGCTGCTGGGGAATCTGGCTTTTAGATTAACTTTAATTACGTTATTGAAATTTAGTGAATTATTTCTTGATTTTACTTTTCCTTTTTGTTTTGTTTCTCCATGGTCTAGCTCTACTGTATGCAAAGTACATGGAGCCAAGGAGAACCACTTACTCCATACGATCCCAAGCTCAATAGAACCGTAAGACGAATGAAGAATCCAGGGGTTCCAGTTAATCCTAACAGAGGGAGTCTAGGTGATGGAGCAGGTTTTCAATCTCTATAACTAGTTGAGGCACACCACCCAGCGCACGTTGAAAATCAGTTAGGTGATGCCTTGGGTTTGCAGCCACCAGTAGCCCCACGACTTCAAGATTACTATAGGGGCAACATAAACATTGCAAACTCCGTCGGACCTCTTATCTAACCCCCACTCCCCTTTGGGCACACATTCGTGGTGACGAGTATCTTGATGCAGATGCTCACCGCGGGGGCTTGTTTTTGGGACTGCCATATGAAGATCCACATGCCCACATCGTTAAACTGAGGTTTGTGTGCAGAAGTTGTGTGGTAGAACAGATTTGGACATGAACGTTATTGGCTTGCGAGTGCTTCCTTTATTACTGAGAGGAGATGCCGCTATATGGTTTGCTGAGCTGCCCTACAACCGTATCTAATCTTGGGATAAGTTGAGAGATGTTTTCTTAGTGAGGTATTATCTGGTGTCTAAGAAGCTAAGCCACAAGGATAAAGGGAACAACTTCGTGGCACTGCCTTGAGAGTCGATGAGTAGCTCTTGGGAAAAATTTATTGTGTTCGTACGAGGCATACCAAACCACCGCATTGGTGATGAGTCATTGAAAGAGCACTTCTACAGAGTCCAATATGATAATAACAAAGCAATGCTTGATACTATTGTGGTGGCTCATATGGGGAACGTACATATGCTGAGATTGTAGAGAAGTTGGAGAAAATATCTCGCAACAATAAAGCTTGGAGCACTAGAAAGTCAGACACTGGGCAAAACACCTTCGTGGTACAAGATACTAAAAAGTCAATCACTGATGAGATTCAGGATGATATGGCGCAGATGAGAACTAAATTAGGGTTGGTTTTGAATCATGTGAACAGAGGCGCAGAGAAAGTGAATGTGGTGAACTATTTGGCTAAACCAATACCATCTGCAAATGAGTACTACTATAAAGAGGATACAAATGCAGTGAATGATCAGACGGGGGGTTTTCGACCATACTCCCAAGGTTCCAATCAGGATAGTTGAGCCAACGTAAAGGAAACCAAGGTTGGAACAATGACAATTACAACCGAGAGGTTCAATATATCTGAGATGGAAACTACAACCGCAACAACAACTTCAACTGGAACAACAATGGAAACACGAATGAAAGGGGTGATCCATATGTTCCACCTTAAAATAGGGAAGTGGCACCTACGGATAGTGGAGGTAGTACAGTGCAAATTGAGGATATTTTGTAAAAGATAAGGAGGAGTTTTGATGCAACTGATGAGAATGTCAAGAAGATGAGAGGTGAACTACCAAGCATTGGACAAAAGGT